>NC_092858.1:124131095-124165990 GCF_032062135.1 Pyxicephalus adspersus
AGACTCGGAATTGTTCTCAATTAGTTACTAAAGAAATGGGCACACTTTGGCAGTTTTGATGCAAACAACTCAGCTCAGCAATGACAGCATATGCATTTTTCTAAGGGTTCTTTTAATGTGCTGTGCAAAGAAGAGCATTGATGTATGGCAAAGTTAAAGATGCTGTAATTTGAATGAACAAATATTTCATCAACAGATCATTTGTACAGTTATTTATTTTCTGTCAATGGCTACTATGGATGGATAGGTTTATAAATGGTTTATTTTCTTCTACAGTAAATGTCTGAAATCAGTACACTTACATTTTTAAGTGTTTGTGTTTACAAAATAAATGTATAAAATGTGAACAACTCACAACCATACTTGCACAAAAACGGTATGAGCCCTGAGAATGGCCAAGGCACAGAGGCTAAGTAGTAACCAGGTTCTTTCCAGAGCCTCTAGTTGAGAGGAAGTTGCGCTGGTGGTTACGGCCAGGTTGCGGTCCTTAGGCACACCGGGTTGGGCAGGAAGATAGGTTACCAAATCAATAAGCAGAAGATTTTTTAGGGAAGGCCGGGGTCAAGGCAGGCAGCAAGCAGGAGCAGTCACGTCACAAGCCAGGGGTCATATACCAGGGATCCAGGAAATAGACACCCCGGTAACACGGGGACCACCGCAGATATGCAGAACACAGGAGACATGAATGGTCAGCGGAAGAAGCAATACTGATTAAATCTGGAAGAGCCCACATGTGCAGGAGAGAGGTGTCTGCACTTTAACGAGGAAGAGGTAAGTGTGACACTTGAGCATGTTCTGGAACTGCATTTGTCCCTGGTTTGACAGATCCACTGGCGCCCCAGTGACATCACGGGGATTCCTCCACTGATGTGCGGGCGCGCCAGACTGTGGCTGTCTCCACGCTACCCACACTCTGCTGCACTCTGCTTTTAGTCTCAGTAATCTGTATCCTAAGGTAATTTACTCTTATTATCATATAACTTATTACAACTTAGTAATAACTTTGTTATAACTTACGGTAACTAACTTTAGTTATAACCTAATTTTAACCTAATTTTTAATCTACTTTATTATTGCGATCTATAGCATCCTCCTAAGCCCTTGCATGCCCAGTTTATATACAATATATTTATATGGGAATACACCCCTTATTTGCAGGAACTGGAGAAGACTCTTCTCTATCCTTCCATTCCAACAAATGATGGATGAATGTTTGTCAACACAAGGTTCGTCCCAGAAAAGCCAACAACAACCAAATACCCTCTGAGATAAAGAAAGCATCAATACCCGTGCGGTATGTACCATTATACTTTACCCTATATAGAGTTACCCTTTGGATACTATAGAGTATTCACATGAATGTTGTTTATTCACATACAGCAACATCCACAGCTGTGATCCTACTGACATGCAGTTTGGGCATATATATCTTCATTGTGACTAATTTGAGTTAGTATTCAAGTGACAGGTACGTAAATAACTGCCCTACACTAGTATTATCAACACATTTTAAGTAAAATATGATGATAAGTTAACAGACTATACATCATTAACCACTAAGAATTGTATTTTCTAATGTATGCTGTATGGTATTATTATATATCTCTTATACTGTGCATTCTTGTATGTACATTTAGACCACTTAGTATGCCTATAAACCTATCCCTGAAGAAGTTAATCAAGGCGAAATGCGTCAGATTCTTATGTGATAAGGTACAGTCAAAAATTAATTCTCTTTTTCTAATACTTACAATCTGCCAGAATAATTATGTATAGTATGTCAAACCCCTCTGTTAACAGGACAGAGGGAAATAGTGTATATACATATGTATTATGTATTCTAATAATACACAAGCCATTTTTGAATGAAAAATCACAAGCCTCAAACCTCTTTCTTTCCCTCTACCTAAACATATTGGCTTTTTTATAGCATGACTATAAAAACTTTAAATCAAAAAACTTTTTGTGTGTGAGATAAAGGCTGTTAGCACTTTGCAGAACAAAAGCCTAAATAAAAATATTCAAAAAGTGTGTCAATTTATATCAAATCTAGGCAATATACCCAGCTTTATCGGTCTACTGGCACCTAGCCAGGCTTTACTGTGTAAAGTGATTTGTCTTACTGTACTTGCATAGTTCCGACATTGCCATGAAGTAGTATAGCCTCTCTACAAACACCATGGACTGGATTAGCTGAACCCTTACTTTGATGTTCAGTATGGGTTCAGCTAATCCAGTTATTGTATGGAATACTTTAACTACTAACCACTGATTTGATAACATACGTTGATCAATAAAAATAAAATAAATAAATAAATCCAATAAAAGAGGCATATTTCCTCTGACCACCAATATAAGAAGGCTTCATACCATATACTGCAGTTGTTAACTGCAATGGCAGTTGTTCACTGTTATCCACCAACAGAGGACAGATATATTAAGCTTTTGAAAATCCCACCGCCATACAATGACATTTGTCATTGTCTTCTAGCTACTATACTTGTCAAATGACAAGTATAGTGTGACTCAGCCAATCTGGCTGCTGGTCAATAAACATAATTTAGAGAAACTCCTCAATCCCATGTCAATTTGGAAAACAATAATTAGCTATACATTAAGGTGGTTCCAAAGCAATATTTTAGCTGAATGGAAGATGGAAGGTTGGTGATACAGTTTTCTATCATGCTGGAAACAAGATTACAAAGCTATAGTATAACATTTAATATTTTCATTACAGTTGACTTTCAAAAATCCAGCAACCTCTGGACCTCAGGAGTGCCATATTTTCGAAGCAGGGACGTCTTAACTTGCATTTAGTGTAGCAAGCAAGATCTAACAGCTGTTTCTGGAGAACAGCGCCATCAAAACATAAGTGGCCAAACAGTGTTCCACAGTCCCTGTAGTGAAAATGCAATCCAAAATTCATGTCGGAAAACTGAAGGATCCGGATTATCGTTTTTTCCTGGATTTTCGATTGTCAACTGTATTTATTTCACCTCTGCCCAGAAAGGTGTAAACATCACAAACGTCAAAAAAATATGTACTAATCAAGCCTACAAGTAGAAACTAATGTATGACCAGAGTAAAATAATAGAAAATAGGCAGGATACAAGGAACATACAAGGATCTAGATAAGGAATATTATAGTAATGGGCATATCCACAAAGTTTTTCTTTTTCTTATCTGCCCTGCTCCATACTGCATTGCACACATATGGAAAGAAACAGATTTGATTTTTTCTCATTGTCAGTTACTGTGTCAGTCCCTTAATTCGGAGCTATCAAACATTGCAGCTCAGAGGATGAAGACATCAGGGAAACAGAACATCTCAAACATGAATGGATTAGGGTGACGGATCAATGTAAAAAAAAGAAATGGTTTAGAGATTTTATATATAATAATAATATTAACCTGCCTTCTATTATATTTGTCTGTATATAACTCAAAATGTCAACTATACATTTAAGAAAAATAGAACAAATGTCAATGCATTTTGGAAAAGCCAAGAGCTATTTACTAGAGATGAGTGAGCAAGATTTGAAAGATCGATCTAGCGGCGAATTGGTCCTTTCTTGCTTACCGAACATTTAGGCGAGAACAGCCTTGTGATTCGCCATGAGGTCGTGTTCTCGCCGAACGAACGAGGGAAAAAGCAGGGGTCGGTAACGGCGACTATTTCCGGTAGGAATTGTGGCTGGGAGTGGATCTTTTGCTCCCAGGATGCACAGCAAGACCCAGCAGCCCAATCAGGAGAGATCTTAGCACAGGCAAATATACAGGGAATAAGGGAGGAGTTAGTCACTCTTGTGTTCTAGGTGACGGATAGAAGCAGGGGGAGATGTGAATTGTGACAGGGACAGGTTAGGAGACTTCTGTATATCTGTATATATACAGATATTGCAGTTCTTGATGCTACTTGTTCCTTTTTACCAAAAAAGCCTGTTTGCTACAGAAAAATTTCTGTCCTACTAAAAAATACAGATATTTCAATCTGATACCTCTTGCCAAAGAAGACAGTTTGGTGCAAAAAAATTTCTTTCCTACTAAAAAATACAGAAATTTTAGTGTTTGATACCTGTTCCTATTTACCAAAGAAGACCGTTTGGTATAGGTAAATTTCTAATGATAGACTACACCCAACTCTAGATGCCAGTTACCAATGCGGACCCCGCTCCTTCTCAGGGCCCACTGCCTCCTCTTGCTGTTGTTGCCGCCTGTCAGTGCTCCATTCACTAAAATTGTATTACACACTTCTGGGTGGCATTGACGATGCACTACTACACCCAGCTCTTCATGACACTTACCAATGCGGTCTCCCTGGCCATAGTTGACTAGAGGCCACACACTGCTACTGCTCTCGCTGACCCACGCTCTGTCTCTGGTCCTCCATCCTTTTGCCTAATGTCACCGCGCTACTTCTCCACAATTTTATGGGTGCATTCCTAACACATGTAATCCAAGTCATGATGCCAGCTAGCATTGCGGTCTCTTGCTGTTTCGACAGCAAAGACTGTTGCTAGTGGTTTAAGTTCACCCTTTCTCAATGTCCTAATGTTTATGCTGCCTTCTGTACGCTGTCCATCATGCAAAAATCCTATTTGCCTGCTGTCACTTTGCCTGCCATTTTCTGGAAAACCACAAGGTCTTTTGGAACTTTTATGTAATTTTCCCTTGTTGCCACTGTTCTCCTACAGATACCTAGCAAATTTGGTGGTTCTAACATGTATAGGAGCTTTGCTAATATTGTCAGCCCACTGACTTTAATGAAATTTGCGAAATCAGTTTGCAGCAATTTTGCGGACCCATCAGAAGTTCGAGGAAAATTTTGCGAGACTGTCTGAGGCCTTCTCACTCATGCCTACTATTTACTTGGTTACAAAATTCTTTGTCTACTATGTAGATAGAAGGGATATGGGGGGGTTACATACTGTATAGCTTTTTGTACATTTATTATTGCATATTCTGGGTCATACCTTTTTGTGCATGAGACTTTTATTAGCTTGATGCCTTGTTTTTTTTATGTGGAAGTGATTTACTGTTACACTTTTATTCTGCACTTGAAGCTTCTGATATCTGGGCTATGCCCACCTGCCTGTATCTTGTCTAATAAATGCATGTCCAATAAAACACAAAAAAATCAGGGTTTTTGTTTGTTTAATAATATATAATTGCACTGTCCATAGAATCTAAATCTAGTCATGTCTCTGAATTAGGGTCTCTTGTAAGGGGCAAGCATTTTTGAAAGCAAATATATCCGTAGTGTAAGTTTTAGTGCACATGAGCAGATTTGCGCATTAACGCTTGAATGACCAATTAGGTTGATTATCTACTTGGTAATCGATTGGTCAGCAGTCCCAAATCACTGCACACACAGGTACTATATTTTGCCAATCCAGCTGTCTTTTTCGGATAGAAAGTATTAGGTAATATAGGAAATATATTATATAGGAATTCCATAGAGGATGTGCACTTTGACTGATATTTAACAGCACGTCTAAACTAACCACATCCAACTGGATATCAAAAAATTGCAGTCTCTTACCAATGGTCGGATGCTAATTTTCCTTCGTATTTACTTCAGGTAAGATCGGAAATCAGATTAAAAGTGAAAATTGGTTGTGTGTACTAAACCCAAGAAAATACACCACTTACTTTGCTAGAGTAGAGAGTAGAATTATCCAATTATTGCTGGTGCTCCGCAGAGGAGGGCACCATTCTTTTGCTACCCATATATATATATATATATATATATATATATATATATATATATATATATAGATTGTATTTACTATATATAACAAGTTCTAGTAGGTTGCAACCACCGAGAACAAACTAAAATTCATTGAGCAGCTATAAAATCCCAGGTGGCTGTGAGAAAGAGATAGAGACAGAATTCTCTATAACAGCAAACTCCTCTGGATTATCGGGAAGATTAATAAAGCTCTCCTGGAAAATCTTTAATGAAATTAAAATGGAGATAGATTGTGTTATCTGTTTGTGCTGTATAACTGCAGTTACAGCCAAGATCACAGTTGTTGGTAAAAACATTACTAAATGGTATAAAGCAGTGGAGCGTAATAGAGAGATACTTACGAAGATGTTGGACATGGTGATCCATGTTTAATTCATGAATAATCTATATGGAGTCTTTTCCTATTCTGGGTAAACCAGGAAGCGCACGATATGCCTTGAATGCCAAAAAGAAATGTTTTGACATTAATATTACGATCTTTAATGTCTAAGAAATTAACATATCAAGAGAAGTACAATGTATACAAAATGCAAAGAAACAATTTAAAGATTGATCACAGGTCCAGGGTAGCAAGGAAGGAAGGTCCCAAAGGTCCAATATGTGTTCAAAGTTCAGTAATGCTTATTCTGTTCTCACCACAGACAAACACAGATAATTAGTGTTGATCTATTGGAGAGTTTTCTAATTATTGCAGCTGCACTCCCACCTGGTATATGCAATATACTGTATAGTAATGTTCAGACAAGCAAAGGATGTGACCCAAATGCAATGCCTGTGTTGCATCTGGCAAACCTTTTATTGCTTACAGCAGCAACAGGTGAAAAAAAAAGTGAACCGGGACAGTAAAATTAATGTCTTTATATGCCTAAAATGTATTTGTGTACACAAACAGCAGTAGCTTTCAGCTATTAGCTTTAAAGCAGAATTATTTTCCTGTTGCCTAGTAATAACAGCTTTAAGTTGCCCTTCAATATTTTGTCCATGGTGCCACCATTTTCCTAAACAGTTTTGTAACAGGTGTAAATTCTTACCCAATTTGCATCTATAAAAATGAATGTTATGCTTAAAGTGGACCTAAAACATACAAAAACAAAAAGTCACCAGGTAGTACTAATTGACAAAACGGACATGCAATGTCTTTGTGCTAAAAAAATAACTTCCCAGCGGCTTTTTGTCTAGGCTCTACAATGTATGGCATGTGCACCTTGTAGTGCAGAGCAACAAATCGCCAACCGGTCTGTGGACCACTGGTGGTCTGCGGCTCTGGTCGGTGTGCTCCCCAGCGGGGTCAGGAGAAGGACTCCGCTGGGGGGGCACCGGCCAGAGACACAGACCATGTCTCCTGTAAGGATTGCAGGCTCAGAGCGGTGGGTGGGTTGTGTCTCTGGACTAAGACCTGCGATTGGAGAATGGGCGAGATCTGGCATCATGACATCACTCCGGTGTACATTTCTTCCCCTTTAAGTGACACATGGCTCCCCGCGCATGCGCAGTCTGGAATCCATAAATGTAGTTTTCTACAAGGTCCAAAAGATTGGCGACTCTTGGTGTAGAGCTTGCCAGATACAATGTAACTCCTGTGCACAATGAGTTACATCATCAGTGGCATATCATCTCTGCAGGTATGCTGTTGAATACTTGCTGATTATAGCAGAAGCTCACCACCCACTAATAAATTTAGTTCCACTTTCAAAGTATACTAGAAACAGGTTAGAAGGTCTTGGAAGACCCTGGAGAAAAAAACATAAAGCTGTTTCAAAGTAGGGTTTTTAAAAGCCATCTTTTGGTGACTCTTTTTAGGTAGGACTTTTTTGTGTAAACATTTAAAATGGCATTGTTCATTTAAATGCACCATTACACAAAACACTGTGAGCACTATGCATTGCACATGTAAGCTGACCACTTTTTTTTGTATTCCTTAAATTCAAAGAGCGTGTTGCTCTTAGACCCCTTTAATGTCTGTAAATAGAGAGTCTCTGTAAACACAAGGACTGCAGTAGAGTGCCAGTGACTTAATGAAGAAAATGTCAGGCTGTGAGAGATGTTAGCTATCCCTTTGGTTTTAAAAGAAAATGGAGAGTACAAAAGAACTCAGTCTTCTGCTACCATCTGCTGGCTAAAGTTACCCTTGTGATGCCAACAATTTACTGTCAATAGGATTTAGTCGTGCAGAAAACCACCGGAGTGATTAGGGACCTTTACCAGAAGCCAGTCTGTGACTTGTGTGCCATGAACTAGATATAGGGTGGTGACTTACTAAATTGGTTAGGCTTCAGCACCTGAGATCGGTTATGTGGCACAAAAATATCTCCTAAAGCAGAACTTCAATTATTGTACTTACCACACCCAGCATATTATTATACAGTATTTATTTAGCGCCAACATATTACTCGGCGCTGTACAAAGTCCCTAGTCATGTGACTAGTCATATCCCCACACTGTCCTGCTGCCATCTTCTTTCTTGTGTGTGTAAACTACACAGGTTCATTTACATTTGTATTACGCCCCTAATGATGCAAAGCCCAACCTGGGGGATGCACAGAAGGTGCAGCTCCCAGCCTTTTAGGATATCTCAGGAGGCTTCAGGTTTCTGCTTCAGTCTTTATCACTGTGAAGACAAAAGTAAAGAGTAAAAATTATTAAAAAGAATGTAAAAAAACAGTTAATAAATAAATACTTATCATAAAAAAGTTTTTTTTTTATGTGAAAAGAAAGCATTGCTTTTATACAATGTTTATATTTTGATGATAGATGCTTTTTAACATGTGCAAGTTCCAAGGTATGAATATGTTTATGCCACACATTTTGTTGCCTAATGGGACAAAATCAATAAACTTCAATATATTTTATGTATGTTATTAACACAGAAAGTCAACATCTAATATTGCTATCCATTTACCAGCTCTTAACAGAATGGTGGAAGAGATGTTTTTACACCTTGTGACTAAGGACTTCAACTGACTGAGGAATCTAGTGCAATAGTCTTGGGGGTTCTGCTGATATATCAGAAAATTACCAAAGCAGTGGAAGCATTTCAGGTACTACACTGCATACACATTAGTGTTAGTGTAAGGGAGGTCACTAGGCTTGCCAGGTCAGTGCAGGAGGAATGTAGAAGAAATAGTCAGAAGGCTAGGCCAGAGACGGGCAAAGGTCAGGGCAGGCAATAAACAGAAGGTGGCTGACAATGAATGTGGTCAAAAAACAGGGCCAGTTAGAGCAGACAGAGGGCATCGCCAAGGATCAAGCTGAGTTTAGGATGCAGGTAGTAAAAAACTGGATGCTGGTGTTTCAAACAAATTTTTAAGGACTCAGTGGTGGCTACCATGGCATGAGATGCTTATAGCCTCATCAGTCATAGGCCCTTTGTTGTGGGGGTTCATGCCTAAGTTAGGGCATACAGATGAGTGGCCATAATTCTGAACATAAAGTGTGGCCCACCATATTTAACCTCCAACAAGTGCTTGTGGGGAAGAAACAATAGCAGTCAGTCAAGGTTTCTCAACTAATCTCCCCTTAACAAGCCTCAGCTGGTGGTGTCATATAAGTCTATCAACCTTTTTTGATTGTTAGGTTTTTTATTTTTTTTTTTCAAAGCAGTCTTTGAAAATAACAGGATGCATTTTGTAGCAGAACAAAACAAATCCCTATCATGGAGGTTTGGTAAAGAGTACCTTTACCTTACACATTGGTCATGATTTGTTAAAGCTCTCCAAGGCTGGAAAGGATACATTTTCACCAGTGAAGCTTGGTGACACGGCAAACCTGGAATGGATGTCCTCAAAGTAATTTGCTAGCAAATGTTGTGAATCATAGACTGGATCTTTCCAGGTTTGCTGGATCACCCAGTTTTACTGATGAAAGTGTATCCTCTCAAGCTTTGGAGAGCTTTAATAAATCAGGGCTATAGGCTTTAAGATTGGTTTTCTGTGACTTTTCCTAAAAGCTTTAATTCTCTCCAATATAATAATTTGCCCCTATGGTATAGTAAAGACTGATGTGACTGAAACTGTATAATATATTTGATCTATATAGTCACTAATATGAAAAAATAATTTCATTTAAAGCATTCTTTTATAAAAGGCCTGTGTAAATGACTGTACATGTTATCATCGTCAACAGAAACTTTGCTTTAGTCTGATAATCATTAATTATAATTATCAAATTATAGTTATCAAATAACCTTTGATGTATCACCATGCTGTAAAGTGTAAATATGTGAAAACCCTACACATAGAAATCACATTATAGGAGGCCCAGCACATTATAGGAGGCCCAGCACATTTTCTGACTACTGTATATTTTCCAGATACTGGTGCTGAAATGTTACACTGACAAACAAATGGTTTTATACCAATGAGCTTTTATTGTTTGCTTTGCTGGGCACTTAGATCAGCAGTGTTGTGGCCCAGTACAGTTATAGGGTTCCTCAGAGCCAAGAAGGATTTCAGGTCTGGAGATTTGAAAACACAATCACTAATTGCTTTGTGCACCCATTACTCCCTTTACAACATCCAACACAGTTCTGAGACTGTCAATCCAGTAGAAGGCAATACAATTCCAGTGAGTCAGCTACCAATTTCTCTTCAGTCCACATCATACCTTTTATGCTTTCTTTGTGGTTCTCTTGCATTAACACATGCAAACTATACATAGGATGTTTCTCATTAGCGTGTTGTCTGGTAGGACTGTTTAACTCTCAGCGCTATCATGAAAATAAAAGTATATTATATTCAGTGCATGTGTATGTTGAACATCCGATTAATTTACTGGTTGAACTGGTATTCTGTGAAGCTCACCTCATTATCAGATTGACTTTCCTAGTTATTTCTCTATTAAATATTAATATTAATCATAGAGTGACTCCGTTTGCATGGCTTTAGAATACCAAGAAAGTTGAGCAGAACAGGAAATGATGCTACAAATGTCTTGCCATTAGAATCCCCTATAAAAAAAAAACAGCCAGTTGCCAGGAACCACACAAACCTAAAATATCAATATGACCATTAAACAATCTATCTAGCAGTTTATTTACAAATAAGGAGGAGGGCATCAAGCTAGGTAGATACACATCTCCCCCAGTCTCTGAAAGGTCCTCATTCTTATTGCTAAATCCACTGTGTTGTAGTGGGGTCTACCATATTTGTTAGACCCCAATACTGTAAGGATCTGCTAGAACAGTTGTAATGCATGCTGCATTAAAATGCTGGTATTGTAGTGTGAGTGAATTGATTGATAAAAATGCTTCAAAATGCTTGGTGTAATGAGGTTCATGGTGTGGTGTCCTGAGTTTATTGTGGTGTATGGTGTTGTATATTGGGGTGCAGTGTGAGATGTAATATTTTATTCTCATCCTGTCTACAGCTGGCCTAAAAGTCCCCCATTCATCAGACCCAATGGCAAGTGCAATCAAATTTTGTACATTAAGAAGGTGTAATGCTTCTGTATTTGGGAAGTAGTCTTGCTAATTCAAAATGTGCACTTTGTGACACCCTCCACTTCTTTTTTTACCCTAAGCAGTACACTCTCAGGGTAAGGATTAAAGTTATATATGATCCCACACACTCTATTAGTACCAACCATAATATTACATACCATCTGCAGTGTCACCTTCTGTATTGAGGATCCAGAAGTATTTAGGGAACACTAAAGGACATGAAGATCCTTTGTGTGTACTCTTACAAGGAGTATTTTATAAAGTAAAGGGAATGTTATCATTAAATGTTTCTTGAAGCTGCATTGTTCCAACGCCATATTTTAGTAGAAAGCTGTGCTGAGAGAAACATGGCTTAGCCAAGACAATATAACACTGAACACGCATTGCAGGAATTTTAAGGAATATGTTCTTTTAATTTCTACCTAAATATCTGACATAAGAAACAAGACTTTTTATGAGTTCTATTATTGTGATTTTAGCTCTGGCATAACTCAGCAGTCCTCTGCTACCATCTAATGGACAATAGGAAATATACTACTCTCATTATTCTATATTTGAATTAGTAGAAATGGCTGTGACTAGTACAATTGTGGTACCTGGTTAACTAAGCTAAGGATAAAGTATCACAAACAACTATATTAATGTAATGTCTGATAAAACCATCTTTAAACTAGCTTAAAGGCAAAAACCTTATTTTTAAATAAAGAAAAAAAACATTTCATATAGTAATACATGTCTCATTTATCACCTTCAAACATCCTAATGGTTTATATCAGTATATATATTGCTTTTATAAGAATATTTTTTACCAAAAGGAAAATTGGATCATAAGATCATAAGGCAATGTCCGATTTTTACCAGAGACCCCACAAAGTGATGTATGTATTACATGTGATTCTCTGAAGTTTTTCGCAAGTTATTTTTTTGCATTCCATAACCTATTTTAGTAATTAACTGGAAATTTACCCATTTTAGGTCCTTTTCTGTGACTGTGGAGTACAATAGAATTAAAATAAACATTTTTAGAAATGTATTGAGCATCTGCAGTTACAGGTGTGTGTTTGCAACAGTGACTACAGCAAGTTTTATTTTTTTTTGTACGGTTTTATTTTTCCAATTTATGGCACACAACATCTTTTTATCCAAGGCTGTTTTTTTTCTCTCCCGGGAAAAGGCTCCCACCTTTTCCACATTGCTCACTGCAGTAAGAATGATAGTACCGGTAATTATCACAGATCAGGATTTTACAATGCCACACTGGAGGAAAAGGACCCTTTATTTTCTCTGGCCTGCTCCAGTACACTAAAAAGAATTCTTGTTTGAAACCTAATAAATCATTTTCTGTGTTGGCAAATGAAAAGTGACATAGATATATTACAGTATATGGCATGGATATGAACCTTGGAGCAACAAGCCCAGCATTGAAAGAAATGAGTTGGAACTTAATTGTGGGTATAGGGCCTACAACTCCCTGTGGAAAGTAAACAGAAACCATTGCTTTCCCACATTTCTTACAAACCTTTTGATGGTTACTGGTAGAGGTATACATGGGATCAATCTTCACACCATCACTGTGAATTTATTTGCTGTGCTGTTCTTATTGTTTTTTTTTTTTTTACTGCCCCAGCCTATCCCAATTTAATTCTCTAACTATGTTGTGTAATTAACGCTTTAGCGCTTGTAATTTAACACTATATATAAATTACACTTTTCTTGGTTGGTGTGCTGATCTTCGACCATCCGTACATTATTTTATTAAATGCAATTAGGACAGATGTTTGTCTCAACATATTATTAGGCCGCATGGTGTCAGGTACTGTAAAAAATCCTCACTGTGAGCTAATCCCAAACAAAGCAAAAAAAACAAAACTTTATGGATCCTAGACATTCATTAATTTCTTGAGAAAGCTGTGCTTTGATATGCAAAAAGAAACAACTGCAGAGTTAGTCTTGGTCATTAAATAGTTACAAGATGTTACAGATCAGCTCAGCTCTTAAGATCACCACAACCTCAGCTGTGTTTAGCAAAAAATTTCTTCTGCAAGTCATGCAAACTGCCCCCTTCCATTTCTGGCCTCTGTCCTGCACACAAGGGAGCAGGGAAGCCCTGCTCGTATCTAGGAGTCGTCCGTATGTCGAATGTCTTTAACCCGGGGGACTACCTGTAATTTTACTGGCACTTTTTCATTTGTTATACACACCAAAAAAAAATCCTTTTGTTCTTTGTATAAATATGGCACAGTACTGCTTCACATCTTCTGTATCCTGTCTGCAGTAATCCGTATGTAATCCAATTTTGCATGTATAGATGCTGCATAGTAGCACTATTTTATTTGGTAAATTATTTTGTTTGCATGTTTTGGTATCTGTTATTACATTTGCAATAACATTGCATGTTACTACTTCTCCTGAATCTTAAAACTGATTAATGGCATTTTCACTTACTCATAGTACCCCTTCACAACATTTCTTTCACTGTCAAAGTTGTTAACTCCCCTTTTTACTATGTGCATTAACCTACCTCCCTTAAACAGTTTAGTAATATCCATTTTGTGTCTTTCTTATCACCCTATAAACTGTTCTCCCAGGTTGACATTTTCTTGGCTGACAACCTCTAAAATAAACTGATGTTGATCATATATTGTTTTATTTTTTCCAGTAAAGTAAAGAGAAAACCCATGAAATCTTATAACAGTGCTGCTCAATAGGTTCACTGCTTGCAGGATTAGCTAGACAAGCATGCCTAATATTGAAGGAAGTTGAGTCTTTTAAATAGATCTCTATTCTTTTATAGATGCAAATGAGGTAAGATCGTTCTCATAGAAAAATTAGGCTTGTACAATGAAAACTAGTGACCTATTCCATTCTAAGGTAAGGTAATAATAAATTATTACCTACTAACTGGAAGGTTTGACCAGTGATATTTTATTAGATTCCCAAATGTGTTTTATTTTCATTGTTTTTTATAGGGTTTTTAACTTAATGACATAAGGGATTACATACATTATTCACGTACTTGGGAAAAAGGATTATACACTAATGTACAGCATGTGCAAAAAAAACTTCTTAAAGATACAGTAAGGTAACTACTACAGTAAATACAACATATGAAATACATCAGAGACCTGAGATTGTACATCACTCTAAATGTCACCCATGTACATACTTAAAGTAACAACCACATAGCAGGTACAATATACCAGCAAACCATGTATACTCCGACAACGAGCTGTATTTCTATCATGATCCAGTTTCAATGCTATCAATGTAACTGGTTTTAGATTTGTTTCTCTTGTTTCTCTGGTTTTGTCATTTGTTTCTCTTCTTGGGGTACAAGGTATGAACAAAAAGGAAGACCAACACAAACTTTGCCCTACCAGAGTAGAGGATGGGGAGGAATCGGAAAAGTAGGGGACTGGGAGGGAGGTAATATGTGTATAAGATATGGTAGCAGGAGAAATGTGGTGTGATGAAGGCAGAAGGATGGGTTGGGATGATGTTAAAAGAGACCAGCTCAGGTTTACGACAAGATGGCACGAAATTGAGAAGACTCCTTAAAGTCCTTGATTGTATAACTATATAATTGTCTCCCATAGTCGAAAGATGGCTGGACATTCTCACCACAGGTGTATCATTGAATCTCTTTGTGATAGGCAGTGCCAGTATTTATCTGAACAGAAAGATGGGATGCAATGCAAATCCATTGGACAAAGCCATCTAGAGAGAATTTTATTGTCAGAATCTCCACAGACAGGTAGACAAGACATGGGACCCCGCAGGACAGTTCAGCGGGGGGTGCCGCAGGAACCGACAGGTATTATGACATTTATATTTGGTCCTCTAGGCTTTAAGTGTGAGAGCAAGTTTGTGCACTAGAATATAGGTTTTTTTTTCTAATGGCTGAGATAGGCGCCCCTAGGGTAAACACATCTGGGCCCATACTCTTGCCAGCTGGTGTATTCTTAATGGCAAATGATAACTTTTCTTTCGTGAAGGATTCTAGATGAGAAATGGCATCTTATTCCAACACTGGTAAAGCTCTTGCCTCTCGTAAGATATTCTTGTAAGAACTGGGGAGAGATCAGGATAGGATTAAGATTGTATCCTATCATGATATTCTATAGAGGGGAGGTTACTTTGCAGAGTGCAGATAGAAGTTCCTAAATGTGTTTCAAAGCAGTATGGAAAGGTATTTTCTTAACTTTTCATTGCTGGTAATTTTGAATGCGTGATGTAAAAGTTGTGTGTATGGATCAGTCATAAGTCAATAAAAGTTTACTAAAGACAAGCTGGCCATAGGGAAAAGATAGGCACACACATTCATTATCCTTTATTTGACAAGTATCAGGAGGTGGCAGAGTTGCTGCATGATTTTTTAAATGCTCAATGCAGCAGCCAGCTCTGAATAGATAATCAGAGATCCTCTGTTTAGACCTTACTGAATCCTGCAAAGTTAGGTATCAGATAAAAAAAAAACATTTTTACACTTTAGTGGTGTTTTATTTTGCTTTGCTTTGATACATTCTGGTAATGGGTAAGGGGTACTATGTAGTTAGCTAGGACAGACAGATAACTGGTGCTCCCCTTATTGGTGGGAGCTTCCAGATTCCTAATGAGCTCCCTGTCTGCAGACCTTTAGAACACTATGGTTGTATTGCGGGGATGGCCCCTGCCACATTTAAGGAGAGGCCACGGTCTGGTTTTTGCCAAAAGAGAAGGAGTCTACATACCTTTCTTCTTTGACAATGCAGGTTCCAGAGTACCTTTTATGGTTATAAAAGGGGGCACATGCTCTCTCCCTCATTTGTTACTTAAAAAGGTCACATTAAAGGGTTATTAAAGGCCTATTTAATAAAAAAAGGCCTATTAAAGGGTTTTGTTTTAATATGAGGACGGACCCCATGCTGTTGTTTTTGAAACCAAAACTAAAAAGCCTTTGCAGGGCAATAAACTTCTGCAGAAACCAAGCATTTTTGCCTGAAACCACTTCGGGCACCTACATGCTCAGTGTGTGTCTGAAAATGGTAAACACCATGTTTTTTACTGCTGGTTTGAACATAACCTATTTGATATTCTATATAGTTACACAGGGAGGAGTTCAGTGCTAAATTCTGTAATAGTCATCCAGACTTCAGATTTGCTTTAAAGACATAGATCCATATTTTAGATTTTTCTCCTAAAAAGCCTAACCATTACTAAATAGAATATAAACAGGTAAAAACCTAGTAGATTATACATTTGGAAAAAAATATTTTATGTTTAGCTACTAGCTCATCTACATGACTTTGAAACAAAGTATTCATGACAGAGCATCATTATAACAGCTATCCCAATATTATTGTCAAAGGCTTGCAATGGTAGTTTCAATGCTTCTCTTAAGGAATTATTATCTTCTCTTCCTATTAATTACCTTAAATTACCCTAATTAAGTATCCTATATGAATTAACTGCACACAAATATAGAGGAACGGAATATAGAATTCATGTCTACAGTCATATCTTAATATAAGTTTGTAACTGAAAACTAAGGACTATACAATACAAAATTGTGTTGGGTTATTAGAGTTCAACTGAAAATCCCACTAATCCCATGACAGACAGCCCATAGCCTAAAAAAAGCATTATGCAGGGCATTTTAAATAATGTAAATTGCTGATATGAGAAAGCTGATTTTCAATTAAAAAGCTATATTGCTGCCTAAAGTTAACAACAAGAATTGCAGTCTCTCTGCATATCTACAGATGTTAAATGTAGGGTAATTACAATGGAATTACCTAGTCAAGTTTATTAGGATGTAGCACATTTATTTAAAATGCCCTATCTGTGCTTCAATAAATATGCTTCTTTCTAGGAAAAGCCCAAATGGACCCTTAGAATGGTCATTTATCTTTCAGGTTTATGTTTAATTCCAACCTCCTAATAAATGTGAAGCCGCAGGAAAAGCAGTTAATGACCCAAGCTACCTTATCCCATACTTATTTTTTCCACCAACACTATGAAGATATAAGTCCTACCAGACTAATCAAGGTGCTGTAGTGTAGTGAAGTGAATCAGCAGACAGTCAATCGTTCAGAGTTCAATAATTCCCTAGTAAGCAAGCTGCTGGCACTGTTTTTCTGATTATGTGTCAGCTAATTTCCAGCACTTTGTACCTTCAAACTCTGTTTACCAACCACAATCTTTAAGGCAAACAAGCATTAGTCTACCTGCAGCTTTTGTAGGACCAATTTATAAAGTTTTAAGAAATAATTGCCTTTTTAATGGCTGCATGTTACTTTATTTTGCAACTAAATATATCTTCAATTTGGAAAACTTAAAACTAGCTACAATAAAAAAATAATGAAAAGTGGATAAACATTTAGAGAAAACTGGCATTATTAAATAAAGCCTAGGCTGTCCCGATTCCTTCCGTTATCAGCTTTTTTTCACTAAACGAAGAAAATACAAATAATGTTAATAAATAAAAAAAAAAGAGGCTTAGGACATTCCTAGTTTTGAGGAGACATTACAATCACATGAAACACCTACATATAGACATCTAAGTTTCTGTTGGAGAGTCACAGTATTCAGAAGAAAAAGTTCTTTTGGTGCACATCAGCAACCTAGGAAGAGGTTCTGGGGTATCTCTGTTCCCATGATGACTCCCATGGGCAGAACATCTTCTTAGGTCCATACAGCCCCCTCACACATAGGGGAAATAACCTCTATACCAAGTCTACTAAAAGAAGTAAAGTTAAAAAGTAGTTCATTTAAAATTTAATTTTAAAAGTTACTGAGTTACTTTTAAAATATTTAGGGAAGTATATTGTGTCATTTTATTGGCGATCACCCTATAAAACAATTTTACACAATACAACCATTTAAAATGGCATAAAAAATTTGACAACCCTTCTTGCAAAGGAAAATTTTGCAATCTCTTAATAACCCAAGTCATGACTAGGGATGAGCGAGTGAGTTTTTAAAACTCAATCTCGCTGCAAATTCAGCCATTCTCGCTTACTGAAATTGTAAGCGAGAACGGTCAGTATAAAATCGCCAAACGAGCTTGAATTTAAAAAAAAAATTTGATCAGCACGGGCTGTGCTGATCAATGAATGCAGCACCGGCAGCATTCATTGATCAGCACAGTGTGCGATCCCCGGTACTAAAGCTTTCCTCAGGCAATCAGAGAGAACTAGAGGTTTTGAATGGGGAGACTTGTCCCCATTTAACCTCTACTGCCGGGGATCGCACACAGGATTCCCAGGGCTTCATGAATGAATGCAGCCCTAAGAATCCACTGCGATCCCCGGGCAGTAGAGGTTATTTAACCTCTAGTGCCCAGGGATCGCAAACAGGAGGATTCCTAGGGCTGCATTCGTTCATGCGATCTCAGGGCACTAGAGGTTAATTACCTCTAGTGCCTGGGGATGGCAGTGGAACTGCTGATGAACTCTCAATGGATTTTATCTATTGGGAGTTCATCTGCAGTTCAGTTCCCACGGTCACTGGGCTGTATTTATCAGCCCGGTGACCGTGGGAACTGAACTGCTGATGAACTCTCAATAGAAAAACTTCACTGAGAGTTCATCTGACTTAATTCATACCAGGTGCAAAAAGTAATGCTTTTGCCTCTTGCACTTTCCTGTTAAACCTTTACATTGTTGGGCACTGACCAATAGATATATATAGATAGCAGTATGAATTTGCATACCAGGGAACCCAGGGTTTTTAAGTTTCTGGGATGCTCATGAAGACCTTTGAATGTATCTACAGGTACCTCTATATACCCAATTTGTAATAATGTAACCAAGTTTATGAGTGTGTTTATTTTTGGAGGGATTTAGTCAAAACATTTTCAATGTCAGATTAGGAAATATTTTGTAATTACTAGAGCAGTGTTTCTCAACCGGAGTTCCTCCAAAGGTGCTAGGGGTTCCTTGGGCAATGAGGAATGAGTGACTCTTTGAAGAAAATAAATTAAAATGCTAAATTTTATCATAAATATCATTCCACCAGGTGCAAAAGTTAGCAGTGTCTAAAAGTTAGTAAAGAGTGAGAGAAGAAATAATCAATTTTGGCAAAAAATCCACTAGCCTCAGTGATAGCATGCAGCACACCCAGTTCAGAATGTTTTAAAATAGTATGACCTGCAAGACTTTTATTCACGTACTGCGTTAGGTCATCTATGTAAAGCATGTTACACTGCATGCATCATTGGTTTGCATTAAAGCACCCTACATTTGAGTGGGCAGCTGAACACACAAAAAGGGGAATGTAGCATTTTTGTCAGTGCAATACAATGCATGTTAGTGTGTTGCTTTGCACTGTGCTGCAATGCACATGCTTGGCAAGGTTCATTAGGATGTCTTCCAGAATGCAATTTCTTTATTTATTGCACAGTGTCAAATAACTTTACAAACAAAAGTTCCCACCAGTTCTTGCCAGTGGTATGTTCTTTTAGTTTGATGAGTATACTAGTTACAGTTGTTGGGTTAACCCCTAGACCCTCACATTCTTTTTCAAGTTGGTGCTGGGCAGAGTCCAAGAGCTGCAGTTAACAAAGATTCTGAATATTCTGTAGAATCTGTCAATAGAATTGAGAAACAGAAACTTAGAGAACCTGGTGTCAGAGACAGATTGGAGATCAACATCCGGAAAGAGGACTCATTTTGCAGAGGTTGGAACTCGAGTTGGGGGACTTGGACTCGAGTCCGACTTAAGTCACATAATGAATGACTTGCAACTCTGGGTTTTCCCAAGCAACTTGCATCTCGACTTGTGACTTGCTTTCTCTGCTGACAGCTGAAGGAGGAAGGGAGGAAGGCAGTGAGTTTTCTGTAACACCACACCGCCTTCCTCCCCGCCTTTCTTGCATTCTAAGTTTTCTCCTCTGACAGCTGAGGGGGGCTGTGTAACAGAAGCCTCCCTGCCTTCCTCCCTTCCCCCTTCAGCTGTTAGAGGAGAAAGACGTGGACTTAGAGTGTGATCCTGTGATGAAAAACAGGATCAGAGCTCTGTTTCTATATAGGGACAAATGGGGATAAATTAAGTGACTTGACTTGGGACTCAAGTTGGAAGAATTCTTGGTGACTTGAGACTTGACTTGGTGTCAATGACTTGGACTTGAAGCGTGATGACTTAGTCCAACCTCTGTCATTTTGGCTCTGGGTGGTAGGAAAAAGAACCATTTAGGAAACTTACTGAACATTAGTGTAGTGGATCTCCTCTAACCGCAGAAAATCCTTGTTGTGTAAAGCACTAATTTAGACTGTTGCTATTTCTGTCTTTGTTAACAATATGTATTTTATCTGACAGCAGCAGAGACTTGTGTGTTTGGCTGATTGTCACTTTTCCAGCAGCCTACAGAGAAATCACCCTGTTCTAATTTGACTGCTTGGGGCAGCAAATGGAAAGAAGCTATTGATGGCAATGGTCATATTTTGACAGTTGATGTAGCTACGGTGACATTAAGAAGAGATGAGTTGTGCACTCGTGTCAGGCAATGTCAGCCAGATGTGGAAAGGTTGTATGAGGGAAAAGGGAATGAAGAGAGGAACTGAACTAAATGCTTTGAAATGCATTCACACAACAAATCACAGACTGTGGTCTTCATCAGTTAACAACTGTGAACCGAGTTGGTAATATTTAGCTCTCAGTATTCTGTTTTGCCTTTGCATAGAGAGCAAGTCATAGTAACAGGATGACATCGTCATGTAAAAAATAAAGTACACCCATTTTCAGTTTCAAGGTTTTTTGTATTAGGATATGTTGAGGTTTGGTTTTTGACTAGACTGCACACACATTGATTCTTTTTTTTTCAGCTAATCTGTTTTAGATTTGCTTAGGATCATTGCCCAAGCTTTAGCTGTCACATATTTAGCTGTCACACAGATGACTTCACATTTGAGAATACATTAGTATACAGTGGCAATTATGGTGTAGTATGACTTCAAGGTGCTGAGTTCCTATGGCTAAAAAATAAGCCCAAATCACCACCCCCCACCACCATGCCTAACAGTTGGTCTGAGGTATTTGAGCAGATATGTTGAGTTTGATTTTTGCCAAACATGGTACTCTGCATTATGGCCAAACATCTCCACCTTGGTCTTATCTGTCTAAAGGAGGAGTTTCAGAAATCTTTTGGTTTGTGAAAATGCAACTTTGCAAACGTAAGCCATTCTGCCATGTTCCTTTTGGAGAGAAGAAGCTTTCTCCTGGCAACCCTTCCAGACGAGCCATATTTTTTTTTTCAGTCTTTTTCTGCACTGTCATGAACTTTAACATTTGACATGGTGTGACCCACAGAGTCTGAGATGTAGCTTATAGGTTCTTTGCAATTTTAGTCTGACCCTGGGGGGAATCCAGTGGGACATCCACTCATGGGAAGATTGGCAACACATTTAACATTTTTTCACTAGTGAATAAACTTTCTCCTAAAAGAATGGTGGACTTCAAATTTGGAAATTGCCTTCTCAGATTGATAGGCAGCAAAAACTGATTTTTTAAGATAACTGCTAAAGTCTTTCCTACTTCAAATTGTGTAAACATACACCTGAATGCTCAAGACCTGCAGACTGCCAAAACTCTGGTCTTTATTAAAGTCAATAAATAATCAAGGTCATGTGTTTAACATCGCCTGCCGGCTACTTACCCTCCTAATAAGTGGTAAGAGTGCAGTTATTTTTCACACATTGTTTCTGCATTTTGAAATAGTCTTTTAAAGATAAATACACAACATAATATATTATGTCTTAAGGCCAGTCGTTAGGACCTGATGAGGACCAAATCATTTTTTTCCTTCTGATACATCATACCTTGCAATTAAAAGCGGGTGTCATTTTTTTGAAAATGACTACATTAGCAGGAATAGAATGCTCATAAATGGAGGCAGGGAGTTCATTTCGCTCTAGATACATCAAACAAAAAGTTATTCAGCCTTATAAAAGTGCAATATTTATTAAAATCTTTTTCATAAAAAATACCTTTTTTAAATGCTAACTTTTTTTCTATTCAAGTATTTATGCTCATGTTAGCTCCCCTCATTTTTTGACTTCATAATATTTATTATACCAAATTTTTTACCCCATAAAAGATGGCTTTGACAAAAAAAAAGGAATAGGAGATAATCATGACTGAAGGTGAAAACAGGTCCTGATGTAAAAGGATGACAACTGCATGATGACCTGAACCTGTGTTAACGCCAAAAGTTACACTGCCAGTCATCCAGGGTATTAATTGTAGATCTGCATAACAGCAGCCACATCTCACACGCTTGTCTGCAAAGCAACCCTGACCGCTTGTCACCTGAAAAATTGACAGTGCTGCCCAAGAAACAACTTGCCTTAAGGCAGCAGCTAAATTATAATACTGGTTCTGTACTACTATATATAATGACGATAAAGGTAGGGGTGCCAGGGGTTACAATCCCATAGTGATCTTTCTATGTTATTTGTGGCACTGACATTCTTAGGTACAAGTTACTTAATAGAATTACAATGTACTGTGCAGCTGAAATAGACCTTTCCCATGGACTTTTATATTTAGCACTTTCTAGACTGATCAAATCCTTTAATATGTTAGTTTGAGTTGGGGGCCTAAATTATTTGAAGCAAATTAGTCAGGATAATATCTAGGAAGATAGTTTTGCCAAATGTAGCAGTGGAAGTCCCCTTTTGTAGTCATGGCAGGTGCACTTCAACCTTAAAATTTAACCTCTTCACCTTTTGTTCTGATTTTTTGGCTTGACTGTAACTTTACATTTAGTAAGAAAACATCTTTGGTGAATGAGATGGTCATAGATAGACAAACACAAAGCTAAGCTGCCTAGCAAAATACCAAGATCACTTGTGTTCTCAATGCCAACATTGTTTATCCCCTTTCATCTATTATGTACTTTGTGTACACATATTTTAAAAGACTCTTGCTCATTTTAATAATTAAATATTAATCACATTTCAAAATCTCCATCCAAAAAACTGTTAGGCTTTGTCATACCCTGGGACTTCTGTATACTTGTAAATGTCAGTATAAAGGTTTTAAGATGATTTGGCATTTCAGCTATTTTGCATACTTGGAACATTTTTCTATATGCAAATTTTGACAGTCATGAATGTAAAGATTTATCCAAAAAGCTAAATCAAAATTGAATGTGCACATATAAATATATGTGTATGAAAAAGTCAGTACTCAACATTGATAAAATTTAACCTTTTCAACATAGACAGGCAAGCATTATATCTTTATTCATTCTCATATTCTAAATTAATTTAATCATATTTAAACCCATTAGTTTCTTTCTTTTCTCCATAGCATAGAAGGGTTTTTAGAGAAAAACAGAATACAGAAGAATACAGCACAGGCATAAAGCCTGGTGAAAAGAATTCTGCCCTGATTAATCTTTTTAACAAAAAATAGGCACTTTATTGGCGCTTTCCAAAGCTTTCTATGGTCCTCAAAGGGAAGGTTGTAGAGGCTTAGGAATCTGGCAACAGATTACAAAAAAAAAGATCACCAAATTATTTGAAATTCCAGCGCAAAGAAAATGATTAACACATGTTATTAATGTAAGTTTGCTCTGCTGCTTCAGGGCCCGGGCAGCTTGTAGCCATTGAGTAAACTATGAATTGTGCAATATATTACAGTGACCTTGGTTAAAATATGGGGCCATCTGCCTGAACTGAACCAAGCACAACAAGCACCCAAGGTACATAAGTAAATCCATTCAGGAAAGGTTGTTAGATAAGGGATTGGTGTTAAAGACTGGTCTAGTCAAGGTCTTGATTTGGATTCTATTCAAATGTTTCAATGGTCAGTCTTTACAAGTAAGCTCACAAACATCTTGCAACTAAAAGTTAGCGTGAAAAAGTGGTAAAAAATTTCACCAAGTCAATACCCAAGACTGGTGAGCAGATACATGACAGATGCATTTAATAACATTATCTTGTTACAACCACACCTGTCAAAGGGTGGCATATATTAGGCAAAAGTAAATGGTTGGTGAGGATATGAGTAACTTTGCCAGGGGCCAAATTGTGTTTGCTAGGCAAGGGGGGGGCAGAGTTTCTTCAAAATGGCAGGTCTTGTGGGTTGTTCAATACAATAATTGGTATAGTGGTCCAAAAATGGACAACCAGTAAACAGATGCCGAAGGCTAATTGATGCATGCAGGAGTAAGGCTAGCCCAAAGGTTGGCCATGAAAGAACAGTGTAAGATTATGCAGTGCGTCATAGATTGTTTCGCATAGGACTGCTTGGCCATACATTAGGCTGCCTATGCAGACCCCTGCCCATTGCCAAAAGCATGCGTGCCCCAGAAATGAATCATAAAGCAATGGAGGAAGCTGACCTACTCCGATGAATCGTGGTTTCTTTTTATTTGATGGCCATGTGTGTCGTTTATCATTTTGTAGATGGCCATGTGCGTCATTTATCAGGGAAATATGTCAGCAGGATGCACTATGGGAAGAAGGTAGGCCATCAGAGGAGGTAAGGCTTAAAGCGTACCTAAACTCATAATTTTCACTTTACATAAAGGGTAGACAACAGCACCGCCCCCTATTTGTTTATCATCTAGGCGATCGGGAATGAATTCGAGCGCAAAGCCTCCCAGGATACCTACTTCACTCATCCCAGGAGGCTCTTGGGATCTCCTTCTGTGCATGCCTGAACATCTTGGGCATGCGCAGAAGGAGCCTTTTTGTGAAAAGGGGAAAAAAAGAACCCGGAAGAAGACAGCACGAACACGGCCAGCACGAACATGGATGCCAGGACGATGCAGGAACCGATGCAAGAGACCTCCGGACCGATGGACTGCCTGCGGGATTAAAGGTAAGTGAATTTTTTTGTTTTGGGTGATTTTTGAGTTTAGTTACTCTTTAAAGGATCTACTGTATCTTGGGAAACTTTTGGAGGTCTTGTTGAGTTCTACATCGATGGGTCAAAGCTGTTTTAGTGACATCATGGGGCTTATACAGTTTTAGGCAAATTGCCTTGTTTTGACTGACCAATGTACGTGGAACACCTATAAGTAATTTAGAGCGAGCCGTTCCAGCTTCTAAGGCCAAAAGTTTACTTATTATCTCAAAATTGTATCATTATATCTAACAATTTTTTTTAACAACATGATTGAAAAGGCAAATGTTTTTATTCAAGCATATCACTTTTCTCTGCAGGCAATGTTTGATTATAAATCTAATGTAGACCTTGTAAAATATCTTGAAAAAGTCAACAATTTTAATGGATATACTTTTTCAAATGACTATACGTTAGGCGATATTTTCTCATTCCACTTTATATTTTAGAGACATTCTAACCTGACATTAAGTGTAATAGCTTTTATCAATCATGTGAAAATTGCTGAATAGACTTTTATTCATATTTATACTTACAGCAAAATGTAGTTTGTGATGATCTTGCTGTAAATTTAAAATGATGAGATATATCAGTCTAATGTTTTAACATAAGCCTGTGTTAATATAAGAGTTACTTTATTGTCAGCAAATAAGAGAAGCAGGCACCTAAAGTTGCTTACCTATATGTTCAAACATATACAGAAGATGTTTAGCTGTTTGAAAGAAAAAAAAACTTCTGTTTGAATGAAAAAAAAAGTTTTTTTTCTTGTACTTTTTGAAAATTAAATTCTCCACAGTACAAGTAAGTACATAGCTTAGGTATGGTTTGCATAAAAGCTTTACCAAAACCTGTTTAAAATATGTTAGGGTTTTAATGTCCATAGTGTGGGAACAGGTGCATTGTAAGAATATTTTACCCAGTCTTTCATTATGCTTAATTAAATTTTTACTTTTCAATCATAACAATATCATCATAACAATAGTATGATCATAACAAAGCTTTAAGCTTCACCACTGAAAGAGTACCAGTTCCCTTCTTTATAAATGTCATTTCATTGTCACCTAAAAAAATACTGCAAGATTGGGTATGTTGCCACATATTATAAATCATAAAGAGTATATGTATTAAAATGTCCACATTTACCTAAACTCTTTTCATTCTCAGACCTCAATATCTTCAACCTCTCTAATAAATAAACATTACAAGATGTATGTATTTTTTGTTGTTTTTTTTTTTTATACCTTAATATGATTACAGAAATAAACTTATAGCAATACAGATGCTTAAAACAATTAACACTCCTAGCATGCAGGTGAATACCGCCACCTCTAAATGCTGAAGGCTTTCATTTTTTTCAGTAAAAAAATGAAAGCCCCCAACTTGCATGTGATCACTATGTCAGAGCTCACATAGTGATTAAAAAAGTAAATGTCGCCATAATTAATTCCCAATTGTCCAAGCTGTCATTGAGAGCTGATGGCTGTTAAAAAGGAGAACAGTTATAAATATATATCCAGCAAAGTGCATCATGCTGTAAAAATATTTACAGTATACATTAAACAAAACCACATGTTTTTATTTAATAATTTTAAGAAATTAATGTGTGCAAAATAGTTATTTTTACTATGTACAAAGTCTGTGGGTGGGAGAGAACAGCTGGACAGTCTAACACATGTTCTAACACATATTTTTTTAATTCACTTTGTTGCAGAGAAAGACTGACCTTTTACCATCTCTGGAGATTGCGCCTGTCTGAAAGAGTACATCCAATAACACATCACTTCTGTCCATTCCTTTCCACTCTAGTAACACAGTCACAGCTGCTGACACTCCAAAGCTGTCAACATAGCATGCTGTCATATTCATAAGGTGCTTTACTGAAAACATTCTGGATAACACACAAAAGCTTCATCACTCACAGTAGAATATCTTTTACCCCCTGCATAGCAGAGAACAATGGAAAAAGTCAGCACTGTGAACCAATCAGTCTTCAATGCATTTCACAGTGCTATCAGTTAAATAAATAAAGAGCCCTCTGGTAGAAGAGTAAAGAGATTAATTAGAGATCATCAGTACAGTCAAGGATTTAAATTTTTTAATCACCAAAGGATAGACAGTAGAAAAGTTTTTATTGTTGAATTATAGTAGCAAAAAGTAAATTCCTACTCATCTGTGCATGTACTAGGGACATCCTTATGTCATTGTTGTGTTCCAATGCACATGTAACTCAGACTTGCCAATTTTAACCAATTTGCAGCGAAGATCAGATTAACTGCCAAAGGTAAAAACGTAGGATGATGTGAATGAGTCAGTAAAGAAATCACCAGACCTAGGGGGTATTTAAACTTAACATTTTTTATTTTACATAGAAGAGTAGACAACCTTTCTAAATAAAGTAAAAATGTTGGGTTTTTTTTTAAAAAGGGGGCAGCACCACCCCCTTTAAGCCTTTATCGCCATGGCGGTCAATACTTAGTGGGAGTGCAGAACATCCCAGGATACCTATGTCAAATATCCTGAGAGGCTCTGGCTGCCCCTTCTCTTGCCCGAGAAGGGGCATTTTTTCCACAAAGGGGAAACAGATGCTGATATCATGCATACGCAGTGAGATCGACTCTCTTTTTTTCCCCTTAACAGCGGCTACGTCACCTGATCTCACACCTGCGCAGTGCGAGATCGGGTGACATAGCAAGTAGACCAGAAGAGAAGACAGAAGATGGCGGCGCCCGGGACTTTCTCTGCACTGGGACAAAGAGGATTTCTAGGATGACACAGGACCGGATCGCAAGAAGGACCATCAAGGGATCCGCAGGATTAAAGGTAACTGTGATTTCTGTTTTAGGCACCAATTTCAGCTTCATTGCCTGCATACATACAAGAGCAATACATTTCTGCTATAGACTATATAGACTATAGACTAGGTATTACTGTGTCATTTTGAAAAGCCAAACACTTTATACCTTCCCTCTAGCAATAAAATGTCTATGAGGTCCCTTTATTTCAACATATTTACCTGCTCCTTTCCCTCTGTTGGCCAACATAAATGACTGTTCTGGGGGGATGTAACTCATTTATTCTAACAATTAACAGATGCCAGGAATGTAGATTATGGGGACAAACAAGACTTTCTTTTGGGGATTTTGTCTTGAAAAAGGAAAAGAAGGAGGCATGGCCAAGCCGATGAGCTGATAGGCAGCACGGATACAGAGCTCCCGCTCCAGCTACCTATTTCTGCGGTTCGTACCGACTTATTCAGCAGCCTGCTTGCACTGATGGGCGGGAAACAGATGTGGGATCCTGCTAGCACTCCGGCGGGTCCTGTTCAAAGAAGATGCAGCGGTTTTTCTCAGCTTCTTCGCAGGGAGATTATAGGAGAGGGGGGGGGGCAAGATGGGGCCTGAAACTCCACCTGCAAACTCTCTCACCCTGGAGCATGGAGCAGCAGACATGGAGCAGAAGGAGACACTGGAGCCTAATGCAACCAGCTCTTATGTGCTGAGAGTGAACAGCCCCCACAGCTCTTACCGAGAACTCCCTACCCAGCAGGAAAACTCCATAAGGAAAGTGTAGGAGAGGGAGGCAGCAGACAACTCCGATGTGAGCCCACAGCATTCTACTCTTTCATCCCTTAACTCTGAGAGACCCTACCAAACTTACACAAGCCCTGCACCTGTTCAGCATTCCCCTGTATGGGATAAAGATCCGTGCCCACATATCCTGCCTACTATAGAATATTTGAAAATTTTAAAAAAAGTTTAGTGGACTATTTCTACTTGGAAATCACAGTGCCTAAACATGATATGATCCACCACATTAAGAAGGCAGAGAAAGTTTCAGAAGTACTTAGGCAGCATGTTTATCATCATGCCTCTGTACTGAGGGAGCACTCCGTTCTACGCAATTGTTTTTCCACCAAGATTACTTAGAGAATATAGGCAGGCGGAACAACGTACAAATTATTAGCCTACCCGAATCGGTGGAAACTAAAGATCTTTATAGAGTGGCCTTAGCTATATTCAATGCGGTGCTGAACAAGCCAAAAGATACACCACTGGTAGTCGACTGCATTCACAGAGCCATTGGCCCTAGGTCGCCCAATCCCAGGGGATGTAATATACCACCTACATGCCTACAAAGTGGAGGATGAGATAATGAGACAGGCCCGAGGTCAGGAGGAACTTTTCTTCAATGACACCCCAGTAGCTCTTTTTCAAGATCTATCCCAATGCACACTAGCCTAAAGGAGGTCGCTAAAACCACTACCGTACTCAAAGCACATGCTACCGCTGGGGTTTTCCCTTTCACCTTATTGCATTCAAAGATGGATATTCAGCCACCTTAAGATCCTCTGCTGATCTTCCTGATTTGATGGAGGTCTTCAACTTGACAGAGATTGACATTCCGGACTGGCCTTCACCGGTCCCTACGGTACTAGATCCCCCAGTCAATCCGTGGCAACCTTCCAACAAGAAATGTCCACGCCATCATGGAGATACTCCACCTAAGAACACTCGATACTGAAGATTCTGGGATGGGTGAGATTGTACAAGTTGCTCATACATGAAATTTCTGCACTTGCTGAACTCACCTTTTTTTGATGGCTGCAATTACCTCTTGAATGACCTAGTGAATCTAAGCTGTTGGCCCTTTTGGCCCGATTTTGCAATATTCTGTTATAGTTTTTTAGCTCTTTTCCCGAAGAGTTATTATGCCATTTGCACTTAATTATTGTTTACAAGCGTTCTTGGGTCCCGAGGGGGAGTGGTAGTTTCCCCACACCTCCCGGACTGTAGTATAAGCTATTGCGGGTACCCCCTGTTACAAGTGTCTTATTGATGTGTCATTGTAACTGAAGCGGGAGCCCCGCCATTGGTTACCCACGTTACCCCAACTAGGTATAACAGCGCAGTTTCTGTGTCTGACCAAAATTTCTAGTTACCCCTTTCTTGTTTTCCCTTCTGATACCCATCTCCCTTATAGTTCCGGTACTTATGCTTCCCTCTCCCCTACCCCAAGTCCCAAGTTCGGAAAAAAAAATCTTTGTTGTTTGTTTTCTGTGTATTTTTATTTCTGATTGATTGCACTTGCATAGTCGTTTCATGCCTGCCGCTGTATGTACGGTTATCTAGACAACCAGGGTTTTGTCTTTAAATGTACAAGGGTTAAATATCCCAGAGAAGCGTACAGCAGTCCTAGCAAGACTGTATAGTTTGAAAGCCCAAACAGCCTTCCTGCAGGAGACATATTTCAAGGACAATGCCATGCCTTCCATACGCAATAAATACTACCCTATTGGTTACCACTCATGTGCCCCTGACGTTAAGAAACAGGGAGTTTCTATTTTGATTGCTGCCTCCATGCCTTCGGAAAAAAAAAATTTGTATAGAGACGGTGATGGACGCTATTTGTGTGTGAAGGGAACAGTAGGTGAACAAATGGTTACCCTGGCGACTATTTATATGCCCTCCACCAACCAGGAACCTTTCCTGAAGTCTATTTTGGAGCATATATAGGAGTTTAGAGAGGGTACTCTGGTACTCTGGTTCTGGGGGGAGACTTTAATTTTACCCCAGAGCCATCACTTGATTCCACGAGAGTTGGTTCAAGCGGTGTACCTAGGGGTGGTAAGAGACTCAAAAAATGTTTTCTCAATCACCAACTCCTGGACGCCTGGCGTATTCTCCACCCCAGGATGAGTGGGATTACACTTTCTATTTCATCCTCATCAGACACACTCTAGAATCGACCACTTTTGGGTCCGCCAGGCTGACCTTGACAGGATTCAGGGATGTTCCATTGGTGAAATGGTTGTCTCAGACCACTCCCCAGTGATTTTAACTATTAAGCTCATGCATGATAGGCCAACGTTTTGGAACTGGAAGTTGAATGAGAATCTCCTGAAAGATCTGGTAGTGATAAAGGAAACAGAGTGGGAAATGTCTATTTATTTTGTCATTAATGGTACACAAGAGAGTAGCCCCTGGTAGTGTGGGAGGCCCATAAGGCGGTTACCTGGAGTTCTTTAATAAAGCATGGAGCGAGACTTAAAAGGGCCAGGCAACAGGAGATCTTAAAACTCATCCAAGACATTGGGGAAACATAGGCGGGACCCCACAGGGGAAGTTACTCAAAAGCTTGGCTCTTTGAGAGCCCAGTTGTCACTGCTATATCTTAACAGGGCTAAAGCCTCCCTAGCAAAGTGTAAAAGTCCTATTATGAATACGGAAATAGGTGCAGTTGTACTCTAGCAAGAGCCTTGAGGGGCAAAGGGAAGGTACCTTTGTTCCTTTCATTGTAGATCACGCAAGTAATAAGAGATATCAGGTTCGAGACATTGCAGATGAGTTCCAAAAATCTTAAATGTGTCTGTATATTATTGATGCATCTAGCCCGGCGCCTCAACCGGCCCTTAGAGTAAAAGCAGTGAGGGAATATTTGTCAAGGGTTAGGATGCCCACACTCTCATCTAGCAATATTCAACTATTTGAATCAGACATTCAAAGTGAGGAAATTCTTCAGGCAATAGTAGGTACACCATCCAGGAAAAAATCCTGGTCCGGAAGGTTTCTCCTTGGCTTACTACAAACAATTCAAGGAGACATTAGTACTGCACATGGTCAACATCTTTAACGCTCTTTCCAGGGGAACATCCTTCCCCCTGGATTCTTTGAGGGTGCATATTACGGTGATTCTGAAAGAGGGGAAGGATCCAGCCAATTGCTCCGGTTATAGACCTATAGCTCTGCTTAACCAGGACCTGAAATTGTTCACAAAAATGTTAGCAATGAGACTACAGAGGTTATTGGAAAATTGATCCAGGTGGGTTTTGTGCCATTTGGAGAAGCCACGGACAACACTTATAAAACATCAAACTGGATCAACCTGGCCTTCGCACATCATTCCCGTGTTTTCCTGATGTCCACAGATGCAAAAAAAGCATTTGATTGGGTGGATTGGACGTTTATGAACCAGACCCTGATGCATATGGGGCTGGGACCGAAAATGTTAGCCTGGATCAGATCCATCTATTCCCGCCCCTTGCCGGCGATCAGAGTTAATGGAACCCTCTCTAATTATTTCGCCATTTCCAATGGTACTCGCCAGGGCTGCCCCCTCTTCCCACTTGTTTTAATACTGACATTGGAACCCCTATTGAGAGCTATAAGGGCTAACCCTGACATTTCCGGTTTAGAAGTAGGCAACCACTCATACAAAATTTCCGCCTTTGCTGACAATCTTCTTTTTGTTTTTTCTAAACCAGTAACCTCGCTCCCGAACATACTGAAGAAACTATCCTTGTATGGCTCCCTCTCAAACTTCAAAATTAACGATAGTAAGTCAGAGGTGGTTAATATAACACTACCTCCAAATTAAAAGGAATTACATGAGAAAAATTATCCTTTTAGATGGGCCTCGAATGGATTGAAATATCTGGGTGTCCTTTTGTCTAGGGATTTGTCGGAAATTTTTAATTTGAACCTCTTGCCCTTATTCCAACGGATAAAATTTGACCTACTATAATGGAAATCATTAACCATCTCCTGGTTCGGTAGAATCCAGGTGATCAAAATGAATGTTTTACCGAGATTTCTTTACTTATTCCAGACCCCACTAATTTGGCTCCCGAAATCCTTTTTTGACAGCATTAGTACGGTACTGTTCTGGTTTATTTGGGGGGACAGGAAGCCCAGACAATCATAATTTACTTTTTCAGTCCAAAACGACTGGTGGTCTGGGAGTCCTTGATCTCCTCAAATTTTACTCTGCAGCCCATCTGGTTAGGGCAGTTGACTGAGCCAGAAATGGCCCTTCTAAACAATGGTTGGGACTGGAATGGTTGGCCAGAGGCCAAAGTTTGTCCTCGGCACCATGGCTGGAAGGTGCCTTAAGTGTACAACTTAAACAGCACCCTTTGATAGGACCTACTCTGAAAGTGTGTTCCAGGGTGTTCCCCGACCCCATGTGGCTCCCTCTCCACTGTACCTGATCCTTGTCACTTCGTCGTTTCCACCATGTGGAGAATATCCTTTGTTCATCCACCTTAGTAAACTTTGTTTCTATAGAGCAGAGCAGACCACCCACCCCCTTTGAGGTTCTGTATACAGGTGGGGACACAGATAGGCACCTACTCTCGAAATGATATGCTCTGCTCAATTCCCCACTTACAGATAGCCCTCCTTCGTATTTGTTACTCTGGGAGAGGGATTTAGATATTTCTCTTAATATGGAACAAAGACAGAAAGTGATCTGGTTAACGCACCACTCTTCAGTTAGCAGTAGATTTCAGGAGCTCAAATATAAGTTACTAGCGAGACGGTATCGTACCCCTGTTCAGTTACATAGTTTCTATCCATTGGTCTCTAATCGATGCTGGAGATGTGAATTGGGGGAGGGCACGCTTATACACATATTCTGGTCCTGTCTGGTCATATACAACCATTTTGGGATAAGGTCAAGGAAATTATACAAAGATTTACCGATTATACTATACCTGATGACCCCTCCTTTTTCTTGCTCCAACATATTTCCTTCTCTCTCAGATTCCATAAAACTTCGGTGGTGAGTCATTTTTTGAATACAGCAAAAGTTTGTATCCCATTTAATTGGAGATCCCCTAAATCAGCAGTCATCAACCGGTGGCCTGCGGACCACTGGTGGTCTGCGAGAAGATTTTGGAGGTCCACGGCTCTGGTCAGTGAACCACCGAGTGGGGTTAGGAGAAGGATCCCGCCGGGGGGGACGCACCGGCCAGAGCTGCGGACCACATCCCCCGGGCAAATCCCTGGCTCAGGGAAGTGGGCGGGCTGTTTCACAACACAACCCGCCCAGTCTCCTATCACAGGCTCAGATCTGCAATGGCACAGTGGGCGGGGTTATGACATTATGATGTTAGTATGGGGGAGGTTCTTCTCCTTTGATTGACTACCGGCTTCCCATGCATGCGCGGTCAGGAGTCAGTAATTTTAGTGGTCTGCGGGACCAAAAAGGTTGGTGACCACTGCCCTAAATGTCCTCCTGTCTCACAATGGTTCTCAATTATTAATATCGTGTTAATGGAGGACCTAAAAACCATCCTCCATGACACAGTCAAGAAATTTGAATACACCTGGTTTTATTGGAAGGAGTTTCTGTGATCACAGGACTTTGAACAATGTGTATCCCCCAATCAGTGATGTCATACTCTGGATAACTCTTGATATTTTTATGTCTCTATATTTTGTGTATATCTTGACAATAAGGTATAAGGCTAAAAGTGCTGTTTGTAAACTATCTGTGTGACTGTTACTGAAGGATTCTTGACTGTAATTGCTGTACATGTCTTTATGTCTTTTCTGTATTTTTTCAAAAAAAAAAAAAAAATTACTGAAATTACTTTGTTGCCATTGGTTTTGTTGAATTTTTAACTGTTTTTTCCATTTTTACCACTGTTTATTTGTTTTTTTATAAAATAAATAATGTTATATAAAAAAAGTAACATTGTTACTTCTTTAACAATGTTTATTGCACAAAAAAGTAACAAATAAGTAAAACAGCAAAAGTAGAAAAAGGTACAGTAATATTAATTTAAAAAAAATCAGCAGAAAAGTAGATAAGGAAAAAAGAAGGAAATCAGTTAATCAGAACTGTTTAGGATTAAATAAAAGTTATTAGTGAGTTAAAAAGAAACACCTTTTAGTAAGAAACAAACAAAAAATTAAACATGTTTTTAATTTATAAGATTGATTTAAATGAGACAATTTCCCATGTAGTTTATGGTTTTCAGATGCTGCATCCTCAAAACATGATATACAACTAATAGCTTTATCGGACTTTACAGGCATAATATCCACATAAACACTGAAATATAGAAAAAAAATGTATTTATATAATAAT
>NC_092858.1:124167515-124180960 GCF_032062135.1 Pyxicephalus adspersus
ATATATATATATATATATATATATATATATATCACGATAATCTAGTGTTAACTATAATGATGTATATCTGCTTAGCTCCCATTGTGTCCCAAACCCTTGTCTCTCCAGATTGACAGATGTTATCACCATCTCTCCAAAATCAAGCTGTCTGTGCTCATAAGCTGTTGCCAGTAACAATGCCCTGAAGATAAAATCAGTCACCACAAAAGCCTTGGAGCCTCAGCATCCTGTGCTTAGTACAAGTAGATTAACAAGCTGCCATGATTTGTGCAGCATGCTCCTCGATGATGTATCCCGGTAGCTAAACTCATTCCCTGAATCATGTCAGCTGTGACATCTTTTTGTCAGACTGATGTGAGTCACAAATCATAAATGCCCTTCCTAGGAAAAAAATAGGAAAACAGAACTACATCAGTGATTTTGACATTACTGTTTAGAGGCAAAGTAATTGTATACCCTACTACTGCTACAGAATCTAACCTTGTATTTCAAACAAATAGAATATTCGATTTTGTGGCTGTGTTAACTGGCTATAATGGCTATTTTATTTACAGGGGATGCTGGGACTTCTCCTTATTGGTTGCTTTTTATTTTACATTTGTTTACTTTCTTAGTGGTACTGGATATTTATTTAGGAGACTTCTAACCAGAGGAGCATGGTGGCTGCCATTTTCTTTACTTCAAAAAACGCTAGTTACCTTGATAGCATGTCAACCTATAGGCTTCAATACTTTGAATGTAAATAATACTAACAAGGGTTTCAAATATGCCTAGTCTGACTACCTACTGACTAATTTATTTGGGCACTCAAATAGGTCAGAAAAACATCTCAGAAAACTAGCATTTCAAGAGGTCAGCAATGACTTTCCCATTCATTTCCTAAGTAAGTCTAAATATATTAAACCAAATTTGTCAAAATTGTCCAAAAAACATACAATATTAATCACAATTGTTAAATCCCAAATTATTTACAATGTATTTATCAGATCCTAGTTAAAAGTGATTTTGACTCTTTAACAAAAAAAAGCTTCTGATTCCAGAGGTCCTTGTGCACAACTACAGCAGATTTTATTACCCCCACCTGACTGCAAACCTGGCCTTTCCGAACGGTGAGACTCCAAAATTTCCAGTTTGTTTGCTTACCTGTTCTCTCCTGACCCATACATGTAATGATTTCTCTTACTGGCCAATATGAATATATAGAAAGTGGATAGCTCTGTCACTGCCAGTAAGTGCCAAACTTTTGTCCACAATGGCTTAGCATTTGGCAGAGGCACCTCAGAGGGCATGAGCATTAAACCCGGTATAGCCAAGTTATACATCCAGATCCCAAATTATATATTACGTTGTTTTTCTGTTTTGTTTTTTTGCTATCTCCACAAAATTCATATTTTTTCAGGTGTTTTAATGTTTAATCCAAAATTTAATAAATGTACTTTGGGTTTTAAAATAAGAGCAAATTGAAATATCAAACTTAAGGTTAAACCCAGATCATGGCGATCAACAGGAGGGGGTTTATGAACATTAGGTATATTCAGTAGTCTACCTGATGGTGTGTAACAAAAGTTCCATAGCATTTTTGCAGATAGGATATAAACACCTTTTCTATATATTAATCATGTACATATTAGATAGTGTTAGCAAATCTTATATCTATATTAGAACTATAAAGTAACTTTGTTTGGAAAAAAACATTGCTAATCCCTTCAGAACATACAGAATGTATTGCTAACCCTTCCCAAACAAAACTTTAAAATTTACCAAAGCAGCCTTCTCCTACTATTTATCTATTTTTCAATGTAATAGGCAAAGACAGACTGTCCTGTTTTAATAATTGGGAGACATGTTGTCTGCGTCACACATAAAAATACAAAATAAAATTTCAGAAAAAAATTAAATATAGAAAGTCATACATTAGAATGTAGAAAGAAAACAATATGTCAAATTGCTAAATCTTACAGCATCCAAAACCTATGTATTGTCTAAAAGGAACTTGGATAATTGTGTAGTTTATAATGTCTGTGCTGAATACAGACAAAACAAAACAATCTTAACAATCCTGAGCTTTCAGTCCTAAATCAGTAATAAAACATTACTGGAATGTTTTGTGGTGGGGCAGAATGTCTGTGACCAGCAATCCTGTTAAATGGTAAGAACCCTCCTCATCAAATTAACTAGGTAAATATGCCTGAATCCCCCCTGGTAGTAGAAGATAATCACTAGTGTTGGTCGAATAGCTCACTATTTGATTCGTGAGCTATTCGCTCGAATAGAGCAAAAAAATTCGGGTGGTCGAATGTCAAAAGTCGAACACCATTAAAGTCAATGGGTGGAAAAATTCAGGTTTTTTTCAGCACTGTGTAGAGCTTCTACAGCCTCCAAACAGATGTAAAAAGATACATTATAAAAAGATACATAAAAAGATACATTGGCGGGAATTTTAAATCCATTTGTATTGCTTTCATTACAAAATAACTGTATTGAATGCAATACAGTGGATTTATATGTCTAAAAGCAGTACATTGTCTTTTATGAACATTTATTTACAGTATGATAGTCTAATTATTTTTTTTTAATTTAATTTATTATTTTGACATGATTTTGTGTTTCAAACTTTATTATACTATTGTATTATTCTGTAAAATAATTTTTCATGAAAACCAATGTACTGCTTTTAGAGATATAAATTCTGACTGAAATGAACCACCCAGGAGGTTAAAAAAAAGTTGACTGAGGTGGACACTCATCCAGCCACAAACTTAGTGTAGTCATGTAATGATCAGTGTCTGCATTCATATAGACCAAATTGTTTGAATTAGCAGTTTCTCTCTTTTTCTTGAAACAAAGACAATAGGGAACATATTTTTTTTCCATTAGAGAGGAAATTCCAGGGGCAAAGCATGACAAAAATAAAACACTCTAACCACCTCTGACATTGGGCCTGATTTATTAAAGCGCTCCAAGATTAGAGAAGACAGAATATCATTGGAGAACCTGCTGCAGCTGCAAAGGAATTGGTCCAGGGTTGAAAACATTTGCCAACTAATGAATTTTAGGGAATCCTTTCAAGGTTTGCTGAATCACCCAGGATCGCCCATGATAGTCTATTTTCTCCAGTCTTAGAGAGCTACAATAAATCATGTCTGTAGGCTCCAAAATAGCACCTCTAATGAACTACCAAGTGGGACGCATGTACCTGATAAAGCATTTAATCCTGACAATCTCTTTTCACTCAAACAGCAGCAAGAACACCAATAAACCTAGTGGGAGAGCTCATCTGTTATTTTCAGGTCAACTACAAAGACCACCACAGAAGTGGGTTCTGCACTTTAGCCCCTGGTTCTATTTACTTGTCGGGCCATTCTGACTTTGTTTTATCCCATTATCCTTTTAGACACAGTATGATTTACTCTTAGGGTTTGTTATCCTTAAAATATTACTGCTCAGATCTGATTTATATACACAAGGACATATGACATGGTTGCTCCTTGTCCACCATTCTGTCCGCATTAGCCCTTAAACCACTAGCCATAAAGTCATGGACATCAAAGGAAAAAATAATGTAGAGAACACAAATGTGTGATGTTCACACACAACATTCTAATGCTTATCACTTACTTTCTAATTACTTATTCACTAAATATTTGCTGTGCCAGTCCCTCACTTCTTCACTCAAGATATGGAACAGACCAAAAAGCAGAAATGCACCTAAATTATCTCACACATCTTTCATCTTTTGAACAAGCCATTCTTTTTTTTTTTTTAAAATGTATTTGTTATAGCTCATAAAACAAAACAATCAAAAATTACATAAATATGAAGTGCAGGACAGGTCAATTTACATGGAGCGTAAAGGGTAAACAACTGTGCAAGATGGCGTAAGTCAAAGAATTGCCATAGTAGATATATAAAAGTCTTCCCATAACTCATTCTTTACCCAGGGTTGTAAATCTAAACACTTTTCTTTGTGGACTAGTACAGGACAGGTTTTTCATCCATCAGATTATTTGGGTCAGGGGGTTTGCAAGTATTTAGTTAGCACAATTATCACAAAATTTACAAAATATACTATATACAGTATATATATAAATGAAACAAAATTGTATAGTTATCCAATTATCACAGTTTTCACACTGTGTTTCATATTGATGCCAAAAGTTGAAATATATGGTCAAGATGCTATTCTTGGCTGCATGCTATAAGCAATGACATCGCTCACTGGTAAGCTAAACAGAATTAAAACTGCTTTTCTAAAGACTACTGGTTTTCAAAACTAGTAGGTCACCAAGGATCAGTTTTCACCGAGGTTTTTCATAGAAGTATAATACTGATATGTGAGACAAATTCTGTTACTTATGTACATTACATTACTTGATCTTGTTGGGGACATATCTACTTGTTGACACCAATTTTCTGCAAGATGTTTAAAAACTTACCTAGTCACCTTTTTCTTATTATTAAACAGTATATATATATATATATATATAAATATTGTGCAGCACTTAAATATAGGTTGCAAAAAACCGACAGATATAGACAGTGACACAGGAGGAGGAGTGGACCCTGCCCAGAAGAGCTTACAATCTAAGAGGTGGGGGAAGTAGCACACAGTAGGAGGGGAGATACATTTTCTACTATTAGACACACCATAGATCATCATTCTTTTGAAAAATTATTCTTGCTAAAAAAATCTTCGACATCTAACATTTTCAGCAGTGTTGAATTTTTAAAAAAAAAATTTCCTACAAGACCTCAAAAGTCCCATCTTCAAGAAAAAAAATTCTTTTGATTCAATTATCTTTTAAATGTTGCTTTTTATGTAAGTTATCAAAGGCTATGCTTATACCCATATGCCCTATGCAACACTATATATAGTCACTGATTTGTTTGTACACTTCTGGTACTCCACTGGTTAACCCATTTTTAAGTTGTGCAGTTTACATGATTATATGACCCAATGACTGTGTCGTAAGTCATGCCAAAATCGCAGAGCTGTAGCAGCTTCATTCTTAGGACAGCAGCCAAGCATCTGGCATTTCCCATAGAAAGCAATGGCGCTGCACACACCAGAGAGCTAAAAGATGACAGATGAAAGCCCATTTGATAGAAGAAGACTGGCAGAAGGTGAAACAGATGGGCTGGCAGCAAAAGTAGCAGATGGCTTGGCAAAGTTGTCAGTAGTCTGTACCCTAAGAATGAACTACAGGATTTAGCATATAAACAAAGTAAACGCACATGCAAGGAACTCTTAGAAGTAACATAGCTTTCATGTTTGAGCTTGTAAACTTGTCCCGGGATTACATTGTTATATGCCAGTAACATAGCACAAAGTGATAATTATACAGGGAGAGGAAACAGGAGTGTGCAAATGATTGTGCACCATGTGGCTAGAACCAAAAGGATGCATAGCTTTGTGAGCTCTGGTGCCAGATTTTGCTTCCCAGTGAGCCCTGCCAATTATGACTGTGTATGGCAGTGTTCCATTCTCACAGGGAACAGGTGTCTGGAGAACAGCATAATCACATTCTCTGGATCACAGTAAACTGGTGGTAGGCTTCATGTATGTAATATGGATTTTTTTGTGGAAACATAATCATGCTTTCAATAATTCCCTCTAAATTAATAGCAATCAATATGATATTATGTGATTTCAGAGTTACATATTACTACATTTCGTTTGCACATATGTTCACGGTAGACAAAACAAGTACAAAAAAAGCATTGATACAATTACATTTTGCTTTGTCCATCTTCCTATTGATGTCCAGATGTGATGAGGGTTCAAATCTGGAGATGGGACTGGCAAAGACAGACTCTTGATTTGGTAATCCTCCACCCAACCCTTGATTCCTCTGGCTGTGTGGCATGGACCTGCTGGAAATATTAATGCTCTGAGTTGGGAAACATAGTCTTAGCAGAAGGAAGCAAAAGTTTTTCTAGGATAACCTATGTGGCTTGATTCATGTGTCCTTCACAAAGACACATCTGCCTGATTCCAGCCTTGCTGTGTCACCCCCAGATCATCACTGATACTCCTCCATATTTTACAGTTGGCACAAGACACCGTGTGTCGTAGGCTGCTCCAGGTCTCTGTCTAACCATAGGACGACCAGGTGTTGGGTAAAGCTGAAAATTGGACTCACCAGAGAAGATTACCCTACTCCAATTCTCTACAGGCCAATTCCTGAGGTCTTTTGCAAACCTCAGCTTGACTCCTATTTGCTCTTCACTGATAAAGGGCTTTTTTCTGGCATTCCATGATTTCAGCCCTGCCTGTAGAAGCCAGTTTCAAACTGTTTTGATGTGCACTTCACCCCCAGCCTGTTTGCCACTGTGTTTGAAGGTCACTTGATGTCAGCCTACAATTCTTGAGTGACATTCAAATGAGTTTGCCATCATCCCACTTAGTGCTGATTCGTTTTCGCCCTTTTCCAGGTGTCTTGTTCCCAGTGCCTATTGCTTGAATTGTGGACTGCCGTCTTTAAAATCTTGAAGCATAGAAGGAATCCGATGCTCACCGTATCCTTGTGCCAGTAAAGCCAGAATTACGCCTTTATTTTCCTCACTCAAAGCCTTTCATTTCACCTGTTTCAGCATGGTGAATAATTATATTTAAATTCCCAATTACCTTTGACATTTTGATACTTCTAGCAGTGTTTTGCCATCCAACTGGTCACATTGAAAGAGGAGAGTGTTTATTACAGCAGTGGCTTTTATACTTTTCCTCATTAAATAACATTTGATTCAGTTGATGACCTATTCGGTACCTCGTAAACCGGAACGAAGTGTGCTTGTGTAGGAATTTAACAGATATTGGCATTAGAATGGTTGTGAAGGAAAAGTTTCCTGTTTCCCTTATCCCTTTTCTGGAAAGCTGTATCTTTGCTAAGTCTCTATTAACTTAAAAATCACACTTAAATAACAAGATATTTATTAACAGAGAAAAGAAATAACAATTAATCAACAATTATTCAAATAAGCTAATGATCACATAGAAAAAGCAAAATGATACATTACCCAAAGAGTCCATCCTCTATATCCTGCACCCTGGCAGGGTTCTGCGAAGATTGGAGAAAGGGAGGAGAGAGGCAAAATGAGGTATAAGAGGCATAAGAGAATGATTTGTGGCTGTTGTCCCTTAATATACATCTCCAGGACCGCGGGCCACATTCAGCCAAACCCATGCATCCACCCCTTACTCAGGTGCCCTCCCACTTCGGGGCTCCCAGGTGCCCGCTGATATTCTCCAGTAGGTGTCACTGTTGAATTGGGGGCAAGTCCTCTGACTCAGCTGACTAGCTAGTTCCGGCTCCTTTGGGTTTCATCAGATAACAGCGATGTTTACACACCTGGCAGGATATTTGGAAAAGTCCTTGAAGTAGATTTCTCAATGCACACACCCTGTGTATGGTATGTATGTATGTACACACCTGGTATGGTGTGTTATTCCTGCTCACAGAGATTTTATCTCTTTTGTGGTTGCTTGCTTCCAACCTCCAGCTGGAATCATCCTGCTAGTTTTTGTCCTCAGAGGCTGTTCAGAGTCAACCCCCATCAAGTTTCACCAACAGCCAGTTCAAAAAAGATTGTTTATGAGTGCTGATTTGATACCATTCATGTGGCGCACTCCAACAGGTTGTCATAATTATACTGATTAATAAATAAATTGCAGTGGTCTTTTATTTTTTCCAGAGGTGTAAAAATATGTAAATAAACCCAAATGCTAAACAAAATAATCCTCAAACACAAAAGTAGCACATACCGTTTGATCGGAAATGTTATGCTATTGTCCAAATCAGCTGTCATGCTAAAACAGATGGTAGACATGGAGAAGTGAAGAGTTGTGCAGGCCATGTGACTCACCAACTGCCTCTCGTCCTAGCACACTTTTTATAGACTCAACCTATTTGAGATTCTATACAGAGGTTTTTATTGATTTCAGTGCTACAACCAAAACAAAAACGGTTTCACTTTCCGTTCAAACCTTTAAAAGAACAGTTAATCATTAAAACATTTAAAAAAGCACAAAGATAAATAATACACTACAATTTTAGTTTAGACACTTTTTACATGGAAAGGAAGATGACTAATGTGTTCATGCTATTGACAAACTGTATAATTTCTGTAATTAGTTTTTCCATAGTTCCACAATATGTTGAAACTTTCATCCTGTCCAATACTAACTTTTGTTGCATACCTTGTTTTAATATTGAGCCATTAAAAGAATAAAATAGAGCTAATAACTATTTCTGAAGTATTGGAAATAAAGATATTTTTTATAGAATGATACAAATGTCTACAATATTGTTTCTTGAAAATGTGGTCAATTGTGTTGTGCATAGATAGTTCAAATCTGAACACAACTGAGGTAAAAGAGGAAGACATTTTGATGTTTTGTTATAGTTTGAGGAGTCATTACAACAGACAAATAAACAAGAATGACATGGAAGAAACATCAAATGTTTTAGGAAATATGTACAGAGGTAGGCAGGTTCTTGGGGGCAATATGGGAAAGACACAAATCTCCCAAAATCCTGGTATAAATTGTTAAGGAATGGACATTTATAAAACTTTGTAAACAAATACAACAACACAACTTTTTCAAACTTTGGTTTAAACACAAGAAACCTTAAAAAATATTTTTTTTAAATAAAGGTCATTGAAAAAAGGTTCCTTTTCTTCAAGCCTTTGGATCCTTTCTCCAGACTGGTCACTGTGGACTGCTTAACTCTGCGAGATCCTGAACTTGCTTTTGTTGCAACAGGCAACATTATGTTTCAGCAGTGGAAGGCATTGTGAGGTACTTGTGAAGTGTATAAAGGCCTAAAGCTGCGTACACACTTATCGGATTGGACGATCGTTGACCATCGTTCGTGTGTACGATCGTTCGTTGATCGTCCATGGTCTGAGCATGCGTGACGAACGAACGTTCGTTCACTTCCTGTCGTGCACGTCACTCCCTGTATCACTCAAACGATCGTATCTATTGTGTGTACAATATCTACGAACCATCGTGTCGTTATCTGTATGTGCAGGATCGGTGCTATACGATCGTTCGTCGCTCGTTTAACAACGATAATAATTGGAAGTGTGTACGTAGCTTAATACTTCACGACTAAACCAATTCTTATCCTGTGCAGTAGGAAATCCTCATATTAACTGTGCTGTACAAGTCCCTTAACTGCATTTATTTTATGTTGTGGACTACTAATCCAATGCCACAATGGTGCCTACACCGGCCAGTCCCTGCTTGCCGAGACTGGGATACAGTATGTGGAGAATGGGAAATTATTTAGAAAAACAAAATGTTTCTGAGCTGATAATCTAAGTCCATCTGCACTCATGGCTAGTAGACATCATTTTTCTAAATTACATATTGTCAATATCTGCAAATATTTGGTTTAGATGTGGGACAAAGGCTGTGTCTGGGTGACAGAGCTATACAGTTGAATGCATATAGTTTGGGGAAAAAAAAAAAAAAAAAACTTTCTTATCCTCCCAGCATTGCCTCCCAATGTCATTCGCTAATGAGACTTTGTAAGGTTAAAGCAGGACAACTTTATTATTGCTATACTGTACACTATTAAGGAAAAAGAGCAGCTTTAAAACAAGCACTCACTAGCTAGTTGTTTTGTGAAGTAATTCACACAGATCACAACAGGGTTAACCGTTTAGAAAAAAATGCAATGTATTTATATTTGTCATCAGGAAGACAAGATGGCTTTTTTTTTTCCCCCATGAAGAGCAGTAACTCTTCAGTGCCTAGAGTTTTGCCTTAGTGAATAAAGTGGAAATTCACTTTGAATACAATAACCATGTGTGAGACATAAAGGGACTTTTGTTCACACATGATCGGAATGTTGAATTCAGCAGTTTCTTTTCATTCAATATGCCATTACTATGCTTTTCACATACGCATTTTTATAAAAGGCCAATAAAAGTTTGAGCCTCTCAACTTGTGCCATGTGCCATCCAACATATGAGAAAGGGGTGTTTAGCCCCTAAATAGGAAGGAAGATCTGTACTATTATAAGGTGCCATGTAGAATGAAACACGAGTACTAAATAAATACTAATAATTTGATGTACACAAACTTTTAGCCATATGTTGTGTTTAGTATAAAAGGGTTATTTAGCAAGAGTAATGTTCAGAGTAGCCTTTATTCAGTTCAAAAGGCAAATACTAGGTTTAGTTTTGAAACCAAAGTTTACCTTAAGTACATTGTGAACCCTAAATGTACACAGAAAGCAGCAGATTCCTTATTCCATCCTATTTATGGTAAGGAGAAGTAAGGGGGGCTTCATTTTGAAAGACCTGTAAACTGATGCTGGAAGCATCTCTCACATCTTCTGGTTGCCTAATCCAAACCTGTGGTATCCCAGGGCCATCCTCATCCCTGGCAACTATTTTATAAGGTTGAAGGTTAGAAGCCCACCTCCTTTCCTGCCATCAGAAAAGGGCAAGGATAAGACATCCAAGAAAGTGGGCCTAGTCTCTCTATATCTGGAGTATTCTGACCTCCCATGGGCAATCATGAGAAACAGTTGGTGTTTGTGCGGATTAAGTTAGCACGAGATACACTTGAAAAATCCCCAACTTTATTAAACAAAGCACACCTCTACTTTTTAGGATGCATATTCTGAAGCATTCAGATGGGGTTTATTTTTTTCTCTCTGTGTGAGAGGTCGGCAAACTCTGGCCTTTAGGTCAGATACGACCTAGCCAGTATTCCAGTCCGGCCTAGCGCCCCATCTAGGTATTTTTTCTTGGATCCGACCTACCTGAATTGTCGCGGGTATTAGTATCCCCAATTACTATGCCTAAAGAGCAGAAGCAACGCGCAGCTACCAGTCTCTGAAGGGCTGACCTCGAATGTCATGTCTTCAACCCCGATTAGACTGACAAATTATTCTTCATACAACGTGCGCGACAAAGCCCTGTGTTTAGTGTGCAACGACACCAACAGCACTTTCAACCTCCTGAAATGGCCTAGTAGTCCAAAAAGTTTGCCGACCTCAGGTGTAAGTGGTCTTCTCAACCCATTTTCCCTATATTTGCGAAAAGACAAACAAAATACATAAAAATATCTGTCCTTGAGGCGGATTCAGTAGTTACCAAGGCCACAGTTTTTCTGGTGGATTCCCCTTCCTTTAGTCTGACAGGAAGCAAAAGCTATGCTACATCTATATACACTGTGGGATCCTTACTTTTTCCCATAAACCTTGAGTGAACAAAACTTACACAATATTTAAATATACATATTTGCAGCTCTGAAGATTAGGATTCTTGTGCTTCAGGCTGTCTGCTTTGGCCAGCTGCAGGTGGCTGTGATTTTAAAGATCAACCATAAGGGATCAACCATGCTAGATGTAATTAAGGGCCTCAATGGAAGAAAAAAACTACCTACTAGTTACAGGTAAGTGGACTAAGGATTTCCATTACAGACAAAGCCTACATTCTCCGCATTCTCTCATAAGCAATTTTTGTTCCCCTGACCTTCCCCTGACAAGAAGACCAAGACTTCCAAGCCATCAACCTCTGAAGCGAGTATGCGTCCCTGACTATGGAGAAGCACTGGGCTGCATAATCATTTGCACCCTAACTATCCATTGGGTTCATGATCATACAGATACTGGAAGTTTGAGAGTATATCCTGAGAAATATCCTTTTCACAGAGAATGACAAATAGTTCTGGCACTAAAAATGTCACTGAATTGAAGTTAAGCAATGTAGAGCAACAGTTTTCTTCATAGGCAATACCTGGGACTGATCTTCAACACCAACAAGGCAAAGGTTCTCTTAGAATTGAAAAAAACAGCAGCAACTACAACTTCATGTTCACCTGCTGCATGCTCACAGGTGGTATTCCATCAGTGAAAACATGGAAGTCTTAATTCTAATGAGAACACGCTCAAAAGTGATTTCTTTACCCACCTTTAGATTCAATCTAATTTTCAGCACTTTATATTACAGGCCTCAGAAATCAAACTGGGCTTAAAAAAAAGACCTAATTTCAGTTATGGGAAATATCCAAATCTTGGTTCCAGAACAACAAGATTGACGTTATGGAATGGCCAGCCCAATTCCCTGACTTTATCTCAACATAAAATTTATGGGGCAACATCAAAAATGCTGTTTCCCAGGCAAAACCAAAAAAATGCAAAATTGTAGAATGTAGTCCAATTATCGTGCACTAGAATACCTATTCACAGATGGTCGATTCCATGCCACATGCTATTATTTGGAACACAATTGTATATCCAAGTTACAATGTACACTACGCTCACCTCACAACGTGCATTATGTTTTGTTTTCCATGAAAAAAACAAAGTACACCAGAAAAAAAAATCAAAAAAAAAAAAAACAAACCTTTACCTCATATTCTTACATTCATCAGACACAGTAACAGCTTTAAAACCTCCTACTAAAAGATCCTACTCGCACATTAGTTTTTCTCAGCTGGACTCTCGAAAAGACTGGAGACTGCTATTCTTGCTTTCCTAAACACAATTGACCACCCTCTGTTAGACATCTAGTAGGCTTCAACCCCAAATGAAAGGTGAACTTTCATGTACAACAAACTTACTTACCTTTGTTTACGTACTTTAACATTTATCAGAGGTTTTTAACCTTACAAATGGTGTTCATGATGCCAGTGCTTCTTTTTGATCCTACTAAAGTAGTAGCTGGTAGAGAGAATAAGGTGATGCTCATACAAACAGTGAAAAATTTGCATCATGCCTTTCTAAGCTAATACATACAGGTTTACTAAAAACGTAAATTCAAAAGCAAGAACAAAATTGTGTTCTACATTTCTGCAGACTACATCACAACCCCCAGTATAAGACACTAGTATTAGCTATTCTTCTATGTTCCTTACTGCTACTGTATAAAAGGATAATGGATTGCACATTATCACCTAATACAGTAAGGGCATTCAGACCGTTTAAATGAAAACGATGTGTACAGCTTACACTGATCTGCTATTCTCAGGAGCTACTCCTTCTGTCAGCACACTAGCTGAGAATACTAGAGAAGGGAGTTAGTGTGTAGACAGGTGGCGGAGCTGCTGAGAATGGAAGAGCAGTGTAAGCCCTACATATATTGCTGTTATTCTAAACAGCTCCTGTGTAAGTTGTAGAGCAGTATAAAGAGGGCTGCCGGCGCTCCTCTCCCCTAAAAGTAACAGTTATATTCACTGAGAAACACTGCATTCACACAGAACAAAAGAGCATGTGGTACACAGTCAGCAGGGAAATGGTCTTTTTCTTATTCAGATGATACAAGATGTTATCAATGTTTACAGTCCCATTACACTAGATCACACTACACTGAACAACTTAGTTAAACGTTGTACAGGAATTTCTGAGTATCAAAAGGTGATGGGGAGGGATGTCAACAGCAAGACCACCTATGCAACATAAAAATTCAAGCTCGCTTTGTTA
>NC_092858.1:124182206-124197676 GCF_032062135.1 Pyxicephalus adspersus
AAAAAAAAAAATCATTAAATCAAAGTGACAAGTCAAAGCAAGTAAAGTTAGGCCAGGAGAAGAAGAAAAAAGGACTAGATGCTGGGGGTCAGGAAATTACATGGCACTGCAAGAAACTATCTACAGTATGCAGTAAAATCTGAAGGTTATTCAGTACGAGGAAAAAAAAACTTTTATACCTTTGACAGATGGGAAGGTGAGACAGAAGTTAACCTTAACATATACATGTGTAGAAAAAAAAAAAAAAAAAAAAAAAAAAGACATTGTGAGTGGTATTTACACTTTTTTTTCTTTTTATTGATTGATTTTGGTAAATAGGGACCTGCTCACCAAATTACCTTAGTATTTAATCTATATAGTTTTACCTTTTATCGATACTACTGTACTAGGCACAATTTTTAGGACTGTGCAGGGGACAAAAAAAGGCTTCACGTGAATGCCTATAAGGCCCAGATATAGTTACTGTGCAACTGAATTGTTAAAAAATGTGACAGGTATAAAATGATGTGTGAATTTTTATTCATAACAAAATGTGTTTATATAAAAACTTGCACATATAAATTATGGTTATTTAAAACCTTTTAAAGGTACTGCTTGCTTTAAGTGTTTGTGCGATAAGAATACTCATGCTTACAAACCATTGCCTAAAATATTCAAAAACTTACTGGTAAAAACAGAAATTACTCACAGCACCTCCAATCATATAATTTGTTGGTTTTGGGAAATACCACAATTCTTTGGAATAACATGTTCAAACATCAGTTGTATTGTGACTTGGGCAATGAAGAAAACCTTTTAGATTGTAAATGTAGACTTGAAGTCAATGTAAAAAAAATGAAATGATAGAATTACTGCAGTGTCCAGATTTTAGGCCCCACCCACCGTCCTATGGCTGAATTTTATCAGTCGAAAAGAGAAGCTTCTGTTCTTTTAACTTAACACACACACAAGTTAGCCAGACCTAGAAACAGAGGTACAGAAACAGCCATTTACAAAGGGATCAACCAAAGTAGCAGAGTAGAATGTCAAACGTAGTAGAAGGAGAAAGCTAGGAAAGCAAGGAAAATCAGCATTACCTGACCCAAATCTTGCACAGAAACTAATCATGATAATTTTGGGATACCATTTTAGGAAAGACTGCTATACAGGGGAGCTTGAAAAGTAACTGCTAAGCTGCCAGTTCAACTCCATATTAGGGACAACAATCATATACAACAAAAGCGTCTGTTAGTGATCTGTTCTGTGATCTTGCAAGGTAGATAATAAACACAGTATAACACATGTCCTCCTGTACTAGATTTTTAACCCAAACGTTTGACTTCAGCAAAAAAAATCTAGCATATTCACTGACCTTTAGGCTACTTACAACATGTGATAGATCAGCCACTCTTAACTATGGATCCATGTAACCCAAGGGTTCCTTGAGATGTTCTTGACTAAACCCTTCCATCTGATAATGCCTAATTATGGATTCAACACCATTTGGCAGAGCCAGTGGCATGACGCTATTAGTCTTTGTAGTGGTCTGTAAAGGTGGTATTCTGACAGCCATTATATGGGAAATTTCTCAACGCCTACCAACTTAAAAGGCATCCTTTCTGCTAACTTGCCTTTAATTTAGGAAAAGGCTCCCTAAGAACTGAACATTTTTTTGTAAGAGTTAAAACATTGAAATAGATTAGTGTTGCCCAAGATCAATGATCATCTTGGGTGAAAATCTAGCATGTGTACAATTGCCAAATGGCCAAGTTAATCTGTGCAGGCGGGATCAATAAACGACCCAGCAGGGGGGACCACTGTATTTTCCTATAGAGGAGAGCACAGCAGAGCTCATTCGTTCATCTGCCAATCACGAAAGATAGTTTCCAGCAACAGAAATCCAACGTCTGCACAGGGCTCTGGCCTCAGAAATGAAAGCATTTCACATTTGAAATTAAAAAAGAATTCAAAGCTTTTCACAAATGAAAATACTGTTTGTTTTAGAAAACAAATATAATCCTGGACTGATAAATTACAATCATTAAAAACCCACATTTTACTAAATGAAACTTTCTAACATACCCACATACTACTAAAGAAGGAACACAAACCATTAGTGGGGTGTTGCACTGGGAAATCAAAGTTGGAATCAGACTAGCTACAATGGGCAACATTTGCACTTCACCAATCTTATTTTTATTTTTAAATTTTAATGGAACATTATTATTTTAACAGAATTCTATCCAAATGTCTGTTTATGCATTCCTTTATTTCTGACCCTGAAATATTATATGTTAAAGAAGGTAGCACTTTGTGCCCATACCAGATGCTTGCCTAACCAAAATGCTCGGGTAGAAAACAGCTATGTATGGATAAAATACAGGTAGTCCCCGAGTTAAGCACATCCGACATATGGACAACTTCTAGATATGAACAGTGCTTCCCTGCTTGCTCATGTGCAGGACAGATGCTTGATGGGGGGCAGTTTACATGACTTGCAGAAGAAATCTTTTGATAAACACAGCTGAGGTTGTGGGTGAACTTAAGAGATGAGCTTTTCTGCAACTTCTAGTAACTGTTAAATGACCAAGACAAATTCTGCAGTTGTTTCTTTTTGCATATCAAAGCACAGCTTGCTTTAGAAGGTAATGAATGTCTTGGCTCAATAAAAAATGTTTCTGTGTTTGTGATTTTATTCAGTAACTGACACCATGCTGCCTAATAATATGTTGAGACAAACATGTTTGTTCAAACATGAATGTTGAGAAAAACAAACTGACCTAAATCAACTTCACATCCCACAGTAGAAGTACAAAGTAAACCTGGGAACTTTTAACCCCCCCGGCGTTCTAATTCTGTCCATATTTCCACGAAAAAAGCGTTACTTTTTTGGATGGAAATTCATTTTACATTGTAGGCCTATAATCCTTAGGCATAACTCACCAAAATATGTCCAATATTTAATAATAATCTTTAAATAAAAAAAACACAAAAATCTGTTAAAATTATAAAAGAATAGTTAAACATGTAATATAACTGTACAGTAGCATATATATATATATATATATATATATATATTTTATATAAAGATTTCTTTGTATTGGACTCAAATACAGCTATTTTGCATTGAATCCAATACAAAATTATTTGAATTTTTCACCACTCCTCCTGCCTGAACCAATGTCACTGGGAAACCCCAGAGGTCGTCTCTGCACATCCTGGGAGAAGATTGAAGAAAGAAGACATGTCCGGAGGAGCTGCAGGGACCAGCAGGAGGACAACAGAACAAGGTTTTTTTTTTTTTATGTTTTAGGCGACCCAGAGTATGATTTAGGATTACCATTTTTTTGCATGGAATATCAACCCCAAGTCACACTCGGGATTACCGCTAGGGGGGGTTAAAGCACTGTGATATATAGTCTCAACTACACTTAGTAGTTTGTCTTCAATCTCCTCATCACTGGCTTGAGCTCTATTTCAAAAAAGGGTGGCTAGATCAAGGGAAAGGAGGGCATAAATGCAGTTTGCTTAAAATTTTGTCTGGATTTATTAGGGGTTTTTTTTCTAGCAGACATTTCACTATTAAGTGGATTTATAGAGTTTTGCAGTAGTAGCGAGCTCTGCAACAAATAAAGAAAATCCATAGGAACACACGCTATCATAAAAACAAGTCTGGAAAGGCTGTTGTCTTGGAACAGATTGTATGTACAATTAAGAGACAGTGAGAATAGCAAAATTATACATTTCTTAAACCAATTTAAAAAATGTAGGAAGACAAAGTCATTGCAACTCCATCAAAATGAACTAACAGCTTTCATCTACCAGTCAACTGGTGTTAAAATATGAAAAATCAAAGATATTTAATCAGTATTTAATTTATTTTTTTTCATTGTCTTGGATGCAAGACAACAGCAGAAGTTGACAAATCTGTTGTCTGAAATAATGCAATATGAATGGACACTTATAAGCTTCCTCATATGTACATAGCAAATCCAAGTTAAACTGCTTCCTTCACAAAATATATATCTATATATCAGAATCTTGAAGGATAACCCACACAGCTAACCACTCAAGACATTGAAAAAATATGGAAATGGAGAATGATCAAATGATTAACCATTAAAATTAATAGTTAACCATTCAAAGAGCACACTTAAACCTGTACCATATTTGCTGTTTCAGAAGAAGTCAAGCTACAAACCAGCTTGATGGAGAGGAGAAGTGTTACAGTAAACTGCATGTACTGGTCCATTCTTCAAGGAAAAAAATATATATATTAACAAGCAACAACAACCACCAAGTCCAGTTAGAGATCTGTACAAACAGAAGGTAAGAATTCGAAACCAAAAAAATTGTCCTTGACATTTCACAAAACTTAACTGAGATTTACGAATGGACTGTTCCTTGGGACAGTGTCCATCAAGCATCCAATAAAAATTATTAAAAAAAAAAAAAAAAAAAAAAAAAAAAGGAAAGAAAAACAAAAACACTAAACAAAGTGACTACAAGTCTCCTCTATCTGTCTTCTTTAAAAGAATGTTCATTTCTTCTGTACAAACATCAGTTGGTCTAATACTGTCTAAAAGCTGCCAGCTTCTCCTTGAAGGTGGCTGGTGCAGGTGAGAAGATATTCCAGGAACACTTAAATAAGTTTTTCTTAAAAGTCCAAATATTCTACAGATTTTTTTTTAAGTCCAGAGCACTGAAATCACTTTATATGCACTGGCTTCTCATCTGACTTTAGGCGTTTCCTTCGAGGCTGTACAAAGTCATCATCTGAATCCTCAGTTATTTCCCCATCATCGTCCTCTGGTTCAAAGTCCGGCAATAGGGGAAAGGTCCTGTCGGGGTAGATTTCTGGAAGTTTGTCCTCAAAGTATAATGCAACAGCCTTTCCTGCTTGAGCCACTTCTGAGTCATTCTATTGGAGGGAAAAAGAGAAGGAAAAAAAAAAACAGAATTCACCTGGGGTTTTGCACAGACATCTCATGAGTTTGCACAGCTTGGAAAGCTTACCTGCAGATTAATTTCTTGTGATTCTGCATAAACTTGAACAACTTTCATCATCTAAAAAGGACACCAGAGTCAAAAAAGTGAAAATCATTTCTTCTAAGTTTTATAAGAAGGGTCTTATTTCAAAAAACAAGGTCATAACTACAAAAAAAAACTGTTATGACCTGCCTGCTCTTTAAAAATGTGTCCTCAATATATAAAATGAATACAAAATATTACAGACTGAGTACACAGTCCATCAAAATTTTAGTACGCTAACATTTTGTTACTTAAGTTTTGGACTGACAAGATAAGTTTGAGATTTCTTTTAAAAATTATGTATACGTTTTAGAGGCTTCAAGGACTTTTGTCCAGACAATCGTGACCAATTTACAAACATTAACTTATACTATAATTTAATATCGGACACTTGTACAAAAGTAAAAAATTCAGACCAAGCTTTAAGCATTTTAAACAAGCAGCATAGGTCTTTAGAATATATTCTTACATGAAATACTATTTCATTTATATGGCACTTATGAAAGACTACAAACTCAAAGGTCAAAACAGTAAGGGCAAGATATAATTATTCATTTAGTAGAGTTTCTGGTAATTAGGTAAACCCACATGATTTAATTGCATTCCTATATATGTAAAACTCTACATTAAACCTCAGTAAAAAAGGATTTTCTGATGTCCATTAACAAATACTGGTTTTTAAGGAACCACTAAACCTGAAAGATAAAACTGCTGCACAGTAGGGTAATCCTTGGTGGTTGAAGTCTCTTCAGAAAGCAACACTTACAAGAATGTCTTATCTCTTGAGATTTCAGTACTGATAAATAGTTCTATCCACCAACCACCACCATGTCACTATTTGTCCCGAAAAGACAAATATGTCTGCCAACACAGGAGACTGACATTCCTGAAAGTGTCAAAATTACATAAACCATCTATTGTTTTTAAGAGCTGCAGTATTGTTCCAAAGCCTTTGAAAGAAATTAACCTCCCTGGCCATATGATTAATGAGGATTTTTAAATGTAAAATGTAAGTGATGCATTTAAAAATCCTCATTATTTAAAATTTCCCGCACGGTCCCCTCTACCTTTCTAACGTTCCCACCCTCCAGCCTAAGACTCGCAAGCAGATGCCCAGCCAGCATCTGCTTCCCCTGGCCACGCGTGCCTAACATTCACACGCCGGGTACGCAGATGCCAGCCGGGCATCACCAGGTTACGCAGATGCCCGACCGGCATCACCAGGGGAAGAAGATGCCAGGCATTGCTGGAGTATGCCGCAAGCACTGACAACCAATCATCTAACATGACAGATTGGCAGCAATGGTATCCTACAAATTTATATCATTATAGTCACAAAAGTGAGCAGTTCAAAATGAGCGGATGATAAAGAAACCCATAGGTTACATGCAAAATGAAAAAAATAAAAATAAACGGTTACAAATAGATTGGGTGCAAGTCTAATCAGCTGATGTTATCAATGTTTCCCTTTGTTCTTTGTTGTATTGGGATTATTCGTAGAATGATTCCTGGTTTGATACTAACCATATTAAACTCCTTTATAAATAAAAATAGTTTAGGTTTATGTGCCAGCTATATATATTATTTAAGCGTGGTGGTTACCTAGCTTCTGGGACTTACAATAAACATTTACAAACTAGTATTTACAGATAATTTAAGTGACCAAACAATTATGTTTGATCATTACTTCTCATTGCATAATCCTAGGTGTTTGTATGACTGGAACAGGGAGATATTGTGAGCCCTCTCTTTGGTCCCTAACTCATGCACATATTTTTATTAAGTAAAATTTAATTCAAGAAGTTCATTCAAATCTAAGTTTCAATCATCCTAAATTTAGATTTTTTTTTTACTAAATATACCTGTGCTCAGATTACAGGTAATAAAATCTGTTATGGTTTTTTTTTTTTTTTTTTAAAGTTTCAAAACAAGCTTTACTGGCCTCTGTAGCCACTGCCACTATGGAGAAGTTGATCTTCAAACTGCACTGAAATAGCAGCTCTTTTTTCTGTCCCTGCTGCCAGAGTTGGAGGAGTCTGCCAAAATTCCAATGTAAAAAATAAATAAATGAAAATCAACTGCAGAGTCACAACTATAATATTTAAAAAGACACGTAACTCCAGAATAATTGCGCCTACAGAGATCAGTAACAACTACTTCTGGAGCTCTTTTAAGCATTACAAAAAATAAACAAATTTTGCAAATTTAAAGTAACACAGCCGATGCTTTCAACCCAATCTTTTTGTAGCCAACTATCAGAGGTGGTAGTAGATCTGAAGGACATCTATCAAAGTATGGTGAAAAAATGAGAAGCCATCGTATATGATCATGTGCATACCAAGATGAACACTGTTCACTCAAACTCCCATATTCCAGGACATGTGCATGCCACCATACACAACTTTCATAAAATTCAGTGTGTGTACTTGTGAACACACAGATAAAATCAAAGATCTTTTATGGCATTTCCATTTACCAGCTGGGCTCAACGACACCACAGCCTCTTCATCCAGAATTCTACAGACAAGTGTAGACCTCTGAAGACATATTCATGAAAAAAGAACAAACGACAGTCAACATATACAAACAAAAGAGAGGCAGTTAACCAGCAACAGCACTAGGTTTCACTGAATTGGGTTTTGTTTCCTGTGGTGGAGAGCCCTCCCTGGAATATGGGGAAGTTAGGAAAGAGAAAGATTGAAAAATGTTTGAACTGTAAATTTCATGAGTGAACACTAACAAGAAAAAAAAATCTATAAAAAAACTCTGCATCTGTTTTCAGACAAGCCCGTTGACGCTAAAACAATACTAACTAATGACATGCATGAAAATGTATTAGTAAAAATAAAATAAAACTGCACATGCACTGTATTCAGCCTATATATATAATAAATGGAGAAAGCAAACATACTTCATTAAACCTTTCACAGTTCTTAAATATTAGCCTGACGTCTGCTACAAAGTCTTCTGGTGTCTGGTAGTGTTGAGAATGTTTCTTCTGCAGCTTCTTTTTCACTGTGGATAGGTCCATGGGCCTTTTTATTATTTTATAGTAGTTTGGTATCTGTAATAAAAAGAAAACTCTGGGTTGGACAAGTCTCTCACTTAAAAACTACTACAGAGGCTCAAATGCTAGAAGTGATAATGGACATTATGCAATATGTTTCAAGATTTCAAAATATTATGCAGTAAAAATAAAAAATACTGCACAGGCATACTGGGGTGTGGGAGAAGGTTCTTATTATTCTTAACACTTAAGAGGAGGGTCTCATGATTAGAAGGCACAGCCCATCACTTGGTAATGGTCACAAAGCTCTTGTGTTGTTAACGCATGTAGTGAAAAAATTCAGAACAGGTAGTCCCCGGGTTACATACGAGATAGGGACTATAGGTTTGTTCTTAAGCACAATTTGTATGTAAGTTGGAACATGTACATTATTTTAATAAATGCAACTAGGACGGATGTTTGTCTCAACATATTATTAGGCAGCATGGTGTCAGTTACTGTATAAAATCATCACTGTGAGATAATCACAAACAAAGCAAAAAAAATCTTTATGGAGCCTAGACATTCATTAACTTCTGGAGCAAGCTGTACTTTGATATGCAAAAAGAAACAACTGCAAAGTTTGTATTGGTCATTAAAGAGTTACAAGAGTTTGCAGTCTCAGCTGTGTTTAGCAAATGATTTCTTCTGCAAGTCATGCAAAGCCTTCGTCCTGCACAGGAGGGAGCAGGGAAGTCCTGTTCGTATCTAGTTGTCCGTAAGTCGGATGTCCTTAACCCAGGAACTACCTGTATACATATTTACTTTTTTTCTTCAGAACTAAACTTGTCGGTGCTTGAGAGATTCCACCATAACTGGAGGTATACACAGCATACCAAATGGCTTACCCTTGTGTGCAGCCGTCCTGCAGCAATGACGGATCCAGGACTCGTAACTGCCACAGGATGACCACTGAAGATGTAACTCCCGCACATGTGCAAGAATTAATTTTTCTCCAATGGCTGACAATGTGTGTGGCACCACCTCCAGGGGACTGTTATTTGAGTTATAAACTTTAGGTGAACCTATGTCCAGTTTATGCACTATAAATTGCATAAATATTTTAAACAGGCAGTAAATAAAACTCTTCATTCACCTGTTTATTCCACTGTGGAGAAATTGAGTTTCAACATTCACAGGAGGCACATAATTCCTCAATTTTCACTTTATTTTTCATTACAAAAAAATCTTGGCAACAAATCTTGACAACCTGGAGTATTTGTTGCAATGTTTGAAGATCAAATACTACATATTATAAATAGAAAGGTAAGGGATAGCTTGCTTAAAAACACCTTTGATGTGTTATGTAAAGAATGCACATAATCTGGGCATAAGTACACTTTAAAGCAGGCAACATCTTATATCTATAAGAACTGGAGACTGACACTTTGATTAGAGCAGGGGTGTCAAACTCAAATACACAGAAAAAAACACTTAGAAAACTTAGAAATTTATTGAAAAAAAAACATTAATCTCACTAAGAAGAAACAAGAACACATGAGAAGAGCATGCAGTAAGATGCAGTGAATTGATCTAAATTATTTAGATCAATCCACTGCATATTACTGCATGCTTTTCTCATGTGTTCTTGTTTCTTCGTATTGGGATTAATTGTTTTAGTTTGCCAGAGAATGCAATGTGAAACCAAATTAATTGCTGCATTCATTTGGTTTCACATTGCATTCTCTGGAACAGTAAAACAATTATTAAAGCATTAGCTCTATGATAATTCCAGATGATAATAATCCTGATAGTTCCTGATTATTGAGCTTGTCCGTCAGTATTAACTCCGAGGGGCCCACGCATAGACTGCCCAGCATCACTTGCGTCTATAAATTGCAGGGCGAAGCATAGACAGAGAAGTCGCTGGTCTAGAGATGCAAGTGATGCCGGGAATTGTGGTAGCGGCATTGTACTCACGTCTATAGAAGGGCAGCCTAATATGAATTGCAGCTGGCCCGCCGTTTACTACGGAATGCAGTAGTGGAAGGGCAGCTGTAATTCTTTTTAAGAATTCTTTTGGGGGACAACAAAAAAAAAAGGGGGGGGGATGTGCCGGCCCAGAGTTCGACAGACCCGGATTAGAGATTCACATTTTATTTTTACCTGCTACACTGCTTGATAATTTTCTTTTCTTATTCAAGGATCCAGCATTTTTTCACCAATCACAGTGCATTGTAATAAATATTGTATCTTAGATCTCATATTCAGTTTGCCTCAGGCTATGAATTTGTTGAGATGAATATGACTGTTATTTGTGTAGTTGACACTTCAACACAAAAGTAAAAAAAATAAGGACCTCTTACTTTACTTCTTATGTTCACAATACTTTTTAGGTTTAGATTTCATTAATAAAAGTTCTTGGAATTTTATCGAGTACCAAAGCTATTTTTGAACGCAGTCTACAAACTAAACCTTTCTTAGCCTTACCCCTATTAAAGCCAAAGAAAAGGTAAATGTTATGAGAACCTTAGGCAGCACACATACCATACAAAGGGAATACAATCTTATAATACTGAAAAAGTTGACTTACAGTTAGAGGAACCGGCTCTTGAAACTCAATGCTTAGTTCATGGCAGTAGAGATACAGGAGTAGCCTCTCACATTTCTTTAAAAAAAAAAAAAATACAATAGAAAAACATTATAGAAGATAATAAAAACTAAAACTATTACATCTTGTACTCAAATTGAATTTTCTTGAATGAATATTGTTTTTGTGTTTGGTGGTTTGTGTTATCGTTTAGCAGTTCTAATTCTATGGGGTTGTAAAAAGGTTTTTTATTTAAAATTATTAAAGTAAAAATGAATTATTAAATAAAAGTCAAGAACTATCAAGTATGATAAAACTTGCTTTTCTAATAGTATCTTTATTATCTGCGTAAGGACAAAGTGTAAGTTATATGTATAAGTTAGACATTTAGACGTACCTTTTGGTCCACAGGATTTAAACCTTGCACGGTCTTCCCTTTTTTACTGTGCTGTGAATTATCACAATCATATTCAACCTCTGGTTTGTTCAAATCTCTGCAAAATGTGCAGATCCACTCACCACTGATGGAAGGAAGAGGAAAAAAATATATAATTTTGCAGAACATAGTAACATTTTTGTTTACATTGATTTACCACGTGACACACACACACACCACACACACACCAAGAAAATGCAATAAATATATTCTGATGTGCTATCTTTATCTGCCATTAACACAAACTTAATTAGAGTGCATCATTAATTTTTGCCATACCTTGGAAAACTAAGTAGTGTGGGTACATGACACGTTAAGTGAAAGACTTTTGGGCACTTCTCACAACATAAGAGGTCGCCTCCATTTTGACACACAGCACACCAATCCTCATTAGGATCTTCATCTTTGTTTGTACCATCACCTCCACCTCCTCCTCGTGGTGATCGATGCATAGAGCTACGAACTGGTGATTTTCCATTGACAAGAGTACCATGTGTTGACTGCTCACAACTCCGGCTTGTGCTGTTAGGTTCAGCCTTTACATGATTTTCTAGATTGGCCAAGGTTTCCAAATCACTTTCAAGGTGTAGGGTAGTAGTAAGTGGAGGAGTCAGACTGCTCTCCGGACTACTTAACTGGTAAAAATAAAATGATGTACTTGAATTAAACCAAATGTAAAGCACTCAACATTTCAGGTTATCACCAGGTAAATTCTGATTTCCAGAAACTGAATATTTGATCATGCAAGCAACAAGTTGAATGAAACCTCAGAATCAGACTTTAAAGCAGGAATGATAAAAATGCAAATATATAATTTCACAATTATAATAATAATTTAGGTCTAAATGGTCAGACTGATCATTGGTTCTTTCTGAAGAAACATGGATGTGTCAGCTGTAGAATTAAGACATTGAAAAAGAAAATTTCAAGTATAAAAATAGATTCCAAAACTAGCTTTAATTGTCAGATTTACAAAGTCATGACCTTACAGATGTACAAAAAGTGACTAAAAACATTCGACATATCAAATATCCAGACATCCCTGCTAGTGCAGAAAGAAAGTGGGGCATAATATCTATAAAAAAATATTAAAAAAAAAAGCTTAAATACATTTTTTTGTGTGTATGATATACATCTAAATCTATCACCATACACACACACTCTAAAACTTGAAGGGGTGACTGCATGAGCCACGTCATACAAGCATTTTTTGGAAGAAAAAAAAAAAAAAAAAAAAAAAAAAGAATGAACCAGAAACATTTTATAGTACACTAAATCAGCATCCAGAAGAACATGTGTGCCTATTTTTCTTTGGAATATATTTAAAGGTTAATACATGTGCTTTTGTACGTTACCATGCAAGCACTTCGTCTCCCATCCTCCGACTTTTCCTGCTTAACGGTTCCCGAGAAACTACACACATCATCTTCAGTTCCGGGCTCCTGTTTCACCTTCACTGTATCCGGTTTGAAAGCATTTCTATCAACTGCTCTACCACTCGACCCACAACTGGTAAATTAAGCAATAAAGTTTTTTAAAATTACATTTATATAATTACAGTCATTCCACTAAGGCAATATGCCACCTAAGCACGCAAATTTGTTTTAAAGGAATGATGACATACATCAGCATTGCTAATATACAACATTTATAAACATGTTATGATTTTATAATATGCACACTTTAAAATATTTTTTCTCTATAGTATTTTTTTCTATATATTTTTATCATTACATATCATCTATGATGCAGGCTGGCAGGTCAGAAGCCACACCTGATTCAGACATTTCTGCACTTTTCTGATGTCTGCTATTCACCTGAAAACATGCGTTGAGATGACCCAGATTAGGGACATGCAAGAAGAAATTGTTGGTTGTAAAGTTATCTGTGTAAGGACGTCAGAGTGGAAGAAAGAAAATCATCCCGCACTCTTGCTTCCTGCTTTGAAACTTACAGGGGAACTGGCCCACAACCAATTTCCTCCTAAGAAACATAACTAATTTTCATAGGAAGTTTTAAATTATGTGAAGCAGAACATAACCACACTCCAGCGGCTGGTTCTGTTTACTACCAATAGTTCATTACTTGGGAACACAGTTCACATTAATGAAACAAGGTGATGGCTTCTACTTCAGTTTTCAGTACACATACAGTCTTCACAATCATATTGTTTTTCAATCCAGCATTTTGTTTAAATTGCAAAAAAGTTAAAACGTTTAATGAGAACTGGGCACTTACCTTCCCCTACTGCCAGTGCTTGATGTACTAGGCGGCCTCACTGGTGTATGTGAATTAGATAACCCTAAAAGACAGATACCACATATGTTATGGTATGTGGCTAATACACTAACTCATTACATTTAGCCAAAACTGTTCAAAGATTTCTTAGTAAACAGGTCTACAGTATAGAGTTAGCTAAAAAAATTAAATTAAATTGTACTGTTTCTGGTTGCCCTGCCCAACAACCTATGCAACTGCACAGGCCTTGCAGAGTTCAGGGCAGATATAGGAATACATTTCCCACAACACTTTGCTCTGCCATAGTGGAAGTGGCATGCTTCTGGCGGTACTCAGGTTAAATGCATGGGCACATTGTACATCTGCATGTGTAGCTTGGAACAAGATTAAGCTTCAGGATGGCAACACTTTTTTTTACTCTATAACAGGAAGTCAAGGAACAACCCTTGTTGGCAGATACAGAATACAAATTTAAAGAGTTTCAGGGAGTGGGTTTATAAAAATATTTTTAGTTTTTAATACCAGCATCGTAAGGTATTTATAATTATTTGTGTTTAAAACTAATGGTAATGATTCAGATTTGTATCTACGATTAAAACACTAATCAACTATTTACAGCAAAACACAAAAATTCTTGTAAATGTTCCAAATTTTACTAATGGTTTTATTATGTTTTTTTTACTCGTGATCTAGAAGCCACAACTGACAACGAGATCACATAGGTAAAGTGAGTTGGAAAGTTAAAGGGATAAAAAATAGGGGTTCAAGGAGACAAACTAGTGTGTGCTCCACCTCTAAATTAAAATAGCAGACATATTTTCAATCCCCTCAACTTAGTCCCTGGTAATTCGACCCTAGTTGTCATATTACAGAACAGAAGAAGAAAGATACAAGGGTTCATTAATGCTGATGTAAAGAAACAATATAATTTTTGCCAGTACAAATAAGGGAAGAGAATATGCTAAGCTTTTGCAGTAAAATATATCAGTAACCAATTTACCTGTTGAACCAGGAGACATGGCTGATGGGCCGGGTGAAGGGTTCATGGAGCTTGTTGGCTGTGGAACGGGATGCCCCATTGAAATGTACCTACTTAAAATATTGTCTAAATTGTTTGATCCAGCATCTTCCAGCTAGAAAAGAAGCAGCCACATAAGGATAGTATCAATCTTCAAAAGGAAATACATATTTACTTTATCCAAATATCACAATCACTAACAAAAAAAAAAATATTTAAATACTCCTAAAAAATTATGACACAAATATTCTTGATAGGAAGATGGAAGGTGAATTATTGTGGTTCATTAGAGGGAAGCAACCAGAGAAGAACAAACAAGATTTATAACAGGATTTATTTCATGTAATTAAATGAAAGGTGAAAAACAGGATTTAAAATCAAACTAATTTGGACATCCAACACACAAAATGAACCAAGAGCAGAAAGCAAGACGAAATCATTATATATTAAGGTCATAGTATAAAAGTTGAGCACACATGTTACAGTCTAATTATAAAATATATCCTTTAGATTTACCTGGATTTTCCAGTAACTATGTAATAAAAGGTCTTGTTAGAAAAAAACAAATTAAACTAGCAGTTCAAGTAAATCAGAACATGTTCTAAACAAGATTAGTTTAGTATAAACTTACTAAAAACAAGGCACTGATGAAAACTGCACAAACTGCTTTAGTTTGTAGCCTACTGTTTAGCGTTGGTGTTCGAATTTCAGCTGTCCTTATATTCACCTGGAATATGGCTGTTCAAATTCGGATAGACCCGACCCGAATCAAGGGCAAAAAAAAAAATGTTTTAAAAAAAATTAATGTTAAATTAATTTAATTAGCGTGTGTTTTATTTACCTATTTTTTTTAAAGGTTATCCGACAATGCCATATTGAATCATAATGCCATTGTGGAATCCCCGGACCGTGGGAACTTTGCGGTTACAGCTAACTGGAGGCATGTGCAGGTAATACCAAGGCAACAGAGGTTCATATGACAGGTCCTCTTAGTTATTCACGTGAAGTACAGGTTCTCTTAAATATTCACCCTGACAAGGTCCTCTTAATCATTGACCTGACACGGTCGTCCTAATCATTGATCTGACACGGTCGTCCTAATCATTGACCTGACACGGTCGTCCTAATCATTGACCTGACACGGTCGTCCTAATCATTGACCTGACACGGTCGTCCTAATCATTGACCTGAC
>NC_092858.1:124198012-124208391 GCF_032062135.1 Pyxicephalus adspersus
CACCCGAAAAATTTTGGTCTATTCGAGCGAATACCTGGCAAATCGAATAGTAAGCTATTCGACCAACACTACTACTGTGTATGCATACATGCAAATAATCGTCCTGCTGATAGAGCTTTAATAAAACATACTTTATTACCACCACCAATTACCAGAAATAAACTAGGTACACATTATGGGATTGATTCCATAGATCAGGGTTTCTTAACTTATTTAACATGCTGGAACCCTTGAAATACCTTTCAAGGCCTTAAAGTACCGCTGCTATACCTACTATATCTACAGCTTACAGTACATTGGCATGGTGGTCAGTAGGAAGAATGTGTCCTACATTTCTGGCCAGTGGGAAAAATGACACCCTTACAGATAAGCAAAAAGACTTTTGGCATCTGTCAAACTGACCTGAAAGGCACAAACTGAGCATTGCTCATGGAACCCCTGGAGAAACCCTAGGGTACCGTGAAATGCTGGTTGGGAAACACTGCCGCAAAAGTCATTATTCTCACCAGTATTTAACTCTAATAATCAATACATTTATTTACAGAATAAAAACTAATTGCTAGCGGTAGGCACGCCAGATTAGCAAATTAGATCACCGATCACATGAAAAAATTACAATCTAATGTATTCTGTGTATTAGAAATTGAGCATTAACGTTTTTTTATAACTGACATTTTTGCAGTAGGCTTCACCTTAATGTAAAGAAAGAAAGGAAGGAAGGAAAAACAACAGCACATGGACCAGAGGTCAGCAACATATTGCATCTGTGCTGATGCAAGGAGCACAAAAGGGAGGAAAAACAGAAAAAGGCAAATGATGAAATGCTCAATTGTTTTATTTACTTTAACTGTAAAGAGAAAACTATTCTGTATACCTAAAAATATAGTCTCCATATGTCATAACTTTTATTCATTGTCACTAACACACATGATGCATGTATCATGTTCACAAACATCATAACATGTGCTTTGTATGTATCTATTGATTTCAATTGAAAACACATCAGGCAATATTTCCAAAGTGTGAATTCAGCCTAAGTTAAAGTCAAACTGGAGGCAGGTTTGTGTGTGTTAGTGGTGTAAATCCTCACATTTTGGCAGGTAAAAGCACTTCAACCTCACTTTTAGTGGGGAATTTTTCCGGTACTTACATGGTTTACTCAAATCTCACTGAAAAAATTTAGATTCCCATAAAAGGCATTGGAACCATAGGTCAACATCATCTAGTCTTCCTCCCAAGCTTTACTCCTAGCCCCTTAATTCGTAGGATTTTAGTTACTTTCAAGCACTGAGGCTTTTTACATTTGGGGATTTTCTAAGACAGTCTGACTAGGAACTTCAACCTATTCAAACCTCTGCTCAATCAGAATCATAAAAGAAAGCTTCATCTTACAAACAGCAATGCAAAAAGAAATAAACAAAGGCACCACTAATTTTATAAAAAGCTGATGCATTTTGCACAAAAAAGTGGTCTTTGCTAGTTGCCAACAAGAACCGTGAACTCTTAGAGCAATTAGACCAAATATTTCTTGGATCATTGCTCATGGAGATTATAAAAAGGGCTTTAAACTTTAAAGGGAGCTCACACATTGAACCTTAACCAATTTAAAGGAACAATTTTCAGGTAAATAGGCACAGGGTATAAGAAAGCTAAGATACAAGCCTGACTTTAATGAATTACTGTATTTTATTTGTCTAATACAGGCTGGGAAGTTAGAAACAAAATTTAATGCTCAACTGCAGTTATAGTAGGTCAACAAGCTGGCTATGCTGCAAATATAAACTCTTTGGCAGGCGAAACAAATCGCATAAAATTTGCTACGGTGTAAAACTCAATTTGGCAAACAGTTGGATTCTTCCTTATGGCGGCATGGAACCTTGGGGGAGCATGGGTAAATCTAGCCATCGATCCTCCATTTGCACTAGACCCAGACTGGGTAAATAATGGACACAGTGGGTGACCCTGTTCATCCTACCCCTGATATCTCTCCAGCGCCGCAGCAAAACACTAATCTCCAACGTCACTACACTATAGGCATAAAGCTGACAGAGGTCACCAGGTGGCTTTACATGGCATGAAACAAAATATGGCCAAAATTGCAGAGAAAGCTGTGGAAATGTAAGCGATGAAGTCTGGTTAACAACTACTCTAAATGTTCAGGGGGGCAGCTTGTAGCACTTTCACTCAGATAAAGAGTGCCCTGGTTTATTATTTGTAATTATGTTACTACATAGTTTCCCAAAGAAGCAGTGTGTGGACCTTGTTTGAGTGGTATCTAGTCAGCCACTTTCTCCATCCAGACCAACACCCATGTACCTGTCAGGAGGAATGACATGCAAGTTTTTATAAATGGACCTTATCTTTCCTCTCCCACATCTTCCTTTTCTTCCCTCCCTTTTGTAATATTTTCATATTATTTAACCACTGCAGAACACTGGGGGATGAGAGCCACACTGCAAAATAGATTCATAATTACCATGGAATTAGGCTTCAAATGCTAAATCTTCAAATCAAAGATATCCATGATAGCCACAAACACAAAATCTACAAATCCAGGAGAATGAAGATGAATCATTAACAGGGTTAGTAAAAACCAGCATCCATTTACAGCTCCAAAATTGCCCTCAAAAGAAATTCTGCAATCTAACCAGCAAAATCACAGCCAGAAACAACCCTTTAACTAAGTAGTCATCTGAAAGGGTAACTGTCAAATCCATATTCAGCTAATGTGTAGAACACCACTTAAAATTGTATTGTTTTAAGCGTGCAACACACAAATACACTGCACTTACTCTAGCAAAACGGGACTTTCATGGAACCTTCATATGGAGCAATCACTGTAAAAGTACACAAAAAAATGGCACAGTGGAAGCGTTCTATGCAGAACAGGCACAAAAAGGTAATTAAGGAAAGAGGTGCTGGATTTCTAATAGGTATTGGTGTAGATTCTACCTATCTTGATAAATAAACGGCACAGAACATGTATAAAGTGAAATGGACTTGGAACACAACTGATGATATGTAGATGATATTTTAAAGAAGTGTACTGACCTGTATGGGTGGTATATCTGGTAAAGAGGGAAGATTCTCTGGATTTGTAACAGAAGGAATTAATTCTATTGACGTAACAGATGGGCTGGTTGGGCCTCTATTTGCACTTGCCATGGATGCTGTAGTAGGGCTAGTTGGATTGATTGTATTATTATGGATCGATACAACAGGAAATGGACCTGCATGCCCAGGGTTTGAATGTTGCTGGAGAAAAGACCAAAAGAGAAAAAGTTATGGGAAAGGCTTTACTTGTGCATGTATATCAATTAATAGGTAAACAAATTATAACATTAAATACTATTTTAAGAAGTTTTTTAACCATCATGGAGATCAGAATAGGGATTTTAAGCTCATTTATCCTTACCAAATAAGAAGGTAATTTCAAATATTTCACCTGCGGAAAATTACTGACATATCAGTTGTCCCTGGAGTTAAAAAAAAATAACTCTAATGTGCCTCAATGAATTATCATATTCAGAAAACATTTGGGATACAGCTTATTGAAAAAAAAAAAAAAAATACTGTAATATTAAAATGTCTAGACGTGAAGGGCCGCAGCAAAAGACCTTTAAAACTAATGCCACTAACTTTTTGAATTGTCACTGCATAGAGAATAGTCACAGTAACCATCTTTTGACCATAGAACAGAATAAAAATATTAAAACAAGCGCAGTAATTTATTATCTCAAAGGGTTGCAATTTTATACCCAGAATAGTAAAACTAGTATGTAAAAGAAGGATACCATCATTCATCAGATACAGGTTTTGAAGACGAAATACACATAGATTTTGTTTTTACCATACCGTAATCTTAGTGTTTGAGACTAACAGCGAGTTTAAACTTTGACTGGACTTCAGATCCAGGAACACGATTACCAACAAGTAGACACTATTAGCACTGTACAGATAAAATAAAGATGATTCTATATTAAAGTTGTTTACCTGTCTTTGGAGATGAGGTTGCATCATTGAGTACTGAGGCCCATTGTGACGAGGTACACCTGGCATTCTGTTAGCATTTTGAGCAGCATTTTGTGCCATTCTCATTTGATGCGCTTGGAAAGATACGCAATTCATATTATTTCTCTGCATTGTCTGCATGCTGATTAACCTTGGAGGCTGCAAAACATTAAGCTTTTGGTTATTACTTTCAAAAACTGTTTCAGAAAATTTTAAATGAGTCTCCAACATTGGTTGTATAGCTCCATTCCTTTTTACAGAAACTCCTAGGTTTCTAGTTCAAGCTTTCTGTAAACCTACTGACATCAGGAGAGGAAATAGTGGAAATGTAAGCTTCAAACTTCCCTATATTCCAAACTGATGTAATTCTAATGGAACTGTACAGCCACTGGGCTGTCACCTTGCAAGATAAAATTGTGCCTTATGACTCAATAATTTTAATAATTTTCCAAAATAAACTTTTGAGTTTTTTAAAGATTTGAGTGCTGGTGGCTAGCATATATTGTATGCATTATGGTCCCATCTTCCATATTATGAGTGCTCTACTTACATATGCTGCGGTATGAATTTGGTGAAATAGAAAACAGAAGCTATTAGAACAGAGGCTATTTGGCCCACAACTTCATTTTTTTTATCTCCAATATTTTACTTTGTTAGGGAATATAGCACCAAACTAGGCCTCAAATTAAATGCTGTGCTTTTTTTTAGGAGGGCATTAAGTTCAACAAAGATGGGACTAATGTTGCTGGTAATGTCACAATGAATACATTTTTACAATCAAAAATGTAGCATATTAAATAGCAAAAACTAGAGCATTCAGTAGTAGTAGTAGTATTATATAAATAATCAAGCTAAATAGAAAAGGCCATGCAATGGCTACAAAACAACAGCTATAAAGATAATGTTCATTTTCAAACATAACTCTCCATTCTACTTGCCTGCTGATGCATAACTTGTGGGCCAGATGGCCTTTGATGTGGTGCAGGTGGCTGGGCCATTCTCATTTGTTGAAGCTGCTGGTGTTTCTGGGCATACACCTGCTGCTGCATATGCTGGAGACGGAGTTGTGCTAGGTTGATTTGTGCAGGGGCTTTATTTACATGGTTTGTTCCTTGGGGATTCTGACCAACCACTACATTGGGTGAATATCCAGTAGTTGGCTTATTTTCTACAATAAGATTACCTGTTGGGGGGGGGCAAAAAAAAAAAATCAACAATGTCAGGCAGTAGTATGTCAAGAGTTCAAATGAAACGACAGGCCAAAACTTTAGGGTAGTGGATGTTTTTCTTCTACTTTGACACACAAAAATAAAATGTGCTGGAATTTTACATAACTAAAACATTAGCGTTCACATTTAATTACCAAAAGCAAAAAATAATTTTGTTTTCCTAGAAAATGTACTAATAAAGAATATTGCCACACTGTTTTATCAAAGACATGACTTAATTTTCCTGTGAAGTATTTTAATATGGAATCCCACAGAATTTACAGTACTTTGGTTTATTACGATCACTCATCACCATGCAAAAGATTGGACAGATGTGAAAACAAGTTGGTTTTTGAATACTGAACAGAGTGTGATTCTGGTCATTTGCTTTATGCTAAACTAAGTTTGTAGTAACTATACACTTAAGTACATGGTCTGCTCTTCAGGCAAAGCAAACCCAACCCAACAAGCTTCTCTGTCTAAAGAGATTTACTTATATCTGGTCCTGACCTGGAAAAATGGTTTAGTGCATATCAAGAAATAGAAAAGAAAAAATCTGCCAAATATCTCTATAAATGTCTTTATTCATCCAGAAAATCCTAATTATTATTACTGTAAAAAAAAAAAAATCACAAAAAAATCTTCCTGGGAAAAGTATTCAAAAGCCTAGATTTTGAGCTGCTTATTTTGCATGACATAAATCTGGCAATATTTTCCTCAAGCCCCCTCAAGGTATAGGCAAAACTGAATCTTCACTCAGATATTAGCTGCTAGGTAACTCTAAAATAGTAGAGAATATTTAAAAAACAGAATTATAAATTGATAGAATACTTAGACACCAAGACAAGATGTAAAGGAAAACCTCCCTGGTGCACAGCACAAATGCTAAACTAGCTAAACTAACACACACTTTAATTTAGTCCATGATAAATATGTTTGGTGGAATAGCATATGAGCATTAAAATCTCTATCACTTTATTAAGCATATTAGTGAAGTTGCCTGGTTTTAGTTAGGTTCTGTGACCAATGACACATTATGCCCCCAAAGTGGTATCCTCAACCTTTGTGCTCACCTGCCTTTCATTTCATATTTATTTTTAATCTTTTTTTCTGGCTACCGAATGCTTTTTTGCATACCACACAGCACACACTCATGACAGACACGAGGGCTTGTTACCCCCTAATTTGTTGATTCTTCTGGTTCATCTATTTTACCCACCCCCTTGTGGTCTTGGTCCCAGATGAATTAACAATTCTAAGAGGGCTCTTTGTCCTGTCAAGGCATTATCTCTCTGGTATTCAGGAGCAATTTAAAGTTAAACTGCTTTATATAACTCAAAATTGTAGTCAAGTTAAAAATCACCATTGTATCAAGCTACACACAGTTCAGATTTTTTGTCTCCTTACGTAGTGGACCAATTTTTTCATACCAACTGTCAGATTCACTTTATACAAAAGTCCAGGAAGATCGGAAACATGGAATAGGCTTGTTAAGATGATGTGTCCGTTTCTGACATTTAATCACACATTTTTTCTACCAGGATGTCAAACTCATGCAGTCACTAAGCTAGACCACTAGGGACAACATTAGTGCTGTCAGAAACAGGTTTAGTGCTTTACAGAACTTGGGGGGGAATATGTATATACTGATCTATATTTTTATATAAAACACAGTAACATATACAACAGTATATGCAACATTTTTTTTTTATACTATTAACCCACAACTTCAAGTCTTGATACATGCCCCTTCATCACCCACTATGCCTCCTCTCAGAGTAAAATTGCTAACTGGACTAGATCTGCAATTACCAACAGCTCCTGTTTAAATGAAACCTGGGAATTTTCACATAAGGTAACAAATGCATTTTTGTCACCATGCTTATACCAGAAGTGTAAAAGTTTTATAAAGTAAAATAGCCTAAATCATTAAAAAAAAAATTGAGCACAACATATATACAGGTACCAACAATGGAGAAGTTTGGCACTTTCCCCAATATTTTATATATGTTTCGTACTATATGAGGTATGTAAAATGCATGAGGTGTAGATGTGTGTATACATAAAACTGTAAGCTGATGACTGGGTTTTAGATACAAAAAGTTAAGTGAAAATTAGAAACAAAATTCTCAAAAACAACTGTAATGATTATTTTAGGCAACCCCGGGTCCAAGTATTGGCCTCTCTGCAGCTTCTCCCAATGTTTTTATAAGACTGCAGTCTGCATCAAATTTTTAGCAACTTGTACCTTTAGTTCTTTGTTTGAAAAAAAAAAGTGCAAGTAACAAAAAATTTTTAGTTTACAGATGGGTCCAGATCATACAAACACCAAAAGATAAACTGCACAAAAAAAAAAATATGACCTTACCTAAATTAACTACATTCTTTGCCCAGAATGTTGGGTCACAATGAAACCTTATTGCTCCATTTGCGGCTGGAACAGGATCACATCGTGCTTTTAAGATGTGGCGTAACTGAAAAGTAATCTGGGGGAGGGGGGGAAAGGGATAAGAAATTCAAAAAATACAGAGAGATTGTACCTTTTTGAGGTATATAAAAGGATGCTCTAAAGGAAAGCTCAAATGTCAAAAGGCATATTTTACTTCACATTTTTCTCTAACTTTTGTTGCATAAACAATAAAAAAAAACAGACACACAAGTTTTAATTTATTTTTCCCTAACTAAAAGACCATTAATTAAGATTGTGCTCTTTACAAAAACTTACCAGTCGTTTACTGTAAAGTAGTGCTGTGCTGCTGCCACTCTGTATAGCCCAGTTGGTGAAATTCATTACATGTTTCACTTGTTGAGAGAGGCCAGTTATGTCATTTTGTTGTTGCGAAAGTTTAATCTGTCTTTCTTTTGTTACACTCTGAAAGCCAATCCACAAACACATTATACTATTTGCATTTTTATTTAAACCAAATTATATCAATTAAAGATAACTGCCTGGTCTGTTTTCATGAAAAGTGATAATCACAGGCAATTTGTGAGATATTAAAAGTGGCAAAGGTAAAGCTGCGTACACACTTGCAATTTTTGTCGTTGGAAAGGATCTTTCACGATCCTTTCCAACGACAAGGGGCTGCAAGATGCATGAACGATGCTGTACATACAGCACCATTCATGCTCTATGGAGAGGGGAGGGGGAGAGCGACGGAGCGGCACCCTGCTGCACGCTCTCCCCTTCCCTTTCATTACGATCGGCTGTCGTCCATCGTCCGTGCATCCGGCAGGTCGGTCGCCCGGACGATGGACGACACCGACTGTACACACGGAAGATTTTCGCCCGATAATTGGCCGATGCCGATTATCGGGCGATAAAAATCTGCCGTGTGTACGTAGCTTAAGTCTTTCTAGACTTTAATTTGTTGATTGTCTTCTGGTTCCATTTATCAGCTTTGTATCTTACAGTTGATAAACAAATATCACCTGTTTATATAATGTGTTAAAACAAACTTTACACAGTACAAAAAGGTGAAATGAAATTAAAAAATCTACATTTCTATACCAATTCTTAGTGACCAAGAATGGGTAGAAAGTAGCATTGCATTTTCAGCCATCTTCTTAGTGTAATGAGGCCTAGAAAAACATATCACACAAGGGTTCTCCCCAGCCACTTTTCATTAACCACCTGGCTGTTTTTGGGTGGTTACTGAAAAGCCGAGTCACTATACGGGGGCCACCACCCGCCTGGAGCTTCTACCCACCTTGCTTAAAAAATTATTGGGGAGAACACTGCACTCAATATCCATCACCATTACGCTGTGTTAAAAGGCAGAACATGAATATATAATAAAAACATCTATACATAAAAGTGCAAGTTCAAGACTTAGAAAACTATGAAAATTAGTTGTTTGTATTACATACATAGAGCAAAGGAGCACATTGTTTAGAGAAGGCTGAAAGTATGTCTTTGAAGGCAGTCAAGTGACTGTGGTCAACAAAGGCCACAAAGTTAGTGTTAAATAAAAAAAAAAAATGCAATGCATACGCTAATAAGCCAACCATTTTAAGGATTTCATTTGGTTGCTAATATCAATTTTTTTTATTTATTTATTTTTTTACACACACTTTGAGTGTTACTTTTGCTCAATAGATACTACACAACACATATATGGTTGCAAGAAAAATAATTTTTCTGAAAACATTTTTCTGCTGTGTTTTTACTACTTCTGCTAACAGCTTTTACAGGTTCAGCTGGATCATAAACCTTTTTGAAAGTGCCCATAGATGTCACATTCATACTTGATGTTAAAAACACCACAGCTAAAAAGATGTTTGCCTTTAAACTTCAGCACAAATTTATTTTAGTAAAACTCCAAGTAATAGCTACATAATCTGTTCTAGAATTACCGATTAATAAAGACCAAGGCTCCATTTTTTTTTTCCAAAAATACCCGTTTCCTACCTCCAACTGTTGCAAAAGAGATTTCCCCTTTTTATTAATTTCATTTATTAAGGTGAAGATAGCCACTTTAATTTCCTGTTCCACTCGTTTATTAGTTTCATTCACTTCTTTTATCCTGCCAAACACAAGGAAAACAATATTGAAAGTCTTATCAAGACAGGAAAAAAAATCTTGAGGTACATAGAGAATATGTGTAAAACGGACCTCTTATGTCTACATAACAAAAGACCTACAGTACATTGTAAACTGTAAATACATTTTGTGGTGTCCAGGGGAAAAAATTGCTTATTTTAAAAACATTTTACAATGAAGTATACCATTTGGCCTATTGATTAGTACTTTACAGACAAGATCAAGACAATGCAGGCCCATGCATACATAAAAATGCATGAAACAGTTATTTAATACATTTAAATGCAGTTTATTAATCATTTCAAGTATGCAAAATCTGCCAAAGTGCATAAAGAAGTGATTTCAGTATAGAGAAATAGACTGCTGAATGATTAGAAACACTGTTAGTGAGATTTCACCAATGTTCCTGTCCTAACTGACAGGAACGTTGTAGAGTCTCTCCCTGGAGAAGGAGACTGCCAAATAAATAAAAAAAGACTACAACCAACATGACATTTTGTTAAGTTCTACACATGTGTATGCATGAGTTAACTTCTAAACTGTTACTAAGTGTTCCCAATGAAAAAAAAAAAAAAAATTATATTATATATATATATATATATATATATATATATATA
>NC_092858.1:124208563-124227401 GCF_032062135.1 Pyxicephalus adspersus
ATATATATATATATATATATTATATATATCTCCCCATACATACACACATATACATATATATGATGCGCATCAAATGTATACGGATATTAAACAATGTGTTTTGCAATGCACATTGTATTCACACAATCAACACAAATGTTGACATGTATTTTGATAAACTCTTACTAATTAAATTTAAAAACTCATTAGAAAAAAATAAATGCATATGTGTGGATCTAGCTGAACACAGTAGGTGCTTTTTATATGGTGATTTTAGTAAGACTTCAACATAACTAAAAGACTTTAAAACCGACCAGCACCTTGTGTCATAAAGATGGATTTAATAAAATGAGGCTGCATGTGGAAATCCACCCTATGCGCATGTAAACTGTTACATGTGTATGAAAGCAATCAAGATCCGAGGAATGCAATAAACATATATCTACCTGTTCTGAACCTGAGTAGCAGCAAAGTGCACATAATTTTTCTTCTCTAGTAACTTTGCCAAGAGGTTTTCTATAGCACCCTTCTGGTTCTGAAATGCCTCCTCCAAAAACTGGTACCTAGTAAATGAAAAACATGGAGGTTGAATTGAAATTTTTTTTCTTTTTTGTTTAAATAAATTTAAACATATCATATGTGTTCTTTTTAATTAAAGGACAAATGCAGTTACTATCAAGATGTACCATTGTCTTTAAAGTTAACTTAAGTGGAAGAAGGTACAATGAGAAATATACCCACTGATGCTGTCAGAAATCCAGCAAGTTAAATACTTGTAACATTTAGGCACTTCTGCTGCTGCTGCACTGCAAGTCCAAGCTGCATTATTGGCCCTGCTGGGACTACAGAATCCCTCTTTGACATGGAGAGAGAGCAGGGACACGTCATGTAGTCCAAAAGTAGAAAATAGGTTATGGGATGCTAAAACACCGCTTAAGACTTAGGTGTGGCAAAGGCCATACCACAACAGGATTTCGCAATGACCAACAGGATTTATTTTAATTAAAAGTATAGTAAAGTGTGCATGTATTACAACAATGTATTTTTTTTATTCTGCATCTTGTTATTAAATAATTTTAGTTCAAGTCAACAGGTTAGACTAATAAAGGCATAAAAACAAATCTGGTTGAAATTCCAGACAAGCATTTAAATACAGATCTGTAAAGACATACAAGAACTGTTACATGCATCAAACGTCTTGCATTTCTGCTCAGCTTTTCTTGCGATTCCAATCATCAATGCCACAACTTGTTATCAAGAAGAGCAGGGATAAAGTAAATACATAGGTCATGCACATGTGGAAAAAGTGGAAAGGCAGAAATGCGCAGGTCACAATATACAACAGGAATAATATTCACATTTGTCATTTAAAAAGCAGGTTGCCTTTATTATTATTGTGTAGTAAGCCATATGTATAATTTACATAAAGAAATTATTGTTATATAAAATATATAAATTACACTCAGTATACATATTGTAAATAAATATATATTGCATTCATCACAAAAAATAAAAACTGTATAGATTAATTTTCTTTTTCTTTTAAAGCCAACATTATATTTATCAAAACTAATTTTAAATTGCGATCGCTAATGTTGTACTGTTCAACCTTGCTTCGGCTCTATTCAGACCTTTATACAATGCAGCAATTGCCCTGCCACCGCTGAAAGATTACTGCAGCTATAGGCAGTGCAACACCATACATCATCTTCAGGGCGACAATTGGAGCCATTAGTCAAAACCACATCTGCATAACTAATATCAATATATCAACAGATAAAACGCTGCTTAAAGAACAGTCCATGGCTGATTACTAGAAATAGTAATGGAAAAAAAAAAAAAAACAGAAGATGGATATGAAAAGATGTGAAGTACATCAACAAAATTACTTATTGGACTGTAGAAAGCAGAGTATACAAAAAACTACAGTAATACTTCAAAGGCACTTGGCTTCAGCAAATTCATAAAATCTAGTGGGGGAGGGTACACTAATCATCAACATTACAACAAAGAATTACAACCGTTTGAATCAAAAAGGTTATGTTCTAATATTTTTGAAGCATTAAAATCCTGCCCGATTCACAGTAAACACATGTACACATGTTTAGTCCTTTGGGCTGCTACAACATTTTATTTATTCACTGGGCTCCGTGCAGTGCTCAATGTGTCAATGCCGTTGTCCTTAGCAACAAGATGGTATCAGTGAGAGCTCCCTCTGCTGGTCTTACAGGCTTTTTCTATGCCAACAACAGAGGTGGGACGAATAGGACCATCCAATAATAGCAGGGTGAGGACTGTGTCCACATAGATCAGGATGCTTGTAGACACTCCCAAGAGGCCCTTTTTATAACCATTATTAATAATTCCATAGGTACAGGCTTTATGAAATACCAACCCCCAGATTTTTATTCACCACAAAATAAAGAGTTCACAGAGTCCAACCTGGGCATGTCTGGGACTTATGGTTCACTGGAACACGCTAAATATGGGTTTCAGACTTTCCTAAAGGCCTAGGAGACTAGTTCTTGGGTCTCAAAATGCTCACTGTAATGATCCAAATACAAATCAGTCAACTACTACTTTATACAGAATGGTATATTAGAAATTTAGAGATTATTAAATGGGTTTTAAAACACAACTCAAAGTTTAATCTGAGACACTCTGTCTAGCCTTATCTGAATCCTTTGAGTCTTGCAGACACATAGACCAGACAGTCATAGCAGGTGTTGTGACTAGAGGGTCTGGAAGGACCCTGGTTGTCAGATAAAGAAATACTTGATAAGGGGAAAATTTATGACCCTAGTCTGCTAAAGAAACAATTTTCAGACAAAGACATTTTAAAAGAAGACAATATTTTATTTAATGGGAAGATTGGAAATTAATGTTATCCACAATTTCACAGGCACGAGTGCAATATTTCTAACACAAAGTATTGTGAATTTGTAATTAGTAATAGGTTGGTATAGTGAATTAGTAGCTAGTGGTAACTGGCTGGTTTGTTTGTAAACGAACCCATATGACGATCTCAGAAACGCCATAATGAGCGACCATATTACCCAATTCGAGTGTTAGTGGGAGTTATTTGGGCCTAAGAATCTGGAATGTGTAAAGGTTAATTAATGTCTAATAAACATTAATATTCTCATGGAAGCAGGGTAAATTTTAATAGCCAAGAAAGACAGGATCCAGCTAAATAAAATAAATCAAACACCCTGTATATCAAGTGCATACTTTAGATTTGTTCCTAGATGAACTAATTTATAGAAGACTTTTTTTTACCATTTGATGTATGTTCTATGAAACGGACATTCTGCGAAAGAAACTCAGGTTGGACCAGTCACCCAACTATTAATACATGACATCTTTATGTCAAACGTTGCAGGGGAATCACAGGTATTAGGATGACACAAATGAAGCAAGGTTTGTCCTGGTTATCACAGGTAAGTTTTCTTTGCTAACATGCAAGACCTCTATATATTATATAATGATCACAGATGTAGATATAGATAAGAGGTGGAGCTGAACAGTTAATTTTTTCCAGGAAAAAAAAAAAAAAAGCCAATGATGGCTTATTACATCTCTCCTCAAAATAGGCCAGGGGCAAGGGATTTATTCTTGATGGTGCTGTGAAAGGCAAGGGAATAATTTTTTACCAGTGTCTTACCAGTAACTTTCAACCTCTTCAGGAACCCCTTCTATATTTACTATACCCACAGCTCACAGTACATTAGAGTGATGGTTAGTAGGAAGAATGCCTCCTACATTGCTGGTCAGTGGGAAAAATTCCACACAAAGATAGCTGAACAAATCATTGGAATCAGTTGAAGTGGAATTAAACTTGTTGGTGGGGGGAGAGCTTCTGCCAGAATCAATATGTATACACAGAATACTTGACAAATATGGCACATACCCTGTGCAGTCACCCTGCTGTGATGACAAGTCGTGGACTGCACCATCTCCATTGCCAGCTACATAGCGGACTCCCACAAAGATGGTGATCTTCTTCTGTCATTTGATGATGTAACTCTTGCATGTGCGCAGGAATTACGTTATCCCCAGCAGCTGGCTCTGATTACAGGAACATAGCACACAGAGCCAAGCTCAAAGCTACATTACGTATGAGCCATGTAGATTAGGGCACAAACAAAAAGTCACCAAAATCCAGGGAGTTTGTTATTTGCATTGTCTCTTTAGTTCAACAGTACTACCTTCTGCTGGTGTTTTGTTTTCTCAATTTAGATCTACTTAAACTGCTTATTTCTTAAGGAACCTCTAGCAACTTCTGGAACCCTGGTTGACAACCACTATCCTATACACTGCTGATTATCAAAAGTTGTGAAAAGACGTGGTCAAAACAGTCAAATTGTTTGCAAACCCTGAACACTGTGCAAATAACAAAAATGTATTACTGAATTCCTCTAATATACAACTTTGACTTTATTCAGCTGTAGCAAAGACTACAAACAATATGTGAGGCACCAACTGCAACATCAATACCATTATTTGTTTAGGAGCGTCTCTTGTAAGAATCAACAGTTCCAAGAGATGCCAACTTTTCTTACAAAAGTCAAGGCAAACCATTACGAAATACAAGGATATTATTTAAAAGGCTAGCACAATTTTTAGTAGTGTACTAGTGTGAAGTAACAACAGAATGTTGCAGTACACATGATTAGGTCTCCTTCCCTAATTAAAGAACCAATTAATGGATTACTTTATTGTAACAAATTGTTTACCTGTGCTCCTTATGCTCCAGCAGCTGACAGTCTCGACATGTCAATCTATCACACGTTTCGCAAAACAGTTTGAGCTGTTCCTGTTTATGAACAGGACAGAATACTGGACGCTGGCCCGATGCGCCAACAGATTCTGAAAAAAATACAAAAAGTATACTGAAAAGTTGTAATATTGCAGATTACATCACAAGCAGAATATGCAAAGCACCAAGTCACTTGGGTGTCACTATAATTACACAGTATTTATATAGCGCAATCATATTACGCAGCGCTGTACAAAGTTCATAGTCATGACATGGTCTTATCGTTCCAGACTGACATAGTATTGCCCAGGCATAAATCTGGAGATTTCTTCCCATGCAGCCATGTAGAGTAAATGTGGCCTAAAAAACTTCTAGTGGGTAAACTAGCAAATATGTAAACAAAAACACAGCTATTAACCCCCTAACCGCTAAGCCCGTAATTTCTCGCACTAAATATTTTTGCTCTTTTGGTTAAGCCCGTATTTTTTCGCCTACACTAAAATCCCCACTTACCTGGTCCCGCTGTGCTAATCCAGCGTCGGTTCCGTGTTCCAGCGTCGGGTCCATGTTCCAGCGTCGTCCTCCAGCGTCGGGTGTCCCTCTCCTTAAAAGAAAAAGCCGGCCGGCTTAGAGGAGAAAGCCAGCTGGCTTTCTTTTCTAAGCCAGCCGGCTTCCTCTCCCTCCTCTCCCTGTCCCTGTCCCTATCCCTGTGCCTGTCACTGTCCAGCGTCGATCGCTGGCCAAAAAAAAATACTCACCTTCTCCCTCCGCTCCTCCGGACACGTCTTGTGTCTTCTGTGTTCAGCTGGCGAGTGCAGAGACGATCACCGGGGTTTCCCGGTGACGTCGCTGCGTGCGTCGGCGCGGGAGGGAGGCGGGGCGGCAAATTCAAAATTTTGCATTGAGTTCCTTTGTATTGAACTCAATACAAAAAAGCTGTATTGAGTTCAATACAAAGAAATCCTTATATAATATATATATAATTGTATTATATATATATTATATAAGCTACTGTACATTACATTTTACACTTTTTTTTTTTTAACTTTTTTTAAGTTTTTTTTAAAGTTTTTTTTTTTTATGTTTTATAAAAAAAAAATTTAATTATTAAATTTATAAAATTTTGGACATATTTTGGTGAGTTATGCGGTAATTCGGTGAATTAGAGCCTACAATCCAAAATAAATTTCCATGCAAAAAATGTAACACTTCTTGCATGGAAGTTTGGAAAGAATTAGAATACCCGGCATTTGCGTACGCGTCCCTCGGCGATTCCTGATGATGCGCGTGCGTGCGCCCGTCGATGAGGGTCGTAGCGGAAAATTCAAATTTTTTGTATTGGATTTAATACAAAGTCCTGTATCCAATCCAATACAAAATAATAGAAAATATATTTATGTGGTTTTGTCTATAGGTATGTGACAGACACTAGGGAGGTGTTTTAGAAAAATATATTACTATACAGTATACCGAATTATCGCATTTTCAGTATTTTTCATTTATTTATGTATTCTTGTTTAAGCTGATTTTTGTGTTTTTCCTTTAATTTTATTAAAATTTTTTTTTTTTACATGATTGTGTGTTTCAAACATTTTTTATATTCATGATATCTACTAGAACCCTATTCGGACATATTTCTGTAAGTTACAGGTCTACAATTTAAAAAAAAAAATTTCATGAAAACCTGTGACGCTTTTGGAACAGAAATCTAGAAATCAGTGTAACGCTCAGGTGGTTAAGTAAACCAAGTTGGTCCACTAAAGTTCCCAAAATGCACCAAGCAATGCTTGCACTTGCCTTCAGAACCACAGGTGATTCAGACAAAGTAAGTATATAAAAAAACTTTCTAATGGTATATATAGAACCAACAAAACATTTTTTATGTTTATCATTTGATATGTTAAATGATGATTTAGTTTTATTACTCAAACAACATTTCTTGACTGACTTTTCACAATTTGTAAATCCCCAAACTTTTGTTGGAAAAAGGGAATCTACAAAAACTTTCTAGTGTTCTTGTATAGGTAGATTACTCATGTTTTAATAAGACTGCAACAATGTTAAATATTTCAAATCTGTTACCTGAAGACACATCTTCCTTCTTTGTTATCATGTGGTCCTTGGTAAATTTAACTCTTTGATGTGCTTCTATACAGGTCTTACAAAGCCATTCCCCACATTCCACACAAAAGCCAACAGCACTAGCATTATCTTCACAACTTGTACAAACCTAGAAAGAAAAATGAATTTGGGTAAATGTAGAATTGGAGTGCAAGCATAGGAGTAAAATGGAAAAGAAATAATATTGTAGACTCACCGAAAAGTCAACTTAAAAGTTTTAACCTGCACACAAGCACTCATACTGTAGGACTTCTATTCATGCTAACATACTTAAACATTTTGATTAAAAAAAATTAGAGCAGCAAGGACAATATTCCCTTAATATCCTTAATTTGTCAAATTGCACATTAGACAATCTCTAATCTTGTAATCAATCTGAATAAATGTCAACCTTGGTAGGTGAAATACAGATTAACTACCAAGATTAACTTTACCTTTTGAGAAAAAAAAAATACAAAACTGTGCCATCAGAGGGGATCCTGCAGCACCAAAAACACAGTTCATTAGAACAGTGAAGAAAATAGAGCAGTTATTTCTGTTTGTGTAATCCTTGTAAAATAGCTAGGGAAAAATAGTGCATGTGTGCCTACAAATCTTTTTCTGGCAGTATAAAAATGTCACCAACTTGTAGAAACCACATCCGTTATTTCTTTTCTGCACAGATGAAAGCAGTGCCTATGTAGAGGTAAGTGATGCCATTTTGCACCAGAAAAAGACATTTCCAGCAACTACTTTCACTTTTTCTGCCACTAACTGGTTGTGTATTGGTGAAGTTCTTCAACCACACTACTCCTCCTTTCTATGCAACCATAGGTAGATAGATGTTTTGTGCTTTACATAAGATAAGTAGGAAAGCACAACTTTTTTTTTTTTTTTTTTTTTTTTAACAGATTATTGAATAGAGTCATAAAGACACTGGAATCTTATCAAGAGCTAAATTTGTATTTTTATTTGTACTTCCAGAAACTCGTCCTGAAATAAATTTATGCTGCTACCACATAGACTGCACATGTGTTTACTTATCCTATACAGGTAAAAAAACAAAAAACAAAAAGGTATTTATAAATAAAGCAGTTGATAATGTAAAATAAAGTAACCTGTCAACAATGTTTGCATTTTATAAAAAGCACAAGCATGCAACAAACAGAAAAAAAGCTAGCCGTGATTTTACAGTTGTATAAATGGAGGCTACAAATGATAAAAAAATGAACAATTCTATGCTTAGAAGAAAAACAAGAGATCACATTAAATAATACATACTTAGTAGCAGTAGATACATTACACTTGCATTTGCTGATTTACTTTCAAAGTATTAATATTCTCAACTTTTTTTTATTATTTTAGCCTGGCAGGGTGTCAGAGGGCACAGACAAGAAAAGGCAGAATTAAGATGGCGGAGGGATGTTCAATCATGATAGAACACATTTAGCCAACTGAAACGTTCTTGCTAGCAGATCAGATAAAAGTCTTCTGCCAATTTATACATCCTATACTATATCATTGATGTAGATCAATGAAGAAACCACAGTGCATTGATAAGAGAAAAGGAATTTACACATTCAAGAGTTTGCGAATACATGTAGCAGTCGGGACAAAAGTGAATCAGCTGATGTTCAAGAAAGGTCTGTTGTGCATATAAGTGACCCTGTGCTGAGGGGCTCTTAACTAACATTAATGCATACTAACCAATAGACAAAGCACATTAGGGTTTAGTTTCCTACCTGCTCAGACTTTTCATCAGTGCTGCTTGGCGAATCAGAGGTGTCTTTCACAAAGTAATTATCCACTAGATCTATTTGTCTGCATTCTTGTCTGCAAACTGGGCACCGAATTACACCAACTAATAAAAACAAAATAATAAAAATATAGTTAGAAAAAGGTCTGCACATCAGAGAATTTCATAGAAATGGAATGCACATTTCTATTCATCTGCTGTCTGGAAAATACATGTAGCTTTGACAATAATTTAGGGCCTATTCCCACCATTGCAATGCGTTAACACCAAAATGCATGCCCATCAGTAAAGTCAGATGAGGAGGCACCGCAAGGCCATAAATACTGTAATATTAATGTCACACAAATATAAATATCTTATTATACCAAAGTTTATCCACCAGGGTACCTCCAGCAATTTTTCATTCACAGGTTAGTTTAAGTGACACCAATGATATTTTGGGTCACCTTTTTGGGCCAACAATGTCTTGGCATTGGCCAGCAGTTTAAGAGGCATTCTTCCTGACTGCGACACTAATGTACTTTTTGTTGTTTGTTGGAGTTGTGGATATAGCAATGATAGGAGGGGTTCCTTAGGATATGAAAGTAATTTCAACGGTTCCCAAATGTATAAAAGGCAAAAAAAAACACTGCATTATATCATTACAGCCTGTGTCCAGTTCCCTAACTGAAAATGCATTTGGGTCAATAATATAATTTATAAAATCTTTCCATCCTCAATCTCTAACAAGTTTTTACATTTGTGTGTTGCCTCAGTTATTTCAGTAGCAGCAGTATTTGTAGCCCTGTCTAGTCACTCTACAGTAATACAAAGTGCTTTGATGAAAAAACACCATATATTTATTAAACACCAATAGCTGCCCAACAAATTCCAAATTCTGAAAGTAATTTTACCAACAAAGAGGTCAGTGCTTAAAAGAAATGTGGAATTAAAGTATTTCCATGTGTTTGAGATGATATATTAAGTATGTCTGAGTATTCCAAGTCATTGAGGGCACCTATTTACCAGTTCTATGTATTTGCCCACATACCATATAATATATATTCACCTGATAAATCCACACTACCTACATGCCTATGTATTCCTTCAGCTACATATTTAAACAGCTATACAGCTAAATAATTTATAAAATGTATGTATCTTTAAATATTTATCTTATCCACATATGTGGGTTCTTTACTTTTACTTATTTTTATTAAACAGGATTTATATAGCGCCAACATATTACACAGCGCTGTACATTAAATAGATGTTGCAAATGACAGACTAATACAAACCGTGACAGAGGAGGAGAGGACCCTGCCTCGATCTACCCATCCTATCTAAATAACCATCTATCATATGTACATATCTTTCCAATCTAGGTATCTCTTTATAACATGCATCGAACTAAAGTTCCACTTTTAGGTTTGTATGATCAGGCGGGTTGTTGAAGAAAGAGACAGGCGAAGTTCCTTCTGCAATAATGTGTCTTATCTGCCTGATACCTCCTCTGGGTTTCTGAAATGAATGCTGAGCTGCACAAGTGCAGAAACAGCTTTGGTAGCCAGGGACACTCAGCAATCCTGGCATCCTTTGTGCTCGTTGGGATGAAGGAACTCACACACAACTGTGCAGGAGTTGCGTCATCCTGGCACGGCCAATCAAGATGGTCATAAATTGTCCAGAAAAGAAAGTAGAGAACGAAGATGGTGAGCTACACGGATTGTGTTCGTCTTAATACCTTGAAATACGATTCTTCTACTTCCTAGGTGCATACTTTATCTTACTTATCTACCATGTACTTTTGCCTGTTACCATACACACAAATGGCTATGAAATAAAGATAAGGCATCTTTAACCGTATATGCTATTTAGATATTCTCTACCTCTTATAGGTATATTTATGTGAATATGACTGTCATACCGTAACAAGCTTTGCAAGAGACAAAAGAAAATTTAGCAGAATTCTACTTTTCCATGGAGCCTTGGTAAATATGTTTCCCAGTTGAAATAGGGAAGTCTCCTGTTTTGCAATTTATTTGGCAAAGAACACCTAGCCTTTTTTGACAAACAATTCAGGCATGACTACAACATTATACGCTCCTCCCCTGACAATAGTATACTATATCCAATAACACTATAGGCAGTGACAAACATTTCTGTACACATGGTGATATACCCATGCCAACCAAACAAATCCATTACCATGGGAAATGTGACAAATTAAATGACAACATATACTGTTAACAACATAAACAATAAAAACAATATACTGTTACCAATTAACAACAAACAATGAAAAAAACACAGGCAATCTTTGCTTAGGATCACCAAACAATAAAAAGGGAAAAGATTCAATTTATTCCTAGGATTGAACTCAAAATAAAACTGAATGCAAACCAGTACAAAAAACAAACAAACAAAAAAAAAAAACAATCCAACACAAAATCAGTTTACCCTAACACTCAGAGCGGCTCCTCCAATTCTAAGATGCAAGTATAAACCTTATTTACAAGATTGACTCAACTCACAACCGTTTCCACCTTAAGCTACGTACACACGTCAGATTTTTATCGCCCGATAATCGGCATCGGCCAATTATCGGGCGAAAATCTGGCGTGTGTACAGTCGGTGTCGTCCATCGTCCGGACGACCGACCTGCCGGATCCACGGACGATGGACGACAGCCGATCCTAATGAAAGGGAAGGGGAGAGCGCGCAGCAGGGTGCCGCTCCGTCGCTCTCCCCCTCCCCTCTCCATAGAGCATGAACGGTGCTGTATGTACAGCACCGTTCATGCATCGTGCACTCCCTTGTCGTTGGAAAGGATCGTGAAAGATTATTATTATTATACAGTATTTATATAGCGCCATCATATTACGCAGCGCTGTACAGAGTCCATAGTTGTGTCACTAACTGTCCCTCAAAGGAGCTCACAATCTAATGTCCCTACATATGTCATTAATGTAGTCTAGGTCAATTTAGGGGGAAGCCAATGAACCTAACTGCATGTTTTTGGGATGTGGGAGGAAACCGGAGTACCCGGAGGAAACCCACGCAGACATGGGGAGAACCTGCAAACTCCATGCAGATAATGTCCTGGCTGGGATTTGAACCTAGGACCTAGTGCTGCAAAGGCCAGAGTGCTAACCCCTGAGCCACCGTGCTGCCCTGCAAAGATCCTTTCCAACGACAAAAATTGGAAGTGTGTACGCAGCTTTAGACACTGAGGTGATCTGTGATATTTGCATATGTCCTGACAAGACAACAGGTACCTCCATCTTCAGGCCACTGCATTGAGAATGTCCTGACAGGTTATCTTTTTCTGTATGTGTACAAATTGTGAGTTTTCACTTCCTGTTTCATGAAGTTAAATCTCCAAATTTTACCAGAAGTTTCACATTTTTTATCATTCATTATATTTGTAGAACTGTTTCTATTGATGAAAATTAGGATAATGGCATGGCTTCATGAAATGTAAAATAAAAAAAAAAAAATGTTCTAATTTATTTACACACTTTAGGATCAACTGTCAAAAGTAGGAATTTTAGAAGACAATCCCAAATGTTTTAATCTGTCTCAATTGATCAATAGTCATTTTAAACGTGATATATGAAGACCTAAGTCAAGTATCCAATCACAAAATGTGTTGCAGCTTCTTATTATGCACAATCCGGCTCAGGACATTGAATAACTAGCAAAGTAGGTGATTGCCAATTTTCTACGTGGGACTTTGAAGACTACCAATTATGCCATATCAATACCTACATTTTTCAAAAATGAAATATAACATTAAAAGACAAATTACCTAGAACTGAAACATAGCCAAGACAAATATTAAAATAGGAAAATTGTTTTTGGTTTACATACATTTTGAACTTCACACGTTTTGAAGACACCAGATCTCTTTTACAACAATGCAATTTGATTTATGAAGAAAAAACAAGCTAAAAAGGACAAGTTCTACACACATTGGTTTTTAAATAAGGTTTGGCTTATGTTGCCCATCAAACACCTACACTGAGGACCAAAAGAGTGCCCCAGCAACATTATCACTTTGGTTATTTTTGGCTAAAATGACAGCACCAAGCTACAGAACAGTTTTTAATACAAGCCCGGACAAATCTCAATAGCCAAGACACCCACACTAACACAATGTAAAAATATGCGATCGCTGCACATCTACAATTACCAATAAAATACATCCAAATACTCTTGAACATTATGGGGGGAAACGTCATGGGGTTTTCTTTCTCTGGCAGTTTAATTGCACTTTATCAACTGTTCTTCGAATTAAAGTGAAAACTTCTTCTAAAACAATGTTAGGAAGAGTATTTTGACTGCCAATTTAAAATTACAAGTGCTTCCAGTGGGAAATGGATAACACGAACTAAGTTTTAAATTAGACTAAAGGGAGACCAGAAGTTAGAAAAATATCCCACAACTGTGGATATTTACCCAATCCCTTAGAGATGAATTATACTAACACAACAGTTACTTAAAAACATATATTTTAAAATAGTTTTTTTTTTTTTTTTAGTAACCAAAAGTTTTATTCAACAAGAAAGCTTTACATTGACTATCTATACATTGTCAGACATTTAAACTCAGCTGAGATTTCTACCTACACCGTATGTAATTCTGCCAAGAGTTGTAGCTGACTTGTAGGGCCTTACTGTCAGTACTCAGATTCAAATGTGCCAATCAGTTCAGCAAAGGCAGTACTTTGGTTTCTTTGCTAAATAGGTTCCACACAAAGCACTGTCAACAAGGAATTGCATGTTGGAGATCGTACATTTTTCTTTGTAAATCTTCCACCTTACAAGCACCTGAATAACCCTAAAATATTACATTGTTTGTACACTACACAGATAATTTTATCTCTATGGTATTCTTTTAAGGACATTGAAGATATACTTCTCAAGAACTGCACCTTACTTTCACAAGACTCTGTTTTCGTCATTTTTTTAATGCCAAAAACTAATGCCAGTAACTTGCATTGCAGAGAAAGACCATTTACTTGCTTTCTTTAAACACAATAATCGGCTTCAAGTTTGCTCGGTTTCTCCAATTTAGCCAACTACCTTCCTAACTAAGCACATGCTGAGGAAGTTTACCAATAGTAATTTGCTGCTAAAAAAAAGAAATGGTTGCTTTCCAGTTATTTACAAGTATAAACCGTGGTTAGTAAATGCCATTTACAACATATTTTAATTACTCGACTTGAAAAAAAAAAAAAACATTTCTTAGAAATTCACAAATTTCCATCACCAATTGACATATAAAAATATACACACAATTGCTCGCTCTCACCAGCCATTTTTAATAGGTATACCCAAGCTGCACCCCATTTTGCCTTCAGTACTAACCTAATTCTTTGAGGAATTAATTCAAAGATGCTGCAAACATTCCTCAGGGATTTTAGTCCATATTGGCATGACAGCAACAATCAGTTCCTGCAAATGTGTCCAGTGAACATCCATGATGCAAATCATCTGTTACACTACAAAGTGGTCATTTAAGTACTGCAAACGCTTTGTCACGTTCAAAGAAACAGTTTGAGATAATTTAAGTTTTGTTACATGGAGAGTTATTCTGCTGGAAATATTGCAAGATGGGTACACTGTGGTCATAAAATGGATGGACATGATCAGTAACAATAGCGAGAGCCTGTGGAATGCAACAATGCTTAATTGGTACTAAATAGCCCAAAGTATGCTAAGAAAAAAAATATCATCCACATCATGACACCACCCACTTAAACCACTAATGCAATGCAGGATGGACCCATGCTTTCAGGTTGTTGATGCCAAACTATTAAAAAAAAAACAAAAAAACAATGTGAACTAACTTTACATTTTTTATACTACAATATTTACACTTTACAACACTGAGCAGTAAGAAGCAGACTCCAAGTAGGAACAAAGGATAGGGGAGAAGTAGGAAGCGGCCACGATTATAGGGTTACTAGATTTCTAAGGCACAAACAACTGGAAACATGAATTTTTGTGTGCTGCCTCCTCCCACATTCCTAATTATTCGGGTGGTCGAACATCAAATTCGAACACCATTAAAGTCAATGGGGGAAAATTATTTTATTTTTCAGGACCGTTAAGAGCTTCTACAGCCTCCAAATACATTTGGAGCACCTGTCACATCAATAATAAAAAGAATCTGGCATGTGTACAGTGCCAGTCTTCCATCGTCCGATTGACTGTCCTAATGCAAGGGAAAGGGAAGAGTGCACAGCAGGGTGCCGCTCCGTCATTTTCCCCCTCCCCTCTTGACAGAGCAGAATGGGGATGTATGTACAGCACTCGTTCATGCATGGTGCAGTGCTAGTCGTTGGAAAGGATCGTGAAAGATCCTTTCCAACGACTATTATGGCACGTGTGTATGGGGCTTAGGTCAGCAGTGGCAGCTTCCATATTTCAATCATTCAAGGCTATTAACATCAAATGATAAAGCAGTAAGCAATAACCATCCACAACCACATTCTCTATCAAACTATAAACACTGATATATATGACAATAACTAATGGTAATCCTAATGACCATTCCACACTGTAAAATATTCTCATTCTACCTTTGAAGCTGTAAAATGATTTGTAACATGACATGGAATTAAAATGTTACATTTGGTTAAACAAGCATTTACTTGTACCTAACAGTTTTCTCTTCTTAAATCTGTTGACCTTATTCCTGTGCTTTCTGTACAAAGCCAAACAAAAAAAAAGTAAACTCCAAGGGTTGGAAGAACATCTGTCCTCACATCCCATCAAAATAAATTACATATTGCTGACAATGATTTAAAATGCTAGTGGGACATTCTAGTTAAACACAGCATTTTCTATTCAAACACATGCAGCTGCATGAAATAGCATATTTTACTACATACCTTATTTTAGACTCAATGTTGATCCTCTGTACAATGCAGGGTGGTAAAGCATCCTAAATAAACAATGAACCGAAACTTTGAGCCGCACTTTTGTTTGATGCACCACCTCACATTGAACAATAAAAGATTACAACAACGACATTGGTTGTGCATTTGCCAAGTTAAAAACATTCAGCAAGTTGTTGAGGTATTGGGTGTTAACTTGCATTACTAGAACAGCTCAGACCTCCATGCATAAGCCTGAATGAGCCCCTAATGTTTTATTGCAATGACACTACAAAGACTAAAAAAAAAAAAATAATTCACTTTACTCAGTACATGCTAAGGATTTCACCTTGTGAAATTTAGTGGGATTATATTATAAGATTGGCAAAACTAGTGCAAACTCTAAAAGATAAAGGGTGGTCTTTGAAGTTTAGTTCAAAGGTATGATATTCTTTAATAATGTCATTATAATCAAAGATTACATCAAAAGGAAAATGGCATAACGCCAACTATCATCCATCAGTGTTTCAACTACATAGCACACTGTGCCATGAATATACAAAAAATGAAAGATGCTGTCAAAAAGTGTGATTACAAATCCATCACTATCTAATTAGTTTACGCTTTAGAATTCATAGACAATAGATATGATCTTTTATCTAGACACCCATTTAAAGAACTATTGAGGCTTTATAAAGAATGATTTATGCTATAAAGTGACCCAGTGCAGAATAGTAAAAATGTATATATGATTCAGAAGCTAGTCAGTAAGCCTTAAAGACATATCCTCAGATATACCACAAGTATTAGTACCCATCACAGAAATCAAAACGTTTCTACAAGCAATAGATTATTCTGGTTTTCTTAAAAATGGGAGATACATATTTGTTCTGGCACTTTCCTTTATCATACACCAAGATTTGCATAATTTTTATCTCTGAGCCAGTATCTCAGCACCTGCAATATTATAGGCTTATATTTGACCAATCAAAAAATTACCACTTTAGTGGCTTCGAAAGTGCAAATATAGTTCTGCAAGAAGGAAAAAATTGCTATGACAGGTCTTTATCGCAGAAAGGTACAGGAGATATGTCCTGTCTGCAATAAATCACACTTTCCTGCCTAATCCCTGCCTTTAATTTAGAAAACATTACCAGGATGTTAGAGGACAGAACCAACTCCTGTGCGTGAGTGAGAGTTAGTCACCTTGGTTCGGCCAAGAGGATCAAAACCAGAAAGAGAAGGAAGGGGTGGCACCTGTGACAGAATTGGAGGGGGGGGGGGGGGGTTTAAAAAACATGGGGTTCAGGAGGTAAGGGTATTTTATTGCCTGTCTCCTCTGCAATTAACAACCTGTCCGATCACAATTTTATTTTTTTAAAGGGTTTAAAGTTGCACTTTAGAGGTGGTGTTTTTTTTTCTTTTAAATTTAAATATATGTCAGGAATATATTTATGACAACCTGTATTCTTCATACAAATTATCCATAGATGAATGTGAACCATAACCAGTCTTGCTTCTGAAATTGTCCTCACCCAGGCGTACAGACTGAAGAGAACCCAGAGATTATGTTTTGTACAATCAAGGTTAGGTGCATCTATTATTTACATATATAAATATAATCAAAAAATATATGTCTAGTGTCTCATGTAAAGCCAGATGGAAGTTGGAGAAAAGCCTGGCAATAAGGTGTTCCTATTTAAAAAAAAAAAATGAAAGTCCAAAGTGATATGTTAACTGTGAGTCTCTTTGTTTTGTTTTTAATGGCAGCAAAGTGGCATTTAGTGTTTCACCAGCCTTATAATCTCATGGAGATGGGATCTTTGTGACAATGGGAGAGGTTTAGTAGTCCAGTAAAAAGACAACTGGGAAGAGCGGACACAAAAATGTTGTGTTATCAGGCCACAGCAACAAAATAAGGAGCCAAGCGGATTTCTGGTGCACCAAGTAGCACTTTTTGCATTTGTAGTTTCTTTAAAATAAGAACAAATATCTGTACATGGACATGTGTTGTGATGTATGGCACGTGTGTTTTATTCAATTTTTTGGGGCTAACAAATACTTTAATTGCTGAAATAAAAGGATAGTCATACCTTGAATGCCCTAGGTGCTAAACTATTTTAAACTTGGATGCCATAGCATCCTTTATTTGGCAGTTTTTTATAAATGTTACATGACATTTCATACAAATTTATATGAACACCATTGATTCAAACATTTTTCTAATTAGAGTCAACTTGAAAAGATGTATCAAGATTCAATAAATGTTGTGTAAAACATTTATAAAAAGAGGTGCAGAAATACTGACAAACATAAAACAAAAGGCTCTATTTATAAAAACAAGAAACTGACATTCAATGGCAGTAATTGATTCTCACGAGGAAAGGTTTGAAGGAACATCAGACTCCTCATTTTAAAAATAGAGCCCAAAGTGTTTAAAATAGGAAAAAAAATATTGGACCAAAAGGCCTTTTAAAGATGTATTTACTTGCTATACAATACTAAATTCCAAAAAGACCTAGAAACACTGCTTGAATATTAAGTGTGGTCTGCTTTGCTCAATAAATAAGAATACTTTTTTTTAAAGGCAGTGAAGCAGAACCACATTGCTACAGCAATAGCTCTTCATTTATGAATGTCATCCACAGATCACCAAGGTCAGGTAGCTTAGGGCTAAGCCACTGGCTGCATGCTAGGTCCCATTATCAGTCATGTTACCTAGGGCATTGCCTTTGGAATGTGCAACATTACCAACAGTGTCACATCCCTGTGGATTTAAAAAATCCATAAAATCACCAAACCTCGCAGAACACAAGTTCAAAATCTCAAAATACATTAATTGTTTAAAAACATTTGGTTCATATATTGTTTTAACAAAATACGTACAAGTATTTGTAATGCACCAAAATGGTAACTCTATTCAGTGTTCAAATAGGAATAAACAGAAACATATACATATATATCTTTATCTTCATCTTACAAAAAATTAAATGTATCTGAACGCAAGTACGACATTTTACAGCTTCCTTTACTTTCACTTGGTGATTTGGCCAATAACACTTCAAGCAGAACATTACCAAAAAAAAATACAAGCACACAAGTAGGTTCTCTATTGCAAATAGAACATGCAATGTCTCCTCTGCAATAATAAAACTTTCCTTACCATTTGCATTTTTTTTTTCAATTGGCTAGGCCAGAAATACATACAGTGTGGGAAAGAAGTATTGAAATGACCAGACTATAATTGTAATGGTAGGTTTATTGTAGCTGTGAGAGACAGAACAACAACAAAATAACCCTCAAGAACCCCGTGCTCAAAAGTCAGAGCTCAATGTGCATTACAATGAGTGAAATAAATATTTAATCCCCTATCAACCAG
>NC_092858.1:124227950-124258555 GCF_032062135.1 Pyxicephalus adspersus
AGCAATCAATCAGATTCTAAACTAGCCACCATGGCCAAGACTAAAGAGCTGTCTAAGGATGTCAGGGACATAATTGTTGACCTACACAAGGCTGGACTGGGCTACAAGACTAACGCCAACCAGATTGGTGAGAAGGTGACAACTGTTGGCGCGATATTTCGCAAATGGAAGAAACACAAAATAACTGTCAATCTCCCTCGGTCTTGGGCTCCATGCAAGATCCTCCTTTGTGGAGTTGCAATGATCATGGGAACGGTGACAAAGTAGCTCAGAAATACATGGGGTGAACTTCTCAATGATCTCAGGGCAGATGGAACCACAGTCACCAAGAAAACAATTGATAACACACTGTGCCATTAAGGCCTGAAATCTTGCAGAGCCCACAGGGTCCCCTTGCTTAAGATAGCACATGTACAGGCTCGTCTGCAGTTTGCTAATGAACATCCAGAGGAGAACTTGGTGAAAGTGTTGTGATCAGATGAGACCAAAATTGAGCTCTTTGGCATCAAAACAACACGCCGTGTTTGGAAGTGGAAGAATGCTGCCTGTGACCCCAAGAACACCATCCCCACCGTCAAACACATTATGCTTTGGGGGTGTTTTTCTGCTGACAGGGCACCTTCACCGCATTGAAGGGACAATGGACGGGGCCATGTACCGTCAAATCTTGGGTGAGCACCTCCTTCCCTCAGCCAGGCAATTGAAAATGGGTTGTGGATGGGTATTCCTGCATGACAATGACCCAAAACACACGACAAAGGCAACAAAAGAAGTGGTTCAGGAAGAAGCACATGAAGGTCCTGCTCTCAAGACCCTAATCCCATTGAAATTCTGTTGTGGGAGCTGAAGGTTCGAGTTGCCAAACCTCAGCCTCTAAACCTTACTGACTTGGAGAGGATCTGCAAAGGGGAGTGGGACAATATCCCTCCTAAGATGTGTGCAATATGCAATTTAGACTTCTGCCCATAGTATTAAATAAAAACAAGGTGCTTGCTTTGAAAATAGTGATTGAACACGTCAAACAAGAATTTTGAAAAACTTCAACCTTTCTTTATTAAATTGTGGCATATGGGACATGTGAGATGATATCCAAATTTAGAGATACTTTTCTTTTACCACACTCCAAAAAAAAAAAAAAGATTTATCTTTATCTGTGACGATCTTCCCCACACAGATGGTACATTCAGAAAAACTGCTTGCACAAAATTCCTGGTATTTTTTCAAAGCCACTTATCTATGCGAACCATGTGGGCAGACTACAATAATCACTAGTAATCATGTTTCTTACTACTAGTTTTTATGATGTCCTAATATGCATAAACTACACCCTAGGAGCATAAACTATAGTTATAGTTGAATAAGTAAAAGGCACACAGCTCAGAGAAACTTAGGCATCTGGTAAATGCAGCCAAAGTATGAGTATGCCATTGCTTTGGAGATCGTCCACATGTCCATCCATAGCCCAGTGTTTTTTTTATTGTCAATGAGATCATGCTCACAGAGGACCTCAGGGCAAATCTCCACGTCAGGGATGAGAAGTTTAAAACTACCTGGTTCTATTGGAAATCATTCCTCGATTCCCTAGAATATAGGAATTATATGTGCTCCTGAGGCTATGACCTCTGTTTTAACCAATGGAAACTGTATTGTTAACTGTTCTCCATAGAATTGCACCTTGCCGTTTCTGTATCAATTCATGTCATGTACAGTTAATTAAGTGTATTTATTTGATCATGAAGTATTACTAGTGTTGCCATCTATTTCTATTGGTAATATAACCCTTTTTGAAGTATTGATCCCCATGTTTGTTTCTAATGCTTTTGGATATACATAAAAATTGAAAATAATGTTATAAAAGTACCTAATATCTAAGGCCATGTACACGTTCAGTAATTGTCATTGGAAAGGATCTTTCACGATACTTTCCAACGACAAAAGACGGAACGAGTACTGTACATACAGCACCGTTCTGCTGGATGGAGAGGGGAGAAAGAGAGTGGCACACCGTTGCGCTCTCTCCCCTCCACTTGTATTACAGATCCATGAACAACATTGGATGAGTGCTGTACACACATCAGATTCTTGTTTGATAATAATCATCTGGCATGCCTACGTGGCTTTAATAATATCACACAAGATTTTGTTGTATCTGTGGCATCCCAAGTCCTCTTGAAGATTCTAATATATTAAGAGACCAGACTGCTGAAGTATATAAGGTCACCTATTAATCAGAACTGTCATTTTAAAATGCACTGGAAGTAATTAATTAATCTACGACATATTGAGCCTCAAACCTCCTTGGTCCATGCAGAAAAAACAAACATTTTACATATAAATGATGAAAAAATCCTAATGGCATATATAAAGGGTCAAATGTATTTTACTAGATCACTACAACCCTGCTTTAACGTGGCAGTACCGACATTAACATCACAAACTAAAACCAATAAAGTGCTTTTGAATTCTAATCAACTTCATGCCAGAAATAAAAGGTTGCCCATAAAAAAGTCTTGTTTGCTGCCTTATTATTCAGCTGCCGTATTTATTCAGCCCTCAAAAAAAAAGCAGTGCAGCTTTCACTCTTACGTAACAATACATAATTCTACACAAGTAATTTAAAAGAAGAAGAATAGAATTCCTAAATAAACTTTTAGAAAATAAATTATTAGGTAAAAACATACCTTACTTGCTTACTACTGCGTTTGAATTTCTCACAACATCCAAACTGAGTTTTAGGTCAGCTTTAAGTGAACAGGCTTTTAATGAGAACAGAATACTTATTCATGTGATTTTTACAGTTAACCCCTGGCATATAACATTTGTCAGTTCAGTGCCTAATAAATCATTAACTCATTAAAAAATGCTTTGGCAGCTAAAGGGTTAATACATGTTCCCATTGACCTTATAGTTGCAGGTACCATGGAGCAATTCATCCTCAAAGATGAACTCTGTGAGGCTGTGTTTCAGTGGGTTGCACAGCTACCAGGGATTTGTCTATATTAAGAGGCTTGCAGGTTGCCAAATTGCTGCTGCCAGAAAATATAGGGGAAATATATGTTGGGTGGCAACAAGTTTATGCTATAGTTAACATCTAGCAACTGCAAATATTTTCTTACCATAGAGTTGTCCCAATTTAAAGATATCCCCTCACCTAGCGCAATGATGGCAGCTCATAAAGTTGGATTTCTTCTCATTCTCTCACTAATGAGAACTGGCACCCGGACAATCAAGGAGAATTACAACAGAGGGTCCAAGTAGTAGCAGTATGAGAATTTTCAAGTGAAAATAAAATGAAGTGTACAAAGAGTTCTCCCAGAGCATGAAACTTGGTCCAACAAGCAAAATGAAGGCTTGGAGGAGATAAAGATAGCTACTGCAGAGTCTGAACAGAGGTGCTTGCCTCTTACAACAATGTTTAAATGAAAGCTTTACAACAACAAAAAAGTTGATATTTCAGAAGGTAGGGCAGGTGTGTTTAGCTGTGTGAAAAAAGCTCTGCTTTAACATTTCAGGAAGCAGAATAATGCATCCAAAGGAATCTGTAACTTTTATAGACATAACAAGTTAAATTTTCTTTCCAGCTAATAGAACAAACATCTGCTATTTTATTAATAAACGGGCTACTTTATACTGGAACTCTAGTACATTGTATAGTGCATATAATACATGGAGACTCTCAGAGATGACTTTACATGTTATTTACCAAAGCACCGAAGATTCCCCCCTAATCTAAAGAACTGTATATATCTCCCAGGTTATTTTTTTTTAAAGCAGTTTAAAATTCCCCAAACTTTTCCTGAAAACTTCCTAAACACAACTGTATCCAGGCACTTCATCAGTTTATCAACAACTATACAACAGTCCACCAAATTTACAATTTGTTTAAATATACTTGTAAAGGATAACCTTGATGAAATTATATCAATTTGTAGAAATTTATAAACACTGTTTCCAACAAAGTAATTTTCTGAATTTGGTGCTGCTTCCGTCCTTCAAAAGCTACACAATGGTTAGGCTTTAATAAAATATAAGGACTAGTTCAGATGGACCATAAAGCTGTGGTCCACTTACTTCTTCCTCTTGTAAACCTCACCCATAGGATAGGATAGCAAATAAGTTTAAAAAAAATGCCCAGCAGCAGAATCATGCTGCAAATCATTCATATTTTTGGTACTTATATCCTGGCAAAAGGAACTAATCAAGTATCCAGCCACAGTGAAAGGGCAAAAAAAAAAGACAATGATCTTAAGTTTGGTTTGTCTGCTATTTATCAGAACATGGCCCATAATCCCATGCAGTGCAGTGAAGAGCACAACACTGCATTCATCAAACGCTGCAGTTGACTGATCCCAAGCACATACAGTGGTGCCCAGGAAAGCTAACCACACGGTTTTAAACTGCAAGAGGCCTAAAGCGCTCTTACTGAATGTTTGCAATATGTATATACCTTGTAGTACACATGATCTAAACATAGGTTTACTTAAAGCAGAACTCCGGGCACTTGCAAACTTTTGATTACATACATGTGTCAGTAGCCACAAATGGTATGAACCCAGTTTGTGAGCATTAAAACTAATTTCTGTATAAACCATTTAAGGAGAAGTGGTGATTGGAACATAAAAATATACCACGCAATATATAAAAAATCTACTTCTGTTTATTTTGCATGCCCTCTGCTTTCACAGAACAGTTGTTGTTTTTGCCATTTTAGGTAAATTGTGAAAAACAGAAGCAATCTGACAGCAAATGGTTACATGTCGTAAAACTTATTTTGGCATTCAAATTAGTCATCATTACCAAGTTAACCACGCAGGGCGGTGCTGCAATTTGTATGTGGCATCTAGGAGACTGATCCTAATAAGATTAAAGTAAACCTATTATCAATGAAAGAGAGGGACTGCTATCACCGATTTTCAAAAAATGCTTTTCATCTATAGTTAAAAATAATTTAAAAAAATATACTTTTAAAAAACGTAAACATTTTCTCATTGAACACTGAGGCTACCCATCTCTGCCGCCAACCAAATTGACAATCAGGAAGGTAAAATAGACAGGATCTGAATTTTGTATTAATGCATTTGTTTGGTTTCCACTTTTGTGCCTTCAAAAATTTTAATCAAGGGGGCACAAACAAACCACACAAAACAATCAGAGGTAGAGAAACACATATAACTGAAGTAATAAACAAGTTTACAATGTTTTTGATTATTTATTACAAAACAGCATTGCTAAAAAATAAAATAAAATTACTGATCTGACAGATAACATCTAAATTCAGAATATTACCAGCCACATCCTGGTCTGCAATGTTAGGGGGTAATGTTGAGGATGTATAGGTGGCCATGTAGCCAATATCTGGGAAGCATCACCAGCAGCAAATATCAAAGATTCTTACAGGGTGATAATGAGACCATTCATAACCCCTTCATCAAGGCAGCAGTGACATAATGCAATAGTGGTGTCTTGATAAAGGGGTCCTATATGACCCTGAAATGTTCATTATTGTAACGCACACATTTGAATGCTAAATGATGTCTGGTGTGTTGTGCTCCCAGTCCTGCTCTACTGGCAAAATGCTGCTGCCAGAAGCAACCAAAATAAACAGACTGCAGTATCCAAATGAGATGCAGCAGATTGCATTCATTTCTATAAGGTGCAGCACAATATAATATAGGCTGTCTGCTGAATGCTCATGAAATGCACACTTATTGCTTTCCTTCTGAGATACCTAAAACACTAATTTAATGTTCATCTAACTGATCCATAACTCACTGTCTAAGTAAGCACAGTATCTACATTTTCCCCATTTATTACCAGGTGCATGTTTGGCAAATTTATAACGTCCAGAAGCCAGGAAGTCATAACAAATCTTCAGATCAGCAATGGCGGTCCCACAATTATACCTCTTGCATATTCACTAAATTCAAGTAACATTTATGACCTCTTTCAACCAGGACACCACCTGCATGGAGTTTGTTTTACTCCCCAAACTGGCATTTACCTGTATTAGGAACATTGTAAATTTGACTATGGCAGGGAAATTGGATCTTTGGTACAAAGACATTTGCCATGGAATACGTAACCCTATGTAATATATAAATACATAATTTCTCGTATGTGTGCACATCCCCCCCTTTTACCTTTGCTATAAGTACAGAATATTGTTTACTAGCTAGAAATATACATTATAAATAAATGAGCCTACCCTTCGCTCTCACGTCAAAATTTCTCTGAATTCCTAAGTACAGGTGTCAAAACCTGTCTACTTCACTTCTGAATTATTACAAACAGACCCCATAATAATAACAGATAATATGAAAATATAACAAAGTGCTTTGAATTGTATAGTTGCGAGACCCAAAGGGAACAAAGAGAAAGAAGAAAAGGTTATTTCTAAGCTTTACATAAATTTTAAGTAATCCTTTAACAAATGTTCTTCCTCTGTCTAATACCAAGAGGGTTTTTTGACACATAATGGTTTTACAATTTTTCCCTGGTGACTTTATTTGTAATATAGATTAATATGGGAAAACAAATGGCAAAGAAATTTGTGATGAAATCAAACACCAATGATGACATCAACTCTCCTCTCACAGTTTGCTTTTGAGTTTATGGGTAAAAGGTCATGAGGGCAATGGGAACTCATAGGGGACCTAAAAACATCTGCTAACTGAACAGGAGGCAGATCCCTGGACCATAATAAACAGCTTTGCATCAAATCTACCTGCTGAGATGTTTGATAATGTGCCTGAAATGAAAGAGCATGCACAGCTACACCAACACAATCCTATAACCCTTAGTTGGCAATATGGTACACCACATTAAAGTCACTTAAATAAGAAGTAAACTAAAAAACGAACAGAACAGAAAAACAAAAAAAAAAAAAGGACTAACCTTTAATCCCGCAGCCCAGTAGTTCGGTCCGGAGGTGTCCCTGCGTCGTCCCGGCATCTGTCCCTGAGGCTGTGCGCCGCTATCTTCGCCACTTCTTTCTTCCGGGTACTTCTTCCTACCTCACCTGACTCAGGCGTAAGATCGGGTGATGTAGTTTGGAAAAACAAAAAACTTACTGATCTCACTGCGCATGCATGAGATCAGCAATTGTGTTTCCTTTTCACGAAAAGGCGATTAGGCGATCGAGAATTAGGGGGCAGTGCTGCACCCTTTTTTTTTATTAAAAAAAGGGTGTTGCATTTAAAAAACAAGCAAACAGAATTTTTACTTTACATAAAAGAGTTGTCTACCCTTTTATGTAAAGTTAAATTTCTGAGTTTAGGTAGAGTGAAAGTCCCCACATAAGAAATCTGCAAATCATCACCTTCACTTCTAGCAACATTGAAAGCTGCCCTGAGGAGAAAACATCCCACAATGTTTGCCAGTAAACCAGTATTTCCTATTTTTATTTTCTAATTCCTTCACAGTGCTGGCCGATTTCACCTGCATACCTCTACATCACTACGGGATAAAGTAGTGCTACATAGAGACAATGGGTGGCAATGCTGCAAGAAAACACAAACTGATGCTCTAAAGAACCATTTATCCACAGCATTGGCAGGAGAGGTAAGTGCTTATACTCTTATAAATCTGCTGATCGAAAAAGAATCACTAAGAATTCTGAGGTGGGCAGATCTTATATTGTAATGTCCCCTCTGCAATACAATAAACGTACATGTCCAATTGCATTTTTTTTTCAATGTACACACATTTTTTCTTGCTCCATCATGGACATTGCCACCCTCATCTAGTCCTCCACTAGGTATACAATCTTCAGCCACCTTGATTGGTCAGGCTGGGATGAGGCAGGCATGCATGAAGGTAAGTATCACATTTTACTTTGCGACCTTTCTGCAATACAAACGCTGCCTGCTCAAAAAATGTCATTGAAGTTCCACTTCAATGTTTAACCTGCTAATATTTGACCTTTCTTGGTTACACCTTTTCCAAACAATCAAAATGCTAAAGGATTTTTGTTTTTCATACCCACATACCCAACTTGACATCTAGTGCCATAATCACATACATCAAGGCTGGAGGAAGGGGCCAACAAGATACTATACTATATTATGCTATGAAATCAGGAAGGATAATAGCCCTCATATGGGCAGCCGGGGTTGAAAGAGCTAGGCAATGCCTAATTTTCATCAGCCACAAGATAACACAGGAGAAATCGAACTTGGAATTCTAATGCACATTGTGTATCGCTAAATCAAAAAGAGCAATTTCAGTATGGGAGGGAGCCAGAGCTCTTGTGGAAGACTGAAGGTAAGGCTGGAGTTGTATGTTAGAGGAAACTGGCATTTGCTTCACTCCATTTGAAAACTCCTCATAATAGCATTAAAATCAGAATTCAAGAGAGTCCAAGTTTTTCCCTAGCTGAACAATAGTTTACCATCATCTACTAGGTAGAACAAAGTTAACAAACATGATTGTTCTTCGGTATAACTAGTGTCCCCCACTGTAGTTAACCTGTACATGAAGGAGGTCAAAGGAAAAGACCTTGAATGTATTCAAAGCTAAAAATTTTGCCATTGGTTTAGATGGGTGAAATATCAAAAATTCTGAACAACAAGTTTTAGGGAACACAAATTCAGTGAATAACATATTCAATTATATACATGGGAAGTGAGCAGAACAGATAGGCTATGTACACACGTGCAATGATTGTCGTTGGAAAGGATCTTTCATAATCCTTTCCAACGACTACATGATGCATGAACAAGCACTGTACATACAGCACCGTTCTGCTCTATATAGAGGGGAGGGGGGAGAACGACAGAGCGGCACCCCGCTGCCCCCTTCTCTTGCATTACGATCGTTTGTCGTCCATGGATTCGCCAGGACGGTCGTTCAGACAATGAGCTCTGTACAGACGCAAGATTCTCGTACGATATCAGCCCTGAGCCAATTATCGGACGAGAAGCATTGCACGTGTGTACCTACCTTAATGCTTTTTGGACTGTCTCTTACATCTTACAGCAGACAAAATCTTAAGAGTGAAGATTCATGATGGTATTAACTATTAAGTACCTACTGCCTACTCATAGCTACACATCTGAAGTGTGAGATCTAAAGCACTGTTGACTGTCTCCAGGGAAAGGAGTTAAATTTGGTAATGGCCAACCTCAAGAGGATAACATTACAAGAATACAACTGGGAGACAGGGACACATTGATGACTGACCAGTCAAGGTGACTGAAGATTGTATACCTAGTGGAGGACTAGATGAGGATGGCAATGTCCACACTGATAGCTACTGGTAGGATGCTCCTTGGTACGCCTGTTTTTAAACTAATATAGCATAATGTCATGACTGACAGGATAATCACATGACCTAGAACAACCCTGTTTCCTGATCATCAGCTGGAACAAGAGCCACCGACCAGGTTCCCAAAAATCAACATTTCATGACTAGATGAAAGGAAACAAGTGGATGTGGTATAAATGCTGAGGAATGTTTCCAGTATCTATTCAAACTAAGCACGGCACATGGATTAGTGGCAAAACATTTACTGCATTATAAACAAACTATAATAGTGATATACTGACCATGATTTATGAAAATACACATTCATGGACATTTTAACATCTGTACCAAGTCTCTGTAATACCAAGGTGTTCACATTATGTTCTGAGGAACAGAATCATGATTCAAACAATCAACACTTTCCTTATGACATTGTAAGACACCATGATAATGAGACTGAGATTTATTTACCCATGTGGGTAAAGGCTGAATTCCCAACAGTCATCTGACCCGAGGAAGATTTTTAAATGTAGTAGCGACACATCACTGATGTTACTAATTAAGTCGAGATGACTAAAACAAACTATTACTAACTTTATACAATACAACATAAGCTTACATAACAAAATGTGACCTGTAGATAATCTTACAGCTGGCAGATCAGAGTCACATTTAACCCTACGAGTGTGTGATATTAAACACGTCCAGAAGACTGAAAACAATCTGCCCACTATAACAACATGCACACATAAAACGTGACTGATACAAAAAATCCATAGCACTGGCAATAAAACATGCACATCCATACAGATGATATACAAAACTATTTGAAAAAAAAAGTAATGTTTTCAAACCATGTAGAAAAAAATGTAGCATTCATATTGAAAGGACACATGGGTAAAAAAAAATTAAAAAAAACACATGGCATTCTCACAAAAACTTTCTCCAACTTCAGATGGTTTTGCGAAATTTCGGCAAACTGATTTCATAAAACCATCAGATCTAGGAAATTTTAACAGGATGACTCGCAGGGAATCCTTCTCTTTACAATCCCCGGGCACAGGAGGGTAATTAACCTCTAGTCCCGGGGATATTCTCAATGAATGTGGCCGCCTCAGCCGCATTCATTGAGAAGATGTGTGATCCCGGGCACTAGAGGTTAATTAATCTCTAGTGCCGCGGATCGCACACTAAAAAAAAAAAAAGTTCGACCTTGATTGGCGAATTTACACTGGCTGTTCTCACTTAAAATTCAGAAAGCAAGAACGGCCGAATTCGCCATGGGATCCAGTTTTAAAAACTCGCTAGCTCATCCCTAGTGACTAATAATAAGACTGTGGGAGAATCTTCCAGGTCCATGTGTTTAACACATGGCTGTAAAGGAAGTATATCGGCCACACTTCATAATAAACCCCAATATAATACAAGAAACGGACAAATCAGTCAAATGTGATGACACCACCATCACAGATGTTTCATTGGAGTGAATTGAAGAATTGCAATATTTCTTTAGAACTCAGATATAGATTTATTAGACTCAATGTCATACATACATGCAACTTTATTGAAAGTAAACTTAGCATGTCACACAACTATAAGACAATCAAATTATACTAGTAGCAGGATCCGCACATGTCAACAAATGTCTGACTTCCAAGGACTGTACTTCTCCCTGATAACATTTTAATAATAAATGCCCATCAATACCTCATAACCAACCCTGTTTATATGCCAATGTACAGCTGACTCCTCACATGTGCTGGCTTCTGATCATTACTCCCCCTCCATTGCTGGATGTAAACAGTCGCACAGGACTCAGCAGTGTGCACACGTTTATCTGCACCACCTGATGGCCAGCCTCTACTTATCACAACAACTTCAACTAACAGCTTTGTCATTTCGGGAACTTCCACATCACATCCACAATCCTGATCAGCTGACATGTTGCAGCATCCTCCATGCCCAGCTCTCCCCCATCACGTACGGTGCCCTCCATGCTCCTCACCTTGCTGGATGTCCCCGTTACTCCCCCCGGGAAGCGGTACACTCAGCTGCCTCTCCGGCTCCGGCAGACAGCGGCGGCAGAATGAGTGCAGGCAGGGCAGCAGCTTGGGCTCGGAGTCCCGGCACTGCAGGCTCTGGGCACACACCGCACACGTATCCAACAAATTCACCGGCGTAGAGGATGAGGCGGAGGAAGAGGAGGCCGCGGAGGATGAGGGGGCCGGGCTCTCCTCTGCCGGAGCCGCCACGGGAACGGCTGGAGCAGCAGCAGCCTTCTCCCCGCTCTCTGCCTCCTCCATAGCCTGGGCCTCGGTTCCTGCACTGCTACTCCCGTCCTGTCCGCTGCCATTGTTGCTGGCATTACTGCTCGCGGGACCGTCCGTCTCCCCGCCGCCGCCTCCTTTGTTGTCCGCCATGTTTTTCCTCTTTGAACCCCTGAACTGACCGCTTCGCGACGCCACCAGCGCACGTACAGTACGCCGCCGCAGTGAGGGCCTCCCTCTCCTCTTTCCTCCTTCGTCCCTAACGGCCACGGCGGAGTGACGTCAGAGCGACGTGAGGGAACATGTAGATAGCGCAGGCGCAGTGAGGTTTTCAGTGAAGGGAAGCGTGCGCTAGATGTGGAGACCTACGCATGCACAAGGGAAGATTAGTATGAGAAGTGCGCATGTACATTTGATACCTGCGCATGGGCAATACACATAATAACCAGATCAACCACGCATGGGTTTGTTTTCTCGTTTCAGATTTACAGAGTACATGAGCTACCTATGATTTTTAGTGATGTTCCCGTTGTCAGCTTTGGTTGCAAATATTTTAAAATAATAAAGAGATATAATAGAAATATTTATAATAGATAATAATATATAGAGAGATTCCTTAGAGAGAACCCATCACATTTTTTACATTATATAAAAGAATGGCTAAGCATTTTATAAAATGTATTTAATCTTAATTTGAAGGGCGGTAAAGACTGAGTGAGAAACCTGCATCCTCCTGGGATTCATACCACACTTATCCCAGAAGCCTGCAGGCTGCTCCCATGTATGCCTAAGATTGAGTATGCGCAGAACAGACACTTCACTTTACACTTTCAGGATGGCGCATCTCATGACTGCGCAATGTGAGATCAGGTGACATATGAAAATGGTGTCGCCCATTGTACAGTTTGCAGAGAAATGAAGATGGGACAGCGTGGGACTGACTGCACTAGGACTGTGGAGGGATGAATAGAATTTCACCTATAAAGGTGTTTTGTTTTTTTTATTTCACTGAAAAAGGGGTTTTTGTGGAAAAACAAATTTTTTTACTTCTGCCTACTGATGACAAGCTCTTAATTCGTCCACAAACCGAGCTTGGGGTCAGCTGCCCTCTTCTTTCCGGGGCTTGCCGTTGCATCCAGCACCGCCACCCTCTTCCAGGTCCTAACCTCACCTGAACTCGCACTGCACACACATGACATGGGGTGACATGTCTTCCCACTACACATGCATGAGATCGAGCATTTTTTTATTTACATTCCACGAAAACTCCTGATAAATGCATAAAAGGAGCAACCCTCAGCATCCTGGAATATGTGACGTATGTATTCCAGGAGGTTGCGGGTTTCACCTTCGGTTTTTGCCACCTCGTCAGTAAATACAGGAAGGGGTACAGAAAAAGTATTTAAAAAAGAACACTTTTTTCCATTATATAAAAGAGATTGACACCCTTTTATATAATGTTAAAAATGTAGTGATAGCTCTACTATAAGAGGTATGAGGGAAAATATGGCACCCTGCACACTACTTGAATGTGGTCAAAAAGTGGGTGTGGAGTCCTATAGCCTGAGCTGTTGCACCTTTCTCCCTATACTTTGCTCTGTGTTAGAGCAGGGGTGCCCAACTTTTTTTCCTCTGGGGGCCACTAATGACATTGAGATTAAACTCACAGGCCACAATGCAAACAAACATTAAAGATGTATGTTTAAAACCAGAAAAGATTTAATTGAAAATGAAATGAAATTGAAATGTTTCTAGTTATCATAATGTACATGCACCAAATAAAAAAAATGACTAATCAAAAATCTCTACACTCACCATTTGATGTTCATTTTTTTAATGTGACGTTTAATTAATGAAAGATACAAAACTAAATCTATCATACAGTACTGGCCCGCCATATATTGCTCCCTGCTCACCATTCCTGTACCACAGAGCAAAGACTACACCATACAATGCATTCTGTCAGTTATAGGAGGCTGCTAACCTTCCTTGTACTCCGAATTCTCTGCAATGGATACTTCCAGAGAAGCGGAATTCATGTGATAGATAGCCAAGGGGGTATGTTCCTACTACTATATCTTCAGGTCCCTATATCTCCCCGTTCTTGGGAAATTAGGGTTCACAGAAGGTAAGTGCCCAGCTAAGTGTGACAGGTATGGCTTTTCATATCTTGTGATGGCACCGTAGTGATGAAATTTTAAAGGGAGTTAGCCACAAGAATCCTGCACTTGCAGTTACTTTTCCCTTTTCTTACGGAGAAATTAGGGTTCATAGAGAGTAAGGGGATAGCATGATATGATTTTAATCGGGAAGGGGGAGCTCCCACATTTCTAGTTGCCAACATCCCTCTGTTCCAAAGAAATTTGGGTTCACAGAATGTAAGTGGCCAGCTATGTATAACAGGCACCCCACCTCAGTCTCAGTCCCAGGCTCAGACAGGCTCAGTCCCTTGCACAGCAGCATCTTCAGAGTTGACTTGAGGCGGCTGTGAGCAGTACTGAGCTTCGCCCCCTAGGCAGGGTTCTGTTGCATAAGGAAGGGGTAACCACACCACAACTTCACCGCCAGTCTGAGCGCAGACTTGAAGTTTTGTGAACAAACAAGTATATACTTGGGGTACCACAGCACAGAGCAAATTGGCATTACCCCAATGCCCATTGCCATGCAAGTGGCCCCCAGGGGTTCTTAGAAAGCAAACACAATTTGGGGAACCACTTATATCATAGTTTCAGTATTTATAGGCATTCTATTTTCCTCCCAAATAAATACAACAATGAGAGGAAGAGATGTTATGTTTGGCAGTAGTAGGGGGCAGGCTGATCCTGAAACACACCTAGGTGAGTTAAGCTGCCTACACACTTCCAATTTTTATCGTTGGAAATGAACGACAAACGAACGACGAACGTCCGATTGGCCAAAAATCGTTCGTAAAAAAAGTAACCAACGACGCCAACGAACGAGGATAGTCGTTGGAAATGAACGACTGGACCAGCGGATCAGATTGGACAACGATCGTTGACCATCTACCGTGTGTACGGTTGTTTGTGCATGTTCTGAGCATGCGCGATGAACGAACGTTCGATCGATACAGGCTGTATTGTTCCTGTTTGTTCCAGCGGAGTTCTTCATCCTGTTCCAGTGCAGCACTTCATCCTGTTTGTTCCAGCAGAGTTCTTCATCCTGTTCCAGCGCAGCACTTCATCCTGTTTGTTCCAGCGGAGTTCTTCATCCTGTTCCAGTGCAGTACTTCATCCTGTTTGTTCCAGCGGAGTTCTTCATCCTGTTCCAGTGCAGGTGCACGTCACTTCCTGTATCGTTCAAACGATCGCATCTGTCGTGTGTACAATATCTTTGAACGATCATATCGTTATCTGTATGTACAGGATCGGTGCTATACGATCATTCGCAGATATCGTGCAGGATCGTTCGTCGTTCGTTTACAAACGATAATAATTGGAACTGTGTACGCAGCTTTAGGACCGCACAGGTTGGAGGTAGAAAATGTGCTTGTGTCATAGTGCACGAAGGGTTAGCTGACTGGCTGACAAAAACTTATGTGCAGCGCAGCCAAATGGTTTCCTGCTAATGCAACATCATTCCAATGCTCCAATTACCCCATCATTCCTTTGCAAACTGAAGATTATGTGGAATTGTTTTATTGTACCTCAGAAGATTTGCAGCAGGAAAAAGATTTGAATAATCCACAACCTATATTCTGGTCTGTCCTAGAGGATGATAATGGGGTGACAATAGAGAAATGGGTGGTTCAGCAAAAGACAGTGAATTTGCAGCAACTGGAGTTCAATGTGAAGAAGTCTCCTGTGATAATTATGTGGTAGACTGCACATGAGAGATGGAAAAGTGATCTGCAACTTCTGCCAGAAGAGCATGAATTGAGGAAAGCATACCACCTACCTGGGTACTACCATAATGCACATGTATTTGACATGGCAATTCAGAGGTCATCAAGGGCAATACCTGATGAGACTTTAGGTTTCCCTCCCCTATTCGAACTTGCCAAAAGCAAACATCTCAGAAGCATTATAATACCAGCTTAGCAGAGTGTTGGTGTTTGAATTGCCCTTTACTGACAGTTTATGGCCTGCCATGCCGAGAGAGTTTGCAAGCACTTTCAACACTTCTACCATGCCATGGCTTATCTGATGGATAATCAGTGCTAACACCAATTGCCTGCCAAATATTACGTGATATCTAGACACAATGGATGGAATTCTAAATATGTTGTAAATACCCAGAACAAGGCTAAATATGCCAATCTTCTGCCTCCAACCCTCAGGAAATAGAAAATGTTTTACTTAGAACTGTTTTGACAGTGCCGCTTTGTCACATTCTTTTGCTGACCAACATTCCTTAGCTGCTGATATCCCCTTTAGGACTGGCAAATGTTTCTCAAGCAACAGTAGTCAGACCTGACTACTGGTTCCAATCATAGGCAGCACCCTAATCTTAAGATCACTATCTATATGTGTTCCAGTGCTGATATGGGAACATTAAAAAACAAAGAAAACCCCATATACCATTGGGTGTACAGAGTGGACCAGTGGCCAAAACTTGAGCAATATTCTCTGACAACACTTGCCTACCCTGGTGCAAATGTGATGTACAAGAAGACCTCCAGCACAGCAGGAGTACTTGTCACCCATCTGCCTGTCTGCAGATAACATTGGCTGGCTGACTCAAAAAATAAAAATCAGCCCAAATTACCAGAGCCTTTGATTTGTTGCCACATCATTTTTAAACATAATTTATTTGCTGCCAGGATAACTTTCTCCTGATACCTCTATTTCTCTTTATGAAGAAAAAAAACACTTTTAAAACCTTTTAAACTAATTAATATTCTATTCTTGGGAATGCTTTACGGTAGTTGTGTAGCAGCTGCAAAACTATCAGTAGTGCAAAAAAATGCATACTACACATCTTTGAATTTGAGGACCTTTTATCTAAAAGCCTGTTGTCCTCTTACTTCATTCAGCTGCCGACTTACATCACTGAATTTGAGGTCTCTTCAAGCAAAAAATGTTGTCATGTCCCTTTTTTATTTAGGGCTTTTAAAAAAGAACAAAATAAAAAGGAAATCATATTAACAACAATGACAGTAACAATAAGATTTTCCATATCACTATATTCATAATATTTACTTTTTTTAATGGAAACATGTATTAAATAATCCTGATAAGTATAACATGTATGAATGTAATGTTTTACTTGACCAATACAAAAAGTGCCAACTTGCACAATAGTGATAATACCGTTTCATCTAATGCAGTGCCATCAATTGTATTGCAGTAAAATAACTAGAGGTGGTTGACACAGATGACTATTGCATATTCTATTCAGAAATCATGAGGATATGTTGATATTAGATATTGAGAGTTTTGGCCATTCCAACTAAAGGAGAGCACTTGAGGTGCATGCATATGGTAAGATCTTGCGTTTAGGAAAAAAAAACTATTTACAAGTAATATTCCTGAAAAGTAGTAATCTTTAAACTACATACACACGTCCAAAGTTCTTGCCCGATAATCGGCTCAGGGCCGATATCAGGCGAGAATCTGGTATGTGTACAGCGCCAGTCGTCCATCGACCGAACAACCGTCCTGGCAGATCCACGGACGATGGACAGCTAACGATCCCAATCGCCACTCCATCGCTCTCCCCCTCCCCTCTGCATAAAGGAGGAGGGTGCTGTGTGTACAGCACTCGTTCATGCATCGTGCAGTGCTAGTTGTTGGAAAGGATCGTGAAAGATCCTTTCCAACGACTATTATTGCACGTGTGTATGCAGCTTTAGTTGTTCTATGGCTGTCCATGGTTACAAGAAAACAAACCGAATAACAAAACATCTGCTTGCTTCAAAGGCTGCTGATCTAAGAGTATCAGCAGGGTGTTAACAGCAAAAACATGTTTGTAGATAACATTAGCTTGTGAAAGTGATGCAGTCAGCAAACAACCACAGACCCCCATGCCATTGTCATGCAGACCCATGAGCCAAAGAAGCCAAAAAGCCACTCCTTTATAAAAGTCACAGCCTATCATTGGAGCCCTGATTCATTGTCCCATCAGGGCAATGTATTTTGCATCCAACTGGAATGGGCAACCTGAAGAATCAAGTATTGTCTTCCCTTGTACTCTAAGTGCCAGCCGAAGATCAACATGTCCATTCATTGGGCCTGATTTATTGAAGGCTGGAGAGAATACACTTTCATCAATAAGGCTGAGTGATCCAGCAAACCTAGAAATGGATTTCTTCAAAGTCATTTGCTAGCAAAATATTTTGAATCCTGGACCAGATGAATTCCAGCTTCACTGATGAAAGTGTATCCTCTCCAGCCTTGGAGAGCTTTAATAAATCAGTCTCCGTAGGAGGATGTTGGGGTGAGGGCATGGTGCTCCAAGGGAGGCAATGGTCTCTCCCATTGACTGCTAAGTGCCAGCCACACAAAGCAGGAACATTACTTAACAGCTGAACATTTTGGCATTGTAAATCATGCCAATTAAAGGCCAATTAAATGGCACATGTTTTGTTCAAACCAAAAAAAAAAATTAAGGGAAAAAGTATGGAATCACTCAACAATAATTGAACAATTATGGAACCAAACCCAACCTCTAGTTTTTCTGGAAGCTTGAATTTTATGAGGCAATGTCAAACAATCTTCTTCCCCAACTCCCTCACTTTCTTGTATAGCAGTAGACAAATCAAATTTATAGAGCTATGTCATAGATCTTTTTTTCAATTTCCACCATACTCTTCAGATTGAGATACGAACAGTTTGCTGGCCATGTCATTAAGCTGACATGCCTTTCCTCAAGAAAGAGTTTTAATGCTCTTTGCTCCATGGCAAGATGCATTATCATCCTAAAAACTGATTTCATGATCACCAAACCTTTTTTTTGATTGAAATGAGAAAAGAATCTAAACATTTCAATTTGCACTTGTGCATTTACCTGACATGCAGTCTTAATCAATGGGTGTTGAAATGTGTAGTGATTCCATACAATTTTTGCAAGGGCTATATGACATTTTGAAAACTTGTGGTGTCAGATTTTAAGGGTGGAAATTGAATTATGACCACAATAAAAGTTCTTATCAGCATGTTGGCAGGAAATATAGTGTGGCTGCTAAAAAACAAACAAACTAAAAGACTTTGCATAACTTTTGTTTTGATGCACCTGGAAAGTATTTAGCTACAAAGTAAAGCTTGTGAATTATAAGGGGAGCTGTTTCATCAGATGGGTCCAAAGCAATAATGAAGAGGTGTTTTACTTTCTGGCTTAAAGCTAAAAACTAATTCATATAAACTGTTTCTGTTGTGCTGTTATTTTAGTTAACCAATAGTGTTATGAAAATCATTTCATATTAATTATGTTGGTATGTAAAACAAAGTTTTTTGGTATTTTCCATTTACCACCTATGTTCCATTACTGTTTGTGTTGCATTATTTTGCTTTTCAACCTTTTCAACCACTTGAGCAGTAACTAATGTATGATAACATTTCCAATAATATCATAATAATAGAGCCTGCACTCTAACTGGACATGCCCACACTTGGGTTTTGGAACAAAACATGCCCCAAAAAAAAAAACAAAGCAAGCTGTATCTGACAGTCCACAAAAATTGTAGTTGTTGGCGTGTATTTGTTCAAGCACTGTGCATGTATACTCAAAAATGTTGTGTTTGCCACAGGTTTGTATAAAATCCCCCTCAACATGAAGGACGTCTTTTTATCATGAAAAATATATGCCTATTTTATATAAAATAATTTAAAATAATAAAGTATTATTATATGTAAATAGTTAAAATATATTAACTGTATTTTAATAGGACTGTATATGTATAAACAAATGCTTTATTAAGAACACAAAATTTGTATTCTTCTTCATCTTATTGATTGTGGAATTTTAAAGATATAAAAAACAAGATAAATGATAATCAAAATTGCATTAGAACTATGTATAACAATTGCATTAGAATTAAAAGATCCTCCTTAATCTCGCAGCTGAATTCGAGTTCGAGATCGAGTTTCATCCTCATACCTAGTTGTTACTTTACTGTCCAGCTCTCCTACTTTGAATTCTGGTGGCTTACCATCAGAATTTTGTTTCTTTATATAGAGAATATATAAAGAAACGTATATATAAAGAAATGTCACGTATATTGATTTATTTATTGAATCAGTTTCACAATTTTAGTTCTTTTTTGTTTTTTACTTTTTCACGTACTTAATAAAAACTACTTGACTTGATACAGCTGTCAAATTTACCATTGTATTATAGTTATTGTACATGTCCCAAAGTAATTACATACTGTCATTACTAACTTCCATTCCAGTATAGTCAATGTTTGAGCATATGTATTTGCTGTGTTGATAAATTAAAAGCTTTTTCATAAATATATTTTTAATTAAAATATAAACTTTACTATAAGCCAGCGTGGGCAGTACGGTGCCTCAGAAGTTAGCCCTTTGGCCTTTGCAGTGCTAAGTCCCAGGCTCGAATTTCGGCCAGGACACTATCTGCTTGGAGTTTGTAGGTTTCTTCCCATGCTTGCGTTGGTTTCCTCCAGGTACTCTGGTTCCTCCTACATCCCAAATAAAAACATACAGTTAGGTGAATTGGCTACCTAATTGGTGCTAGATAAATACTGTGTAATAATAATACTGTGTAATAATAAATATGAGAATGTAATTTTTAAGGTGTATTCATTTTTTAAATATGATGCTTTAAAAAATACTTTATGATGATTCTCTGTTTTTGTTCAGACACTTTCTCTTGTGAGGTGACAATTATCTCACAGATTTTTTATTTAGCAAGCTTAATGTTATATAGATAGGGAAACTTTATTAATCCATATCCTCTAAGCAGACAACATTTAACTGTTGTGATTCTCTCATTTAAACCTAAAGTAAATTGCATTGTTTTACCTTGGCCAGTAAGGAAGTTTCCGGGTTACATACAAGATAAGGACTGTAGGTTTGTTCTTAAAATGAATTTGTATGTAATTGAATTGAATTTGGAACAGGTACATTATTTTAATAAATACAATTGGGACAGATGTTTGTCTCAACATAATATTAGGCAGCATGGTGTCAGTTACTGTATAAAATCCTCACTGTGAGTTATTCACAAACAAAGCAAAAAAAAACGTTATGGAGCCTAGACATTTATGAACCTCTGGAGCAACCTGTGCTTTGATATGCAAAAAGAAACAACTGCAGAGTTTGTCTTGGTCATTGTGTTACAAGAGGCTGCAGAAGGCGCTCAGCCCCCTAAGATCACCCACAGCCTCAGCTGTGTTTACCAAAAGACTTCTTCTGCAAGTCATGCAAATCACCCCCTCCCCCCTTCAAGCCTCTGTTCTGCACAGGAGCTAGCAGGGAATACCTGTTTGTATCTAGGAGTCGTCTGTATGTCGGATATCCTCACCTGTATGCTGCTTTTCTATAAATTGTTTAATAAAAAAAAAATTTAAGCCAGAAAGGTTTTTTTTTTCTGGAACTTTTCTGGATGGGATAACCTCATAATAGAGGGTTAATATCACACTTATCACTGTTCCTGCATTCCAGCTCTATGCTGTTTCTGTGATCAGGTGCTGGATTCCCTCACTGGTAGCCCACACTTCCAAGTTCCATTATAGATCAGGAAACAGCTCTCCTAATTATTCTGGCTTTTAAAGGTGTTGTAAGGTGATGCTCAGTGTTATGTTGGTACACTAGTGCCAAGTCACACACTTCTGTATTGTGATCCTCTGTGATTCTGTTACGGTTGTGCCTCCGGTCAGTCCATATCCTCTTGTGACTTCAGTGCCACCTGTGACTTCTGTGGGTTCCAGCTTCTCATGTTCTCTTGTAACTGTTATGTTACCATATTCCTTGGCTGCTTCCTAAGTCATCAACTCTTGCCTGCTCCTGACCAAGTCTTGCAGTTCCCCCACAACTCCTCCAATATTTTGTTAGTTATTTTTTTCATAGACCTTGCTTTCTAGTTTTTGTTGCTAGGTTTTAGATTTGACATTTGATGCCAGGTTGTCATTACAATTGTGCTATCCATATAAATGGACATGGCTATCAATTTAATTGCATGGTTAATAGGACAGCCATCAGAATAATTGTATTTTCCTTGTTCCTTCAAATATCAACCATCATAATTTTATTTTCTTTGACATTATAATTACATTTTTTTATGTTAATAATGTGGCCATTCATACAAGTGCATTTTCTTTTTACATACGATGTGCATCAGTGTAATTCAATTTTACTTTATCTATTTAATATGGCTATCAAAAATGTCCATCTCTGTCCTGCAATTCTGGTATAATGTAGTTCTGTACAAACATAGTTGAATGATAATATTTAATATATTATAGATATATAATATATATATATATTCATTTGAATGTTATGAATATGAATGTTTGGCTGTGCAGCTCATCAAAATTGTACACCTGGGCAGCAATCAGGCAACTAAGAATGGTTATTGCAGAAGAGATATCTCCTGTCCCTTTCTAATACCCATCTGCCTGATCATACATTTTTTGCAATTCAGACTTTAGGGGGTAACAGCTGGCCAAATAAATCACAGGGTTTCGTCCAGGAGGACAGGTACATTTGCCCAGAGACAGGTTGTACGCAGAGTATTTTTCTGTTTAGTGAGGCAGTTTTCCTTTGACCTGAAGGTGGAGGTGAAGTACCAAGCTTAATGACAAAGAGCTTCTTGTCCAGGTGGGGGAGCTAAAGAGGTCTGGGTATGATCAGGTGTATCTGTCTCACCTGAAATGCATCCTGGAAATTAGGCTGGGGATATAAACTCCCCACCTGCTCATTCCTGGGGCTCTGTCTTGGCTGCTGAGCTGGAAGGAAGTCTAAGGTGAATGGTGAGTAAAGACGCAGACTGTTGGAAAAGCTGTACGGTTTGGGCCTTAGAGTCCTGCACAGCATTAGGTTGGGCTGGATTGTTAGTAAAGGATCTAACAGTGAGTTAGAGGCCAAGTGGCCAGGCTTTATTTTTGCTGTTTGTTTTATTTTGCTTGTTTTTGTGTGGAAATAGTCTTAGTGAATAAAACCATTGATGCAGTTTTAACCTGCTGGCCCTGTTTCCTGTTTAAAACACCCCCTGTTGCTATGGGTGATCTCATAAGGGTTTACCTATATTTATAATAAATTCTCCCAGTTTCAAGTCAGAAAGATCAGAGAATATGTTTAAAAAATAAATCTATAAATGAATGATGAATCAACGCTGAATAGGTTGATCACACAAGAATGCTGAAAAGTTGGACATGCATCATTTGCTACCAACATTGGTCCTTCCATAGACCCTGTCAATTTACACAAATCCAATTTTGAATAATACAAAAATTGAACTAAAGAGAAGTTCTCTGGCTAATTACATTGATAATCAAGTCAATAGAGTAAACATTCATTTGTTCACAGCATTCTGTTTTATAGATTTAATATGGAAAGCCGCTGTTAAATGTGTGTAGATATTTTGTACAATAACAGTATACACAAAAGTAAGAAAAAAATGTTTTAACTTAAAACCCAGAGGTGGGAGAACTTTCATTAAAATTATGGAATACAGTTGGATGTTTTTTTAATACTATTGTATTAGGAAAATGTTACAAGTGTTACTATTATATTCTTGTCAGCATTCTTGTGTAGAAATACAAGTGTATACTTTAGTCCATATCAGGGCATCTTTTAAAGAATGTAACATGGTTATTTTCTGATGCAATGTGTATAAATTTAACATGATCCCTTTTACTAATACTGAAAACATGCCTAATAGCAGAAAATGGTTTATGTAAACCATCATGGTTTCCTCAATAGACAAGAGGAAATGAATCGAGTATGAGAATGTGCCTGCTGAGCCACAGCACTTCTAGACAATTCCCCCACAAGTGTCAGCAGTTGTTCAGCTGGTAGGTCTCCTCCGGCAAGGTTAATCCAGTCATGTGCAAAAAGGTGTGAACACTGCACAAAGCTTGTGACAAAATAAAATCCTGCAATGTCACTGTTTTAGTGTCATCATTCATTGTGTTGGCTCAGTGCTGAACTGTGGTATCCATTGATGACAACAGCTGACATTAAAACTTCTGCTTACATTGAGTTTTTGATTAGAAGAGACTTGATTAAAAACGCACAGTTTCTTTGGTGCCTTGATAGCAAAATGTTTTATTTGCTTAAACTGCACTTGAAAATGTGCAATAAAAATAACTACAAACAGTAGGACAACAGCAGCTATCCGAAATTGCAAAAGCTATATGATCAAAGGCCATGGGAGCCCAGGTTGGCTTGTTTCTTCTCACTATATTTGATCGCTGGAAGTACCATCATGATGTGTGTTGGGCAAATTATATTTTGTTGATATATACAGTATTTAAATGCATTTATGTGCATAGTAGCAGTTATGTACTTTTTTGTGTGAACATTTTAATATTGCAAATCAAAAGCAGGGCACTATGCTGAAGAATCTTGTTTGGAATGTGAATCCTACACAAACTATAATATATTGTGATGTGTTATTTTATTAACAGTATTGTGGGGGGCATTTACCCTAATATATATATTTATACTATATGTTGACCTAAGTGGGGATTGCTTCATTCAGTTCATAACCAGGGTGTGACCCACAGTCAATAATAGGTGCTGCACATTAAATTACTTTTTGCTATTATCCATAGAGCAGCAAAAAATACTGATCAGTATTATTTACTATCTTTTTACTAGGGTCCTTTAAATATTTATTTAAGACTGATTTCATATGTACTATTCGAAATCGCTCATTAAAAGCTATTCTCCTATGGGATCAATATTGGGAATGTTAAACTTATTTAAATACTTCTTGATGCCTGCCATCCTGGCCCACTGGTTTCAGTACTTCAGAATGTGCTTATTTGTATACCAACTCAACAAATAAACACCAGATGCATGATAACCAGGGCATCTTTTATTTTTAGAAGCTGATTTCATCAACCTTTTAGCATACGACTAAAGTGCTGCAATCAAAATTTGGGATCAGACAAGGCTTTATTGCAGAAAGGAAATTTCTACAGTAAAACAGTTATATGCCTAATTGCTGTCATCTTCTGTCAAAAATGTGTGAGCTGCTCATGCTGGGTACCCTCAATTCCCCTGTGGCTGCTGGGACTGAATAAACTACTGTCCCCCCTTTCCATCCCGGCCAAAACAGGATGGCCAAATAATAAAACCAGAAATAGAGGAGAGAAGATGGGAGGTGCATGCCACAAATTGGAGACAGGTGACTATTTCTGTTACAACAATCAATGGATTGTTTCCTTAATTTCACTGAATGAGGCACACCATGTGTGTCACAAGTAGGTGCCAGCATCTGGTCTTCTGACCGATGGTACAGATGTTGCACTAAAGCATTAGCACTGCCTAGATAATAACAGAAGACGGTACATATACAACCAGAGCATAGATTCAGTTCATAGGTCAAAAAGTCAGGGCTGGCCTAAAACACGTGTAGTCTATTAAAAATTAATGGGTCAATTAAAGGATTTGTGTTTTGTTACAATGTTTTCCTTTGCTGCAGCCACGATCCACATGTAGTGTTAAAACACTTCCATAGTCCATATACCATACTCCTATGGTCATACAATATCCGTTACTGCTGAGGTTTCCCCTATCAACTGGTGACCTCAAGAAATGGTATCTCGGCGACCTTCAGTCAATTTCCTGGCTGCTTTTGAACTCCATGTTGTGATGGAAGATTCCAATTGACCTTACCCAGGAAGATGGAATCTCTTTCCCCCCCCTGAGCAAAATATTCATACTTCTGATTGGATCCAAGCTCTCATATCGGCAACCAACATGTTTGCGGATTGGGTGTCTATCTTCTGCTTTTCTTGAATGTCTATCCTGGGTGAGGGTCTTGACATGGCCAACCATGGAACCCCACCTAAGAACCTTTTGTTAGGTGTCTCCCCAAATTTAGTGTCTCTGCCCTGTCTGCATATTCTTGGTGTTTTTTGGACTGTAATCCCCCTAAAAATGCCTATAGGCTAGTTAGGAAAGGTAGGATGTAGTAGGTAAGCTTATGGTAAAGAACATAGTAGTTTTCTCTTAGGGTGTGTGTGTGTTTTTGTTTTTTTCTAGGCAGAAAGCAGAAGCTATGTGTGATAAAAAAGATTGGTGGTGTTGGTGCTAGAGACAAGAAGTCTCTAGGGATTCTTATAACTGCTTGTATTCTCAGAGCTTAACCTGGCGATTCATGGCAATGTTGCCTTCCAAGGATTGGTATGGTCTTTTAATCCATACTTATTACTCAATTGGATAAATCACCTATACAAGTCAAACACTATTATTGGTTGTAGGTGCTTGTCAAGATGTCAGTAATTACTTTGACCAGGGCTCAGAGGGAAAAACCCACACTGCATTTTTTTTTTTTTTAAACTTCCTATCCCTTCCTCATCCTCACCATTGCAGCAGCCGGAGAATTATTGTCTAGAAAGGGAGCATTCTTAGGCAACAGCAGGTGATAATGATGTACTGAAATTTAAAATTGGAATAGGACTGCTGAAAGGGAAGAGTTTTACTGAAACTTCCCAAATTTATACATAATGGGGGGGGGAGTATCAGAAGCTGGAAATGCACATTAGACAAAAACAAACATTTTCCACATTGCTACTTATTCTGGTTCAAATACAAGAAAAACAAAGATAAACCAAAATGCAAAAACATGGAAATACATATTTATGGCCGAACCATAAATCTTCCATGTTAGTAAACCTAAACCACACTTCGCAATATAGGTGTTAAACAATGAGATTAAAATTTAAGGTAATTTATTTCCATTAGTTGTCTTATTTGAATAGCAGTTTGGGGGGGGAGCAAGGTATACAGTTAAAACTGCATTTTTTTTACTTGCAAATGTAGGCAACTAAAAACTCTATTTATAACATATATATGTTGAAGCAGTGCTTTTGTTTTATTAGCAGGCTAGCTTATAAGTATACCAGGAAATCTTGTACATTCATTTAAAGGAACTCTAATAAGTTTAAAGCTGGGAACCACACCTTACAGAGGGACCATGACAAGACAGTATGGCTTCATCATTTTTGTAAAGATGTATGCAGTTGTGCACTGCATAACAAGGCAAGAGTATTGCGTAAGAAAATTCTGTCTTGCGTAAGAAAAAATTAACATCCCGTGGACCCTGGAAAGCCACACTGCAAAATACAGAGTCAGTCCAGGAGGAAAGTAAACATTCCCCATAACCGGTGTAAGTGACGGTAGAGGGGAGACACTGGGAAGTGGACAATTTGAGTAAAACGGCTAGAGTGGCTTTAATCATGGGGTGACCTCTGACTGAGGAGTGGACAGAGGAACCACTCTGAGGCAAAGCAGTCAATGTCAGACGCAGTCAACAAGTCAGACACCTGTTCAATTCTTACCCATTGTTTCATCTCAGCTTGTCGATACCACTCCACCAGTCTGCCCAGATGTGTTGCAATATATTATAGAGAGGGGTCTGGTACTCCCCCCTCCCCCCTGGTTCTTAGGCAATCTAAGGAGTTGGAAACTCAACCTACGTTGCTTGTGTGCCCTATGTAAAAATAGTTTCCAAATTATGAAAGAACAATGATGGAATCCTAATAGGCAATACTTGTAGCACATAAAAGTAATTGGGAGAGGAGCGTCAACTGCATTGCATCTACCAAACCAAGACAACAACTTCAGATGCCACTGCCAGAGTTCCTGCTTAAAATTATTCAGTAAGGGTATCAAATTCAAAGCATATAGTTTACTCAGATCCTTACACCCAGGTAGAGAATCAATTCAGAAGCACATCAAAACAGGAAGGCCTCCTTGAGGTGTGACATGTAGCATGTGGGATGGAGATGTTAAGGGCTTCTGATTTTTGATAATTTTAAAGTGAGACTAGGAGCCGCACTGTCAGAGTTCCTCCATAAGACTAGGTGGAGAAGTAACATAAAATAGCAAGTCATCTGCAAAGGCGCCCTCCTTGCATGTAGATCCGGCAATCTGCACACCCTGAATAGTAGGGTTCTGCCTAATCTTACGTAGGAGAGGCTCTAACGTAAGTATAAATATCAAGGGTGGGAGATCTTTAGAGATCTGGCATGGGTCCGACAGAACCCTGTTAAACTTTACTCTGGCCGATGAAAGTGAATACAGCGCCAGTGTTATCTCATCCCCCAAGCCAACACGTCTCAAAGTCTGCTAAATAACATAATTGTTTTATAAAGAATTAAAGGGGGGCATTGATAAATTAAAAATTTTAAGAGTAGTCAGGAAAAAAGAATTCATTGTGATCCCACAAAAATTCAGCTTTTAATGTGTGATCCAAATTTTTGCATATTATACCTTAAGGACACGTCAGAGCACTCGGCAATATAATTTTGTAAAACTTGTACAGAATGATGGCACTGTTACACAGCTTGTATTATACATTTCAATGAAGGAATTTTTGCAGGGATGAAATTCAATGTACTTTTAGGTCAGCATATGAGTGTAGAGATATTTGCTTATCATTCTGTAAAATCTTTTCACATTCAATTGAATAAAAACAGTCAATTTACTAAGAAAAGTTTTCTCCCTCCTAAAATTCTAGAAGTAAAAGCAGGTGCTCTTCTCACTGGAAAGCTAAAAAGATTCCACCACCCAAGCTTTGGTCCAGGATGCCAGTAACCATATATTCATATAATATGAATAGGAAAGCACACTGTAAACCTCCTCACTTCTGATGGGTCCTCAAAATTTTGGCGTACTGTTTTCTTGAAACCATCAGAAGATTGAGGAAATTATACCAAGAGGATTTACAGGATTCCCTGGGAATCCTCCTGATTGTGATCCCCAGGGCACTAGAGGTTAATTAACCTCTAGTGCCCCAGGATCGCAGTGGATTCTCGGCACTACAATCATTCTTGCAGCCCTGGGAATCCTGTTTGCGATCTCGGCACTGGAGGTTAAATGGGGATAAGTATACCAGTCTTGCTCATCCCTACTCCTCACCACCATCACAACATGCCTCCCAATCATTGGACTCCTGACGAGCACTGACCGGCTTGACACTCCTCCTTACTGTCCATGTAGCACGGCTTGAAGACACTACATCAGTGTTCCTGCAAGGCACACAAAGAGGCGGATTTAATAAAGCTCTCCAAGGCTGGAGAAGATACTTTCATCAGTGAAGCTGGGTGATCCAGCAAACCTGAAATGGATGATGCTTTACTGATGCTTCATAGACGCACAATGAATATGAGGGTGGCCCTAGATTATTAGCTGAACAAGGTGGTCTGTGTGCAGTTATTAATGACCATGTTGCACATGTAGGCCCCTGTAATGTATGTTAAGCTGTTTGCCTGTATCAAGTGTTACATCATACTGCAATTTCGCTCTCTAGATTAGGAACAGAGTGATGAAATAGATGATGGGAATGGAACAGGGACCTCCCACCCAGGGTGAAGTAACACTGATCTATCACCTCACACATTAGGAGGGACATGTAGAGAGGTGTGTGGTCCTCTAATAAGAGGATGGAAAATGACAAATGAATATGGGGGTCCTAATATTTAGTTAGAAAATTCTGTAGATTTTATGATACTATGTACAAAACTCATTCTATATGTCTAAATATGCATCCCATGCTGTCTCTATATGACATCTGATAATGTATGTTTAATCCACAGCTTAAAACAAAGACTTCATCTTCAAGGAAAGGCTACTATTGTCATCTTGAGTGGATTGTCATATATATGACAAACTGTGTGTAACAGACAATGCAAGATATCGCCCATCTAGACTGTCTGTGAACAATGGAAGACCATGGCTAAGAAAAACATGATATGGCCTTCAGATGGAGATGATATACAATGTCATGGCAGAGACTGTTGACTTTCTTTACTAATTTTCTGCCTTGGACTCTTAACGTTTTCCACTACTTGGACATTTGACCTAAAATATCTATACACACCCATGTGGATGTGCCATATTAAGCTTCTTTAAAAGTGTTGTCTGGAGAGCTTGGGGTGAGGACATTTTGTTGCTTTATACCTAGAAGCGCTGTGTCTTTTGTTGCAACATTTAATAAATCTTTGAATTTGAATCCACAACCTCATTATTACATCTGAAAATGCTACCGAAACTTTTAAATGTAAGAATATTTTTTATTGTCGATTGTATTGATTGTGTATGAACTTCACATGACACCTGGCAGTGACTAAGGAATTTGCATTCAATAAATATATTGAGCCCCATATAATAAAGCTCTCCAAGGCTGGGGAGGATACACGTTCCACAGTAAAACTGGGTGATCCAGCAAACCTGGAATGTATTTATTTAAAGGCATTTTATGAAAAGCCTCTCCAGCTTTAATAAACCGGTCCCATTCTGTCCAGTGGTCAAAAAAAGTGCACATTTTTAAAGCTTGCTAAAATTTACTAACATAAATAATGAAAACTTATTAAAATCAGGTTTCAAGAAAGACATAAGCAATAGTCTAAATAGGGCAAAATCCACTGAACAGGGGAGAAGATTTACATTACATAAATGCACAGTATTAGAGACCGTTCACTAAGATATATATTTAAATTTATGAATGTTTGTAAGCTAAGTTTTCTCAATCTTTCATACACAAACCCTAATATATTACAGAAATTATAAAGCATTATTTCAAAACTATTTTATTAAAAAAAACCCTATTTCTCATAAAACTGTAATTATCTCCTACTATAATATATATTATATATGTAAGGTAATATATATGTTTTTTTTCTCTAGTAGAAATGTCACATTTTATGATCATTATTCATCTCAACATTCAGAAGCTGATAGAATTTTTAGGGATCAATAATTTGCAATGCATTTTGTGATCTGACCCTGTGATGAACAAAAACAAATGAATTGCCAATCATATTACATCTGAATGTGTGATGAAATCACAAATCTTTAAATTACATTTTGTTAACCTCCTGGGTGGTTAATTTTTGTCCAGCTTTTTATGTATAAAAAGAGTACATTGTCTTTCTTGAAAATTTATTGTACATTGCAGGCCTGTAATTCTTAGTCATAACTCACCAAAATATGTCCAAT
>NC_092858.1:124262947-124264486 GCF_032062135.1 Pyxicephalus adspersus
GCTATACAATCGTTCGTATATATCGTGCATGAACGTTCGTCGTTCGTTTTCCAACGATAATAATTGGAAGTGTGTATGTAGCTTAAGTCAATATTTGCTCCATCCTTACCTTGAGGCTTCTTGCCTTGAAACATCTTGCTCAGCAAAGTTGTTTATTAAGTTTCTTGTTATTGACTAACTACTAAATGCCTTCCACCTTGCTGTCTGACTTTATAAACTGCGATGTGATAATACATTTTGAGAAGTGATATAACTACATGCTTGAGCTGCATGTGTGTTATTCATTGATCCCAACGCGTTGAAAACAGAGGGAGCATGATCTGGGAGCAGCAAGAAATAGCCTTAACATATGTGACATGGGTTTTGTGTGGGATGGGCTGGGATCAGAAGATGTGACTGGAAGGGGGTTACGTAATGTGGGGCATGATAGTGAGTTAAAAGGCTAAGGATAGGGGCAGCTGATGTTGGCTGGATTTGGATAAAATGTCTACAAAAGGGGCAGAAATTTAAAGTTGTTTGTGGATGCAGGGGCTAGATTAAAGTTTAAATTAAAAATTCTTAAAATAGTTTAAATTTGGTAAGCAGGAAACCAATTCAATAATACAAACCGAGCTTAGAGGAGTGTTTCTTTGTGAAGGCAATCGCACGATTGAGAAATGGGAGACGACACCATACAACAAAGCAAGTAAGCCACATTGTTATTTTAGATTCACTCTTGTGTCACACTTGGATACTATTTCAGTTCTTCCATATACATAGACAACACTCTTCTCAATTATTAGAAAGATAATCAAGAAAAGGGTAGGAGTGGTTCATATGTCTATAACCTTTATTACTCCTTTATAAAGTCCAATAAGCTACCAGGACAGCACATGGATGTGGAGTTTTTGTGCGCAAATCTACAGTGCATTTTAAATCCCAAAACTTTGGAGTACAGCAGGAAACATATCCTCTGTGGTCTTCCTTCTATCAAGGGATCGTTAGCAAGTTTAAAGAGCACTTCCCTTTTGACAGTGGTTTTTTAACAAACAGGATGTAAGACAGACATTTTGTCTGTTAGTGTTCCTGTTGGAGAGTTAAATATATTTCCTGTGTGTTACATCATTGCTAGCAAGACAAGAAGTGAAGTGAAATTTCTGGAACAAAGACCCGGATAACAAAAAAAAAAAAAACTTGTTTTGTTTAACCCCCTCACCCTAAAAACAAGTTTGTGTCAGCAAACAGTTTTAATATAGTTCGCTAGAAACAGGTGAATTTGCTAGGACAGAAGGCTCACACATTTAAAGCCAGAATTCTTGTGGATTTGGGATAGCACAGACAGTGATACTGAAATAAAACACATTAGTGTTCCAGAAACATGTAGGGAATCAGCTTCAGGTCTGCTTGGTTGTATCAAATATGTATTGTTTAATGTCCCCTGGAAAAAAACATATCCAAATGAAATAGGCATGTAATGAACCAAGGTAAACTCATTTAATACATTGCTTTTAAATGTCCCAAAGCTACAGGGCAATTGGGGAATATCCACAACTCTTTAGG
>NC_092858.1:124266694-124276208 GCF_032062135.1 Pyxicephalus adspersus
TGGCATGAATTTGGGATCACATTTACAATACAGGGACTGCAGTACACTGTTTGGCCACTAATGTTTTCATGGCGCTGTTTTGCAGAAACAGCTGTTAGGTCTTGCTTGCTAGACTGAATACACGCTAAGACATCCCTGCTGTCTGCTCCCTGGAACTGTGCCCGATGTCCGCAGTGCTGCGCCAGGAAGACTGGCCTGAGTGTGAAGGTAAGTATAAAAAAAAAAATCCAGAATTTTTTAAAATCCGTCACTCCTCAGGTCCGGAGGTTGCCGTATTTTTGAATGTCATCCTGTACTTTATTAGGAAAGACATTTAGTGCAGTGATGGTATATAAATAATTGTGTTTGAGTGTATTCCTTTATATGAATATAACTATAATCCTAATCTTATAAACCTGTGTACAATCAAAGTATTGGTTGTCTCCTAATACATAAAAGATAAATACAAACAAGGTTTAATTTGTTCCAATTCCACTCATAGAGGTGGGAATTTGCAGAATATTTCACTAGACAATCATTTTATAATAGTAGACAGGTTCTCCTAATATTGAGAGTATGCTTGCAAGGTTCAGAAAAATTCTCATTTGTCCTTTGGCTTCCCCAGGTAAAGTTGAGACACTAAATAGGTACAGAAAAAGACCTTACTGGATCCTAATTAGGATTTCTATATATGATTACATATGCATTAACATGTGGTGGGATTGATTTAAGTGAAATATGCATGATACCTGGAATAGGAATTCTGGTGAAGGATGCAGGAGCACTTTGTCCGACAGGACAGTAAAATAAGGTTCTTTTGCTGACAGAGCACGCAATTCAGACTCGCCTTACTGATGCGATGGCGGTTGGAAACACTACTTTTCATGTAAGTTTCTGTGTTGAAAATACTTTGCTTGGATAAAATGGAGGTTCTAAGAGAACCCTAAGCACTTGTGAAAGATTGGAAACACAGACCTAATAGGAGGCCTGATATTCAATACGGCTTTAGGAAACTAACGGACCAACAGATCTTCAAGACTCTTTGTTGAGGTTAAGGCTGATAAGGCTAAAATCTAAACTTTAATGGTACTGTAGCTAAACCTTTCATCCAAAGCTGACTGGAAAAAAATCCAAGATTTGAGCCAAAGTAGGGTTTAATAAATAAACCCCAACATTTCTCTCAGTCTGGGAGAACCTCTTTCAGATGTGGAAGTACGTCTGATTAGTGGCAGCCTTGTGTCCCTTCAAAAGAGTTTCTACCACACCTGAAGATAATCCTTTGCCTCCCAAAAGATGTGGAAGTACGTCTGATTAGTGGCAGCCTTGTGTCCCTTCAAAAGAGTTTCTACCACACCTGAAGATAATCCTTTGCCTCCCAAAAGAAAGATTGTCAGCTTCCATCGGGATGCACTGGGATGCAGCCAAACCTCCTCTATCAGAAGATCCCTCCTTGGTGAAAGATGATGAGGTGGAGCCTCCTGCATTTGGCTCAAAAGGGAAAATCATGGCCACTTTGGCCAGTTTGGGAGAATTGTGATTGCATTGTTCGACTCTTCCTTATTTGCAATAGAACTTTCAGAATCAAACGCTTCCTGAATTATTGCTTAAGGGCAGCTGAATCTTGAGTAAAACCCAGGACGCAAAGTGTTGATTGGTGATGCCATTATATCTACTACTGGAGTTATTCCGCTGGTCGATTTCCTGGCAGGTAAGCAGTCAAAAGAACTGCAAGATGTTTCCCAAAAATTTGGAGAAGCCGGATACCCCTTGTTTTGGTTTTTGGTTGTTCATCAAAATTTTCAACCTCTTGTGTGCTAGGATTTTGGCAAACACTTTTAATACCAGCCAGACTGCCTTAACTTCTAACATGGTTCCCCCATATCTCTCACTACCCTCTTCAAGACAACCAGCAGCCAAAATTTACAATAGAATAATGTAAAAAGAGAAAGAAAAGGGTAAACAGTGGCACAATCCTACCTGACATCCTGTACATCAAAATAAAGACTGTCACAATACCCAAAATCACTTTGGGACATGGCTGCTTAGCAACAAATAAATACTGTTTGCAACCAGGAATTGTACTTGAACTAGTGAGCTATAATAATAGGACAGAAATCAGTGATAAAATTGTACATGACCATGATTGCTGGATCATATATACTACTATATCTACAATACAGGATCCCAAATCAAAATCAATACCACATGTTTGTTTTTTGGGTTTTTATATGCTTTACCCAATGGAATACCTACAGTACATTGCATGTCTTGGGCTTTCTAGCAACTAACACTGTTGCACTTCAAGATTGTTTACAGATATTTATAGATATATGTGTATATATAATGTATATGTGTGGGGATGTTGGTGATCTGTTTCTCTTTGCCAGACCACCTAGGGTTTCCAAGGGGTTCCAATGACACTAGGGACATTAGACAAACAGATGCCAGAAAACCATCTTACAGATCACACCCAGTAACCAATCCAAGAGCCTCAAGGATACCTAATGGGAATTAACTATATAAAAATGGGTATGGAATTTAGATCTCTTGGTTGCTCTCCTTGTCTCCTTAGGTAAGCTGCTTTGAAGTCCTCTTCTGAAGGAAGTAAACTCCTGAGGTACCCATTAACCTCTTAGCAGGTAGCTATAAGATATTCTTGATAGCATTCTTATGGGTGTCTGTATTATTATTGCATTACTTTGCCATTTTTTAATTACTGTATTACTAATATCCATTGTTAGATAATTACAGGGGTTACCTACTAATAGCCTTATTTCCATGTACTGTATATAATATTGATTGGAGTTCCTATATCTAGATATGAAACAATATTGCTGTGTATTTTATGTTTTATGTTTGTTTTTTTAATTAAACTGTTTGAGTGACTAGCTATCATTTGTGCATGGTTCTTCATTTAGTGAATAATATATATAAACTACCATTGCTTATTAACATTGAATCATTGCCCCTTCTTTCCACTTAGAATGTTTCTGTAGTATTTTCCAAACAGTGAGCACATCATCTGAAATTCTAGATGCATTTAAAATTATCAACAAAAAAAATATTTTTTTTTTTGCTGCTATTTGCCCTATTTTGATGATAAATTTGAGAATTAGCAGTGTCAAAGTGAAGCGTAAAAAAGGAAACCGTTTGATCATTTTTTAGGTAGTTACTCCATGTACTCTATTTAGAATTCTGTTAGATTGCAACAAGGCTTGTTGTTGATTCACTCCTCACATACTGATTAACGATGCATTATTTGTTTGTTTCATAGTTAAGTTATTTTTCTGTGTGTAACGCTTTTGGTACAGATATCTAGACATCAGTGTAACGCCCAGGTGGTTAAAAGAATGTACTGTATACAAATAAAATTATACTTGTAAAAAAGATATTGGTGAAAGGGGAGATGTAATTCATATATATTGCAGGTTTGCAACTTTTTTTTAATTTTTTTTAACTTCTGTTTTATTTCTGTGATCAGTGAATTTGTGATTAGGTGTGGACCAGTCCCCTACAGGCTTGCTTCCAGATGAAGGCTAGGGCAAAGATCTCATTACAGGTCCCATAGCATCACAACAATACACCCTTGGGGAATATAAAAATTCTAACTCTCAAGTATAATAGGTTTTCCCAAGAGAACACGGCAAGATAAAAATAATACCAATATTTCTATCATATTCCAGCAATACAGAAAATAATGTGAGTTTAACAAGTATGAAACTGTAACAAGTAAAAAGTAGGAAAGAAAATAATGAAAAAACTAAAAAGAAAAGTATGAAAACTGTAATAAGCTATATCACTGTTTATTTTTAACAGTTACCATTATTATAATTATTATCATTATTAATAAACAAGATTTATATAGCGCCAACATATTACGCAGCGCTGTACATTAAATAAGAGTTGCAAATGACAGATGAATACAGACACTGACACAGGAGGAAACGACCCTGCCCCGAAGAGTTTACAATCTACTTTTATTCCATTGAAATTCATTAAACATTCTGCAAGTCACCTACTTTTGTACAGTTTTTTTTTCTCTGAAACCTGGTGGACTGGCACATCCATCTTTGCATGTGACAGGCCAGTGCCATATTTGTAATCAAGGAAGAGCCTTTGCTAAGACTGGGATGTACCAAGCCGAACCCCGAGGTGCCTGAGACAACGACTGCTGAGATGACTCCAAAGAAGGCGACCAGAAAAAGAACCACATTGCCCAGGCCCAAGCCAGCAATGTGAGAAAGGACAATGAGAGACTGTCCACCACCGCCGCAGCAAGACCTGTCCCAGCTGCATCTGCAGGAGCAGAGGCCAGCAGAAGACCCAAGACAGCTGACGGGGTTCCAAGCCTTGAACCCTGGATGAAGCAGACGGTCGTCCTCAAGCTGAAGGAGGTGAACAGATGAATACTGGATATGACAACAGAAGTCTTTGGACGGAAGATGGTTCTGGACCAAGGCTTCGCCAAGGCCGAAACCCTCTCCATCCAAGCCTTCGTCCAAAGTATATTTTATGTCACATTTGTCTCGTTATAGGTGTGCAGACGCTTTTGGGAGAAGGTGAAGGCCGCAGAACCCAGATCCCCTTTTGGCAACTTTTTGATTTTCCCAACAACAAATGTTAACACAGCATATTATTATCAATCTTTATTTACACTGATGTTTTGCATTTTATAACATAAATGTAGCATTATTTTCATAAACTTTTCTTTTTTTTTTTTTTTTTTTTTTTACAGAAATATGAGTTCTTTAATAAGAAGTTGTTTAAATTACCCTAATGTATTTTGCTACATTTGTAGTGAATATTCTCAGCAAAAACAGAGAAGAAACATAACATACATTTTGAAACAAGCAAATCTTGCATATTGTGGTATTTAACTGGAGGACCAAGATAAGTATTGGGATCCCCATATGGTTTGCAAAACTTATGGTGTGTCTACGTCAGTTGGAAAATTAAAAACTGAAAAGTTTGAAATTTGGAGTACCTATGGTGAGAGCCCAAAAATCATCATAATTATTGGTATTTTTGTACTATGAGTGTAAAAGGTTTCAATCGTTACAAGAAAAACAAGTGGGAGTACCCTGATTTGGAATCAGCAAGACGACCTGTGCCGCATGGTGCTGATGTTCCTATACCATTGTTCAGTACACTCCCTGATATTCCTGTATCTGACATGGAGGATATACAGGGTTAGGAGTGTAATCCAGGAGTTAGCAGTGGAAGTGAATATGAAGGAAGTGTTTTATCAAACCAGCAGTTATCACAAGAAGAATGATTTAATACGTAACCTAAGTCTGTCAAAACAAACATCTGAACTTTTAGCATCCAGGCTAAACGAAAAGAACTGTCTGAGACCAGAAGTTGAAAAAACGGTTCATAAGACAAGAGAGGTGACATTCCTACCATATTTCAGTAAGATGGGGACTTTGTGTACCGTTGTAACATCCCGGGACTACTAGTCCATATGGGACTACCAGAATACCGATCAGAAGACTGGCAGCTTTTCATAGGCAGTTCCACTCGAGGTTTGAAATCTGTTTTACTGCATAATGGCAACTGGTATTCATCAATTCCAATTGGTCACTCAACAAAACCTAAAGAAGAATATGAAAATACTTAGCTTTAAGCAGGATGACTTACAGCCTTAAAGTCTGTCTAGAGCTTCCAATTCCATGCCATTTCCTGCTACAGTGACAACATGTAAAAAAAAGGGACAGGATCGTTTTTAGATTAAGAAAAATTTCAGTATTTACAAGGTCCCTTGATTCTGCAATTTTTGGCCAACACCATCAGTTTACATTTCTCCTTTTTGATCTTTTGAGAGCACCTTGAAATTTTCAAGATTAAGTGTTGAAATACCCATTTTTTGTCTTCAAAACATTGCAGTTTATCAGTATCTAGGGACATTTTTCCTTGGGGGAAATCCCAGCAATAGTTGTTGACCCTCAAAGTGTCCTTTTTTCAAGCTTTGTTACTTTTTTCAAATCACAGTTTGACTGGGAGAACGTTGGTACCTCAACAGAGGATGGATTACCTTGGAATGCTTTTCAATACGGTCCAGACTTGAGTGTTTCTCCCTTGTTGCAAAAAAACATTCTGATGGACACCCAATTTCACCTATCCAATGTTGTTCCATTCAAAAACTTACCCTGAGGACCATTCAATATATAGAATAGTGTTATAGATAAGAGCTTTATTGGTGAAATAGCCATTTTGCACTTTTTACCTGGTAAGGTGGTGCTTCTTCCTTCTTCTGCCTAAGGTCAAACACAGAGGAAACTTGCTTTTTTAATTATTTATTCAACTAAAGTAGGCCCTTATGGCAGGATCCATGTAGCCATGTTCTATAATAAACCACCAGTGTCAGGTGGAATTCAACATGTTTGTGGGGTAACTTCCAAGAACTGACCCTTTCTAATCCCCTCACTGTACCCTTTCATGTTTTGTTACTGAGCTGTTCCTTGGTGTATTTTATGATCCTTGTTGTTTTTAAAGACGTTTCCACTTTAGGATATATTACATGCTCATCAAGCATGCTTTGATATAATGAGGAATTCAGTGACTGCAAAATTCTCACATCCTGAAGCAGCAAAACAACCTCAAAGCATAAATGGTATTTACCATGCTTCACAGTTGGTATGGAGTTCTTCTAAAATGTTGTCCTTGGTTTGTGCCAAACATGTCTGCTGATACTGTTGACAAACAACTGTGGACTAATGAATGATGAATCAAACAATGAACAGCAGATTGGTAAAGAAGGCCTGCCGTTGGCCTATATGTTCAAGGGCAAACTTCATGCTATGCATAAAGCTTAATTCAAGCATCATCATCAAGCCAAGCCCTGGAGTGCAAAAAATGCAAAGAGCAGCACCATGTCAATAATTTCTCTATTTTCTGCAGCAATTATGATTTGACCACCATCAGAGGAAGTTGAATGAAAAGGACTTGTGGAATCACACAACTAAACTTATGACCAAAGGGAAAAAGGACAGTATTGTTTTTGTTTTTTTGTTTTTGTTTTTTAAATGAGTGAATATGTGGTAACTATGAGTGGGTAACTACATGGTGGGTGAACACCTGGTAATTGGCTGTAAAGCCCAAACTGATGCAATTCTTTTTTGTAGTTATATTTCATATATATATATATATATATATATATATATATGTGTGTGTGTATATATATATATATATATACATACATATATTTCACATATAAAGACACTTTAGTGCTTTAATGTCCTAAATTATAATCATATGTCACTAGTCTATGGGAAACCATGAATTACAGGAAACTATCAAACGAAAAGGCCTTTGTTTCTTTACTTAGGTCATCATACACTAATATACAGTATATTAGAAAAAGAGCACAGGAATTCAAATGTGTCTTTTCCCACTTAGGTTCATCCTAAAATTTAAAACTATATTTTAAAAGGTTCAGTAACTTGATGAGGGATGAGTGTTAAATAGTGGTGTTAATTCAAATAAATTGCCTAACTAAGTAAAATAAATGAAAAATACATTTGGATGTTGAACTTATACATGGGTGATTCAATGGATAGTTTCCGTTTCAGTGTTTTACTTCCTTCTTACTTTCAGCACTGTCTTCCCCTATTCCTGAGAACACAAAATGTGCATAGAACCAGAAATGAAAAGACTGGTCTTCACCAGAGCATCCCGCAGGAGGTAATGAACCAGTAACCGGACTACTTTGCAACAAGGAGAACACCAAGGATGGCCCCCAGGCTGTCCACACCAGTGGTGAGCAGAACAAATGACTTTGGTGTAGGGACAGCCATAGATCAGGAACTAGGTAGGCTGGAATCAATGTAAGGAATGCAAGTGACAAGCCAGGGACAGGGAGCTTGCAAGAAAAAAGGTCAAGTCAGTTCAAGGTCAGAGCAGGTGGAAGACAAGAAGCAAGGTGGAGGTCAGGTCGAGGTCAGTTATCGGGAAGGCAGAGTACAGCTAGGTAAATGTAGATAACATGCTATGGATCTATCTGCTAGCACCTATAACTTAGGAGGCTTATCTAGGACTAGCAGCCAGTAGTAGCGCGGTATCATGACCTGGAACTAATCTGTGCATTGGAGACATACTCTGTAATCCCATTCAGTTGTGCACAGTGTACCGAGGATGCTGAGATGGGCAGAGAGCATATTACTAAAGGGGGTATTTCAATCTGCTAAACAAAGGGTTCATTGTCATGACTATAGTAGCTCAGATGTCCCTCATGAATCTGTAACCCCAGCCAACCTCCCCCACGTCCAATTCCATTTAATAACGACATACACGTTTGGAACAATAATTGGCTGGGTACAGCTGTTTATTATCAAAATTTAGATTCAATTTTTGTTACATAACAAAACCATATATATATAAAACCCATTGAAACACTCCCATAAATACACAAGACTGAATACAAACTGGTTGCAGATCTGGGAAGTCCTCCTGAATACCACGGAATACCACCTGAGTTACCCAGTTTGATATTTTGGAACCCAGGTGCATTTACACCTGCTTCGGGTACCAATATCACCCATCCACAACATACCTCCAACTTATCCAGCTGTTAACTAACCATACCATAAACCGCCCTAGGATACCATACCCCAGATGATTCTGTTTTCACTATTCAGCCTCCAGAAATCACCTGCCTTCCCTGGACCTCATCCGCTATCCTGTCTGCGCCCTTTTAACCCTCCCTTAAACTGTCTGCCTCTCTCCGATCACCCCACTACCATTCTCCTATCCTTCCTTTTAACATTAACCCCTTACTGACCTGTCTTCCCCTTGGCACCCTGTCATGTAGGCCCTTCGCTTACTTCTGTATTTTCATTTTAGCTTTGCGCCTACCTGGACTTCTGGAGGTTCAAAATCAATGGCTCAGTGTTAGAAATGCTGGGTGGCAGAGACGTTCAGAGTAGTGGTTCAGAAGGAGTGTAGTGTTAGAGGTGCAGGGTGACAGGGCGATCTTGCAGAGGTACTAGCGTTTTCATAAATCTGAATGCTAAAGCTGTCTACTTTTAATCCTGCAGGAAGACATCTCTGAGTGCCATCCATGATGATGTAGACTCTTGGACTCAATCGCCAGGCAATTGTTAGGTCCCAGCAACCAGCTTAGGCCATGGCCTCTTTGGATAGCATGGTTTTAGGGTAAATATAGAGAAGCAGTATATTTACTTCAGTATTTTTAAAGTGGCAGAATAAAGAAAAATATAAAAACATTGCTGGAAATGACAAAATCACATTTATTATACTCTGATGTATTAAACTAATTATTATGTTAGTCAAGAGGTGCAGGAACTACATAGCACCACTGGTGTCATGAAATGTTTTCTCAGTCAGTAAATTACACTGACTGTTAGATTCCATGAGAAAGCACAACAAACAGTGCTATTGCAGGTATGACTCAGAAGTTAAAATTCATTTATCCCTTCCAGTTCACAGCTCACTGCTGATCATTGTTGTGTTGCAGCCTACATAGTTGGACAGAAAAGACGTTGAGAGCAACAACTGTCCAAATATACTAAAAGAC
>NC_092858.1:124277647-124281199 GCF_032062135.1 Pyxicephalus adspersus
TATATATATATATATATATACACACAAACACATTTGTGAAGTATTGCTTTTTTAGCCACCAGTGATTGAATTCCACAAACCTTTGTTACCCGCACCTTTTGCCTGGTTTAATGGGTATAGCTGTAGATAGTTTACTAAATTATTTAATGCAAATGACACAAAAGCTTTTAATCAAGGGGCAATTCCAGAACATATGATATAGATCCGCTTCAGCAGCTCCACATTTCAAAAATTTGGGGGGTGCACTATGCCCCATGTGGTAGGAGCAGAGAGGTGAGACATATACCCTATAGTATAGAAGGTAGAATTACTTATTTCCTAAACTTGTTTTAAACCAATGACTTATTCAGGTTAAAGTATCAACATAAAAACCAGGGAACTAGAATGGAAAGACAACTTTAAATTTAGAGGTAACCAACAGTAGCCTGTGCATTATTATTATATTATAATAGATATTATCTTTATTGCTACCTGTGCCATGGTGAGAAGTAGGTAAAAGATAAAATCTTTCAAAACATGTACATAGGTACTTTTTTGTAAAATATGTTAAAATACATTATATTAGGTCATATACGTGGTACAGACCTGATTTAAAAATCAGATTTTGGCAACATAATGCTCCACTAGTTTTCATTTACAGATAAATGAAAAGTGAAATCAGATAGCCTTGGAATTAAATTTTGATTAATCACATTTTAAAGCCATCCTTGCTTAATCAATGGCGTTTTATACTATTCCCACAATATTTAGACATAATCAGGGATTACAAAGAAAACCATTAGCTTAGTTGTAAGCATACGTTCTTAACTTAATGATATTAGATGGAAGGATTTAGAATGAATGCAGGAAACTCTATTCTTAAAATGGTCTGTAATCTGTAATCCATGATTACCCTTAATACCACAGGCACCCAAAAAAATAATGTGTGCTAATAACAGCCACGATAGGAAATGCAGTGATTAAAACATTAATGGCTTTTCCGACTACTAATGAACAGCCCAGCTTTTTTACAAACATTATATTGCAGTCTGTGTACAAAAAGGGCTGCCATAGCAAACATCACAATTTTGCATTTGCTTTGGGTAACAATACCCACATTACTTTAATTATTTTCATTTTTATATTTTGTTAGACTAAACAAGAAAGTGACAAAAAGAAAACTTCCTAATTGGGTGTTGACGGCTGTGGTGCATCAAAGAAGCCTAAGGCCTTGTCCCAATGGTAACCCAGGGAAAGTGCTTACTTCTAAGGCTAGCTAGGGTTAGGACAGTCAGTTAAACGACCGCAAAACACATCCTGTTATGACCAGAAAATAGGAGAAAGCTTTTTGGTAGTCCTCAGAGATGATCTGAACAGTATTGATAGGAATGTGTGAGATATTACTGCAGGGTGCACAGGACAACATTATTTATCTGGCAGAATAAATAGGTATTTGTTGTTATCAAACAGATTTTCCGAACAAAATTAAGTATTTGATGGACCAAGGAGGAACAAATAAGAGTAGTTAATTGTTTGGGTTTATAGATACTTTAAATTTACTTTATTTTAAACTTGTTTGAAAAAAAATTACTTTGTTCCTGCAAATTTCCATATAGAGCGAGAGGAGGCCAGTAGGATTATACTTCTTGTAGATTGTGCTTTGGAGATTCCTTTCTCTATAATTCCAACAATATCACATTTAAAATATGAATTATTATAGTATTTAGTTTAATTTTTGTTAATAATAAATATTATGTCTTTTTCCCTGCATTTGCATGTTATCACAGCCTGGGCCTGAGCCAGATAGCAGGTAAATGCCTAATACACACACACACACACACACACACACGTTATAAGGGTGGTGCTATCATCTTAGGGAAGTGATAGAATTGTTTTCTCATTTGAAGATCTCTGTACGCATTATTTCATTCTTTGCCAGGATCTGGGTGTGTACTAGGGTATTCCTAACGTTCCTCATCCAAACAAAATAAAAATAATAAAAAAATAAAAACTGACTTTCCTTTTAGATTGTTTTGTAACTTTCAGCAATTATATAATGATATAAGATATTAAAGTGGAACTAAACCTAAATAAAAAAAAAAAGGGGCAGAAAGGTACAATATTGCAGAAAGGACATGAGGGCTTTTCTGACCACAGACTATTGCCTTTCTGCCATAACATAGACTGTGTGTGTCCCTGTTTGTAATCTTTTCATTAATGTACACCAAGCTGCATATGCGCAGCTCAGTGTACAATCCAGTGTGGTTGGCTGGATGCATGCACAGAGTTACATCATTCTGGCTTGGTCCATCAAGAAGAAGACCAGGTGAAGATCCTGGTGCCCATGATGGATTAGGAACAGGTAAGTGTAATTAAAAAAATTTGAACAGGCAGGTAACTTTATTTTGTTGTTCAAGGGACATAGCCTGTCCCTTCTGCAATAAAAAACATACCTGCTCGTAATATTTTACGATTTAGGTTTAGTTATGCTTTAAATAAAGTAGCTATCACAAAAACATACTAGACAATGCTGTGTTTATACAATTGTGCATTTGTCCCGTCATTAGAACTTGTTTAATATTAAGTGTATGTAATTTAGATGCAGTTTTTTGTTCAAAGTATATACAATGGTCATTTTCCAATCCAGTTCACAGTTCTGAAAATGTTTGAAAGGTCCTTCACCACTGAAGGTAATTAATTGGTAAAGCTTATACTAGCAAGATGTGACAGTAATAAATGTTTAGGCAATTATGCCAAGATGCCAGGATACAAGTGGTTGTTTCAACACATGGATTTATTGTTGTCACATTAAGAATCCCCACCATGAAAAATGCAATAGAGCCACTTCTAGATTGGGTTTACGTAGAAAGTGGATGCAAATCATGGTGCAAAAGATTGATATTTCTGTGATCAAAAAAAGTAAAAACAGATGTACAATTTGCTTAGATATATCAATTGCAACTGTTTATGATGCACAGGGCTTTCGCAAGCTAAATGCCATTCACTTTGTGGTTTCATCCACTTTCACTAAAATATAGAAATTCTTTAATACCATAACTTTGGTCTTTCCAAGAAGTGTTGGAACACTACTACAGATCAGACACAATGGAAAATATACTTCTAAAAGTCAAGCTTCTGTGCTGGTTAAAGATAATGGTATATATTGCCAAAACCCACCAAGTATCTACAGTCATCATTTTGTATCTTGGTTCTGTTGTGATTTCAGTAAATAATTCCTAAAGCAGAATGTAATGCCACACCTTTCATCTGATGCTTTATGTTATTTTTAATATATATAATTTACTATAATGAGGCAGTACTACAAATTATAGACCATTTTGGATAACCATTTTGCTTTAATTAAATTATTTATATTTATTTATTTTATCCTGTTAAGCCCTGCTGCATGCTCTACTTGCTTGCTGATCAGTGTTCATTTGAAACAAAGACATATAAACCTTTACTTGTCAAGGACTTACTGTTGACTTTTTGCACATATAGCTATATATATGTTTGATATATGTTCAAACATATCATAGAAAAACATATATATATATATATATATATATATAT
>NC_092858.1:124281883-124296266 GCF_032062135.1 Pyxicephalus adspersus
AAAAAAAAACAGCAACACATTCTTTATCCTTCATTGTTTGAAGGCTCCTTTTTCTACAACTGTTGTTTAGGCACCTGCCTGCATTTGTCAAGGTAAGGAAACAGAAAAGGGGGTTTAAACCTGGAAGGATTTGCAGTGTGAATCATGCAACACAAAGGATTAATAACAAGTGAAGTAATAAAGATTGCACCTGCCACCAGCCACACACCTGCTATTACTCTCTGTTAATTAACATACTGCGCAGCTAACTAATTGTAGGGTGGCTTTGGATTACACCCTCTGTTTGACCTTGTGTGGTTTCTGTACCTGAGTTTATCATTACAAAGCATGAGATGCATTAGAAATATATACTTTTCATGGAAGGGCAGTACAAAAAGGCTGGGATTTCTAAAGACTTCATAATTCTCTTTATCGGTTTACTTCATCCATCCCCCTCAATGCCCCCAATTTTCATCAAGTGATATATGTTGTATATATATTCATTATACTTATTAGTATTAGTTCCCATCCTGTTTATGGCATAAATAATATGTGTAGTATATATATATATATTTTTTAGTGGAGATCATATATAAAAGGGTTTTCTGTTACAAATTTCAAAGTCTCATATTTCAGGTTACAACATATGTCCACCGTATCTGAATACAACAAATATCTTTAATCAAGTGTATATATCATGCACCAGTAATAAGTTGTTTTAATTATTTACGCCTGCTTTTTTGTCACATAGATTTTTATAAACTGAAATAATAGAATATCTACTGTAAAAAATACATTCCTTCAAGTTTCTACTAAGAAAGTAAAAGTAGGAAAGTATTAGTCCAAAAAATTCTAAATAGTGTTATATTTACAAAAATTATCTTCTCAGATATAGAACTCACCAGGACTTTTAAGGCAACTACACCAATATATATTCACATATAAAATTTAAAAAAAAACTTTATATCAATAAAAATCGTGTGCCACCAACATGCGGACACAGATAAACAAAAATTCCTAACAACTACTCCCTACAACAATCTAATTATATATTTTTTGTCTATAACAGCATATTCCCTGTGTTTTCCTCTTTCACTTTTTCACTTTGAGTCTTTGATGAGATGTTTGAATTTATTAATTTCTTGATCCAATGTTTCTTAGGATAGTTAGTATTTAGGAATTATATTTATAAAGTAGTAAATGTAACGTTCATCAAAGTGATAATTGTTTAATTATTTTTTGAATCCAAAGTCACATGCTCTCATGACTTAGGTAGCTTATCAATGTGATTTCTTTAGTTAAAAGGGTATTATTTGATTAAAACAATAATATTTTCTTAGGCAGTACAAGAAAACAAATGGTACTTATTAGGTACCCTGAGCACAGTACTAGACCACAACCAGATGACCCTTCAATTGCTTTCAACAACACACATATACCATATATACTCAAATATAACCCAATCCAAATATAAATCAATGTACCTACTTCTACCTGAAAAATACAGGAAAGCTACTACCGGTATGACTCGAGTAAAAACATAATCAACAGAAATGCCAATGAAATTCTTTTGAACAATCATAATCATGGTTTGTTGTTTTTAAAAAACATTTTTTAACATTTATTTAAAATGGGGAAAAATACATTGGCTGAGTCTGTTTTCTTTTGGAATATGAGTCAATTAATATTTGTGCATTATTGTTAGGAACCAGATGGCACTGTGTCCTTATGTAAAGTGTGTAACAAGCTCTAGTAACATCTTAGGTGGCAAAAGTTTGTTATATACTTTACATAAGGACTATCCTTTACGAGGACAGATTGCTACCTGCTGGTGTGACTCAAGTATAACTAAGATTCTTTTTCCAATGGTATTTTCGAGTTTAAAAAAAATATTTTATACTTGAGCATATGCAATAAATAGTACAAAAAAATCATGAGATTCAGTTGTGGTTGTACAATACTCAAACACCTATTATGGAATGATTAACAACAGAAACAGAGCACTTTCACTTTTAATCTTCCCATTTATCTAGGTCACGGTATAGCTAGAATTAGTTAATTACATTCAGCTTGATTGTTTCTGTGATAATAAAATGCATTGTAGTTGATTTAGGCCAATTATTTAGATCAAATGGTTGCAATGAAAATATACCTGAGCAGCTAAATATATACAGGTAGCACAGACAGCATAATCCTATCACTATGGAATGTGTGAAGGCAGATGTTGTGGAACCACCCTGTTCTAACTATTTAATCCAGTCCTGTCAGGAAGTCTGCATAGATGTTAATCCTTTGATACACAGGGAGGAAGGTTTGAATTGTTGTCACATCACTGGGGTAGCGATTTAAAATGGCATTATAGTTGGAGAACAGATCATGTTGAAGGCCTCCACCCCTGTTCAGTAATGGTTGTTCCAGACTGATATACAAGGGGGTGCTGATAAGTTCCTGGCTTTGCCCAGAAAAAAGAGAGCCAGAGTTATGAAATAACACATTTATTCAACACATTCCCCCAAGACTGATGCATTTGGTACAGCAGAGTTGCAGTTTTTCTAGACCATTCAAATAAAAGTCCTTTGGTTGGGCCGCAAACCAGCTCTCAGCAGCATCTTTGACGTCAGAAATGTCCTCAAAAGGTTTTTTGAAACTTGGGAACAGATATTAGTCCAAAAGGGCCAGGTCAGGTGAGTAGGGGGGATGGTGCACCAGTTGGAAACCCAGGGTGTTCAATTTGGCAGCCACAACGTTGGACGTGTGCGCAGGTGCATTGTCCTGCAAAAAAGGATCCCTTTGGTCAACTTTCCACGGCGTTTTGTCTTAATTGCCTCCTTCAGCTGGTCCAGGAGGTTAGCATAATACTGTCCAGTGATACTAGAGCCCTGAGGTAGGTAGTCCACCAACAGAATACCATCTTTGTCCAAGAAAACGGATGCCATGACTTTTTTGGGTGATTTCTTGGTTTGGAGCTTCTTCGACTGCGGGGACCCGCTGTGGCGCCATTCCTTTGACTGTTCCTTGCTTTCAGGATCATAGATGTGGAGCCAGGTTTCATCCTTAGTCACCAACCTAGCCAAAAAGTCCTGTGCAGCTTAAAAATAGACAAGACGGCTTTGGATGCTTCAACTTGTTTCTTCTTCTGATCACTGTTTAAACATTTTGGCACCCACTTCGCTGAAAGCTTGTGCATGTCCAGGATATTGGTGATAACAAACCCAACACGCTCCCGTGAGATGTCAAGTATCTGGGCTATCTTTTTTGTGGATATTCACCGGTCCACAATAATCAGCTCATGGACAGCATTGCAGGTTGCCAGGTCAGTTGAGGTTGGGGGCACCCACTGCGGGGTTCATCTTCAACTGTGAATTGCCCAGTCTTGAAATGGGATATCCAGGTTTTGACAGTGCTGTAAGAAGGACACTTCTCCCCCAGTGTTTGTGAAATCTCAGTGTGAATGTCCTTTGCTGATTTTCCCTGGAGAAACAAAAACTTCATGATGGCCCATAACTCCAACGATGTGAAACTTGCTTCTGCCTTTGCCATCACAGACCTGATATTTGCACAGTTACATACTAAGATATTAGGCTGTCATATGCCCCCACACTCATTTTTCTATTTCATCTGGAAGGGTTCAAAGCCAGGAATTTCTCAGCACCTACTCATATATAGACGCTTTAACGACTTCTGCAAACTACTTGTCTTTTTTGTTTCACGTTTGTATATCACTTTCCTTGAAAGAGTGTCCTTGTCTGTAAGCCATAGAAAAAGTGATCTGTAGAATTTACCCTCTTATGTTCACTTAGTAAATGTTCTCACGATGTGTTCATTTCAAATCTTTTTTAAAGTTAACACAGCTTCACTATTTACTAAGATATGTGAACATTCACTTTGTTGGGTAAACATCTTTGTTAGGTCTAACCTAAAGTGCCTCCAATAATATGTAAGAAGTAGGTGTGGCGGTAGGCTTAATTCAAACAACTCCTATTATTATTATTATTACTACTGTAACAATAGCTAAGCTTCTTCTTCTCTGTTTGTTTGTGTTCTAAATTTTTCTATACCAGCTAGTTTAGTTGTGAGGCAAAATTTATCAAGGAAAACTCTACATAAAAGGAGTACTTAGCAAATTGTCAGTTGTTTTTAAAATATACTGTTGTTATTACAGTGTCACGCAGGAAGAAACAGTACCACTAGCGGGCGCCAAGGCTTGCACTGAGGTGGTGTGAGTCCTGAGAAGGGCCAAGGCGCAGAGTCTAAGCAGTAACCAGGTTTTCTCCAGAGCCTCTGATGGTGAGGATGTTGCACCGCTGGTTACTGCCAGGTTACGGTCCTTGGGCACACAGAGGTGGGCCAAACACGGTACCGAATCACAAAGCAGAAGGATAGTCGAAGAACAGGGGTCGAGACAGGCGGCAAGCAAGAGAGGTCAGGTCACACGCCAGGGGTCAATTGCCAGGGATCCAAGGGACAGATACTAGTGACACAGGGGCCACTGCGGGCACAGGGAACACAGGAGACACTGGAAGCAACAGAGGCTCAGGAGACTCAGGGATATCCACAGACAGACAGGAACACTGGAACACCACAGGGAAGTTGGCTGGGAACCAAAAGACTGGACAATGAGGGGTTAAAGCAAGAGCTGGACAGAGGAAACACTGAATTAAGCACCAGGTGAACAGGAACTAGCTCAGCAGAACTGGAGGCTTCGCACAATGGAGAAATGTTGCATAAACTTAGTGTTCAGTGTGCAGTGTGTGAGCTAGCTAAATAGCCAGGGCTAGTCAAGTGGCAATTTTCTCATTGTCCAGTGGAATGGACTGGAATTTATAAAACTTGGAAACAAAAGCACGCCAAGCGCAAGAACTGCCCTCAGGCAGGCATCTGCGCTTTAGTGAGGAAGAGGTAAGTGTGACATACAGTAAAAGTACAAAGCTTCTAGGGCACTATGTAAACAATAAAAACACAAATAATCAAACAATAACAATGTCCCAGGGCCCAGGTAACCCTTGTATTCTGAAATTGCATCCAATAGAACCAGGTGTTATGAAACTTCTTCCCATTACCATGAATATCAATCTTCCACCAATCTTCCATTAGCATGATCTTGTTAATTTTTGAAACCAAATACTAATAGAGGGCAGCCCTGACTGTGAAGAATCTGTATTCTCAACATGCATCTAGAATTACTGAAGGCATCCATATAATATGATATGATCATGACTGCCAAAACCTAATATGCTTATATTAATATTTTTTACATTATTACTGAAATAACTATAGAAATTAAACATCAAGCTTAATAAGTATAACGCGAATACCTAAAAATGAGAAACACATGGGACAATGTTTTTTAGTAATGTAAGAGGATGTCAAGACTCATGATAACAAAATTGCAGTAGTTTGAATTGCAGTAATTCCTGTGGCGCAGAACAAAATGCATCAAATGCCCACTAAATGAGTACATTCTCGATGAATCACCTTTGATTGCACAATTAAGAAACCCTTCCTTTGGCATTGAGGAATCAAGGAGAACAAACACTGAAAGGCAGTATGAATTAGGCAGTTGCTTAGAGCTTTTTTTTAAAGTTCAATCAACAAATGGCTGCATCCAAAGATGGCTTTGTAATGGGTTATACTGCTGCATGAGATATGTGCTCTTGTGCTTCAAGACATTGATATGGTGTTTCCAGTAAAAAAGGCATTCAGTGAAAATCCACTAACAAAGCAAGACTACAAATTATACAATTTAAAACCTATGTATGCCCCCAAACATTTTTGCCAAGGATTAATGTAGGGAATGGCTAAAATACTTTATATATATATGAATATATTATTTTGGATTTTCCATCACTTTGTATTAAACTTGATAACCTTGATAACCTTGATAACCTTGATAAACTACTAATATAGTAGAAATACACTACAGAAATACACTGTCTAAAACCAAACCATGCATTAAGTTACACAAGGCTTCATATATACAGGATTTTTATATCAGCTTGGGTTCTCATTAGTGGAAATGCAATTCATTAAACCTGATTCTGTCATACACCTAAGACACTTTGTCATACACCTGCCCCACTATGACATTTAAGAATATGTCAACATCTCTGACCATATTAAAATGCCTAAATACTCAGGGACTAAATCTTATATTTTAATAAGGTAGAGGCTTATTTATTTTCCACAATTGAACGAAATAATTATATAAAAGAAAACATGTAACCCTTCTTTGATTATTAAGATTTGCCGCCCCAGGAATATATATGTATATGAAGTAGAAAAACACAAAAAGACTGGGGTTCAAGTGGCAAAAGTCATAATTATATTTGGCATAGTAAATCGTATGCAATAATCTCAGGCAGATAACAATCAGTGATCATACGTGAAGTACAATTGGTTCATAGTGCAAAACATGTATCAAACAAAAAAAAAAGGTGGCCCCATGAGTATCAACATAGGGAATTGCCCATTAACTAGACATATGACTGGCTAAGCCAATATTATACAGGCAGATGTTGAATAATGTCTCAATCCTGACGCGTTTTGTCGGAGAGCTTCTTCAGGGTATACAGTGAGATCGTTACAACAACTGTACAAATAAGATATAATTAGCTATTATCATATGTTCAGATCTTCAGGATAGTGGGTGTAACAATGTTTATATTAATATTCACGTGTGATAATCATGATTAGATTTCCATATAACAAGATCGCTTGTGTAATAACATCAATGATTATGAAACTTTGGTACTCATATATTGAATTATATGACGTTTGTGGGTATATAGGTAATGTTGGTGTATAAAAAAATGGTCTAAATATTATAGTCTGCAGGTAAGAGTGAGAAAAGGTGCCTCTGCCGTCTGAAAGTAGAAAGCCAGTAAGCTGTTACATCATGGTCGGAGATCTAGGAAGTGAATGTCCCTCGGAGTTATGGGGGAATCTGGGTGAGTGTGAAAGTTGCGGACTGGAATGATCTGGAGATACAGAGGAGGCCACAAAAGTGTTGATTAAGTCAACTGTTTGTTAGGGGTCTTTGAATGTGTGGATTCCATTTTTGGTTGTAAAAATCTTGAGCGTGGCCTGAAACAATAAAGCAAAACAGATTCCTTTAGTAATGAGTGATTTACATGCAGCTGAGAATGCATGCTGTGCATTTTTGTAGTCTCAGTCGAATAGTCTGAGAATAACAGGATTTTGTGGTTGCCCAGAAATAATTGTGTGTGGGACTTGTATGGATTTTATCTTGAAAATCCTAATACTACGCTATGATCAGTCATGGCGTAGGTTTTTGAGAATTAGGGGGGCCTACCCTATGAGCTCCCTTTACTTTCAAAGTTGACTGAAAGCCCACTGCCTTTGGAATATCAACTGAGCAGAATTTACTTAGTTCCTGAGGTCTGATCATTTAAGGGACACATGATACGCACATTGTTTTGTTGTGCCTAATTTTCCAGATCAGTAATTCTAGCTAATAAAGCCGTATAATTGTCACTCACCAAGTTTAGTTTGAGAGCTAATAGAGTCCATCTTGTCTTCCATATCACTCATCCAATGCTGTAGGGAGAGGATATCACCTTCATGTTTTGCCACTGCCTCCGTGACAGGTTTAAAATGTTGAGTCATGAGCCCTGATTTATCAAAGCTCTCCAAGGCTGGAGAAGATACACTTTCATCAGTGAAGCTGGGTGATCCAGCTAACCCGGAACTGATCTGGTTCAGGATTGAAAACATTTGCTAACAAATAGCAAATGACTTTTAAGAAATCCATTCCAGATTTGCTGGATCACACAGCTTCACTGATGAAAATGTTTTCTCTCCAGCCTTGGAGAGCTTTATTAAATCAGGGCCATGGTGTCTTGTATGATCTGGGTCAAGCTAGGTTGAAGTTGTTTAGAGACTTCTGTGTCTAATTTATGATATTCCAGTGATTCTGACCATGACTTGTTAGAGGATTTCTCCTCCATGCTTGCAGTCTCGGCGGTCTCGTGCAGAAGCAGCATCCGCCATTTTGCCTGCCTTATGATGCTGGGTAAATTTCTGTTGCCATCTTCTCGTAGCGGGAGTAGCCAGAAATGTATCCATTTGTTCTGCCGGTAGCCTGTAGGGAATCCTCCGGCGGTTGATTTGTGAAAAAGACGAGTGGAGTTAAGTTTTCTCAGCACGAGGGATGGAGCCGCGAGTGCCTTCCTTTCTTTCACATAGGGCGCCGGAACCAGAAGTCATATTACATTTTTATGAACATATTTATATGGAAGGATGATAGGAGGAAAATAAAATAAAATAGGTGTGTAGGGTGTAAAATATTTGTATATGTATTGTATACTATCATATTTAAATTATTTCAAAAGAAAAGGTTTAAAACTGAGGACATCATTGAGTCCTGGTTTTCTGTTTGCCTGGCAGTTGAAAATTTACTTTCTCACAATGGAGAAGTCTTGCATCGATATCTCCCCCTCTGGGGTTTGGTATAATATATTCCAGATCAAAAAACTTTAAAACCTTTGGGTTGTAGTTATGTTTTAGACCCACATGGAGGCTTACTGGTGTTGTTATTCTCCCTGAGGTTATAGAATATATGTGTTAATTTATTCTATTTCTAAAATGTCTTTTCAACGTAAAAAAGCTCCACATTCACAAAGATTTAGGTAAATAATACCTTTTGTCATGCAGTCAATATGACAGTTTGGGCAATGTGTTCTATTAGGGAGGGTTTACACTGTGCTTCTTTTCCACATTTGAATATGATAAGCACTTGACAGTTATTTTAAAATATGTTAACAAAAGGTTTTGCTCGTATCTTAACTATATACTTTTACAATGGTAAAATTCTAATTCCAACTCGTTGTGCAAGGTAAAAAGTAAAGATTTAACTTTCTTGAAACAGAACATAAAATGGTAATTGTGTTCAACCAGTGTATTATAAAATGTACTTTGTCTTTATTTGTCTTATATTCCTTCTGAAAAAATTACAGTGCATTTCTGGGTACCTGAGGATAGACTTTTTGGGGGGAATGTACTTCTTGACTGTTTTACCTTAAATAAATACCTCTCAAATCCCAAGTACCTATAATGCCCAAAGTGCAAGATCTTTTCTGCAACCCTGGTCCACTGTTTTGGTTGTGCCTCCTACTAATTCTTTACTTGAGGTGGGTGATGCAATACACTGGCTTTTTTGTTGCCTCCACACCCATTTTTTGTATGTTCGGTTGCTGAGATGATCTCTCAGATACCGTGATAGATAAAGGAGAAACAGAATAGATCTCCACATGTTTATTGGCTGCAAGATGTGCCATACTTTCCAACTTGAACCACCCTGTACCATCTTTGATAGACATGATTATTCTTTTCCCAAAAACTATATTCTCAATCGGGATATGCTGGATGCCAATTGGATGTGGATAGTAACACTAATTTTGTTTTTATAAATGGTAACCCACTTATTAACAATACCTTTATAAAAACTAATCATATGCATAGACTTGAATCCTTCAAAGGCTGTACCTGGTATATTGTCAATATAACTATTAGGTTTAGAGCCTGGTTTTTCTTCAATCCCCCATTTTGATTTTAGTTGTTCTGTCCCTCCCAGACGTTAGAACTCAAGTCCCGCAACATTGACTTAAGTCGCCTAATGAATTACTTACAACTGGACTTCGGGGTTTTGCCCAGCAACTCACAACTTGATTTGCTACTTGCTTTCTCTGCTGACAGCTAAAGGGGATGGGGAGGAAGGCAGTGAGGACTCTGTAACACCGCCTTCCTCCCTACCTTCCTTACATTTTAATTCCACTGCTTTCTTCTCTGACAACTGAAGAGGAAGCGTAACAGAAGCCTCACTGCCTTCCTCCTTTCACCCTTCAGTTGTCCGAGGAGAAACCTGTGGACTTAGAATGTGATCCTGTGCTCAAGAACAGGATCAGAGCCCTTTTTTCAAATGGGGACAATTGGGGATAAATGAAGTGACTTGACTTGGGACTCAACTTGGAAAAATTCTTGGTGACTTGAGACTTGACTTGGGACTTGGTGTCAATGACTTGGGACTCAACTTGGACCTGAAGGGTGACAACTTAGTCCAACCTCTGGTCCCTCCGTTTTCTTTTTTGGCATTTATTGGCTCTGTTTGATACACATAGGGCCTGATTTATTAAAACACTACAAAACTGGAGAAGATAAATTATCAAGACAGAACCTGAGTGATCCAGCAAACCTGGAATGGATCTTGTCCAGGATTGAAAACATTTGCCTAATAGCAAATTATAGGAAATCCACTCCACGTTTGCTGGATCACCCATGTTTTCCAATGATAGTATATCTTCTCCAGTCTTGGATAGTTTTAATAAATCAAGCCTATAATGTACAAAAAAGCTGCATGTGCAATTATCTATTCCTTCCCTACTCAAAATGTATTGATTTATGATCCCCCAGACTAAAAGTCATTTAATCTGCATTTTTCCTTACAGTTAGTAGCTGACAAAAGTTATTCAAATTCATTATGATGTCACGTTTGGAGAGAGAGAACCACTAGGGAGCGTTGTGTTTTGCTCAGTGGTGGTGTGAGCCTTTAGAAGGGCCAGGGCCTAAGAATCAGTTTCGCCTTCTCCAGATCCTCTAGAGGTGAGGAGGTGAAGGTTGCAGACTGATACCAGGTTGTGGTCCTTGGGCACACCAGTGTGGGCAGAACAATTCGAAGTACAGTAATCAGCAGGCAAGACAGTAATCAATGATGGTCAGGGTCGAGGCAGGCAGCAACAGGTGAGGTCTGAAACTAAGGCAGGGGTCTAAAACCACAAAAAGATACAGGTGACACAAAGAAAAAAAACTATAAACAACAAGAAATTAAGAGATTACAATTTTAAAATGCATTAGAACATCATGAGCAGTATTTTTTGTACCTGTTTTGTACTGCTAAATGTATTATTCAAAAAAAAAAATAAAACATACAATGTGTTCGTTTTTGAGTGAATGAATGCAGTCAATTTTTTGCCTTAGAACAGTTGTATAAATTTATCAAAGAGAAGGCACAGTGCTACCTAACTGACATCAACCAATCAGAGTTCATTTTCATATTATTTGACTTTGGGAATTGATTTACTCTCATACTGATTAAGATTTGTAGAGTGCAATTAACTGTCTTTTTCAAAAGAATGAATATTCACGTTTCATTTTATTTTTTTTTTTCTACCTCTGATTTTTATTCTGCTGTAATAATATTCACCAATCTAAATTTTACAAAAAAAAAAAAAACATCTAGATGCAAAGCTGAAAGTTGTTTTTACTTAACTAAACAGTTGAGAATGCAAAACATAAAACCTTTGAAATATATGGTAGATCTTCTGCCGCCAGAGCTGAATAATGTTTTTCAGCCTGTCAATTACCTAGACCTTTATATGTGAAAGCATTCTCAGAAGATTTCCATGTTTAATAAAACCTTTCCGCATCTTTCATTTTGTCTGTCACCTGTCAACCCTGCATGGTCCCTGCTGATTTCTTTTCATTTTTCATTCCTCGGGTCCCTTGTGTACTTTTTCTGATCTATGCTTCAGTTGGAGCTAGTCCAGTCAAGTCCCTTCACCTTCATTTCCACAGCTGTAAAGCAGTTCATAGTTTTGGCAGATTGCCAGGCTATTCCCCTTTGACCAGTTCATGGATGCTTTGATTTCCCAAGAGAAAGCTTGAAGATTAAATATATAAATCTAGTGCTATATGACCTTGCCCCACTTGTTCACTACAGCTGGTCAATGTGAAGATATATATATATATATATATATATATATATATATATATATATTAGTCTTTTTGCAGAATCAAAGGATCATGAAAAAGGTTCTAATCATTCATTACCAAAAAAATACACTTTTTTTCGTATTCATGTAAGGAGACTCCCCAGTACTTACTTTATGTATACTTCAGATGTACCTCATAATAGAACTTATCTGTAAAATATAAAAAACAATTTTTTTAAAATCTCACATAAGCTTTAGCATGTTGATATCATTATAAAAGTACTTTTCAACATTATTCTAAGTGACAGCTTTTATTCAGACATGACATGACATGAAGCTTCAAATTGAATTGAAGACATGAGGTCCTCCTACAAGGATTAAAGGTGAAAACAAACATTACATAACAAATGCAATTGTTTAGAGTTTACATCATTTTAAATGTATTACAGCAGTCTCATAAAATGTGATTATAATACACAGGTTTAAAAAAGAAAAATACAATTTGAAAGAGTAGAACCTCTGTTAGAATTTTTTTGACTGTGTTTTACTGTGGAGATTTAACTAAATGTGTCATGTAAATGGAAAGCTATCCCATGTAAGATGAAATCAACTCTCCCTAAACTTCTAAAATTTGGCATATTTCATCACTTCCTGTTCCAGATACAGTGGTCACCAGGACAAATAGAGATAATAACCCCCGCCCCTAACAGCATCACAGACAGCAATAAAAACAGGTTTTAGAACTATTCCTTTCTGTATTAATAACAAGCGTATTGAGGTGATGGACAATTTAATTTTGTAAGTTCTTCTTGTAAGTTATAAATGATCAATTTAAAAACAGTATACAGGCAAAACATTCTACATATAATAAGAACAAAGCAATACATCTCTGGTATATAATAATGCTGAAACAAACTATTGAGTCCCATAGAAGGCCAATGATTTCATATAAAGCATAATATTTCTGCTTTTGCATATTCTCTATTTGTATGGAAATAAAGAAAATATTAATCATCAGGGCTTTTTTTCTCATTGAACAGAGTCCCGGCACTTTTTTTCGACACATTTTCCAAGTCCGTAAAAGTCTGTGAAGGGGAACAACTGTTACTGAAAATGACAGCTCAGCCTGTGCATTTGTTCTTCAATACTGAACAGTGGCTGAGCAGCCTTGGGAAGTGTCATCACGTGCAGCATGACCTGTGACAACATTTGAGGAGGGCCGGTTGTTTAAATGTACCTGACAATTTCCCGCTAACACAGTGATACAGAGCATTCTGCTCACAGTGCAGTGATACATGCCGGCCGTGCTGCGGAAAAGGAGAATTACAACTCTAAAACCTTCATAAAAGATTACCTTACTCTCTTTTCCTCACATACATCTGTCAGGAGTCTGAACTTTGGAGGACAAGATGTGAGTTCCGACGCCTTTATTCAAAAAAACAGTGTAACTTTATATTAATACTGAATGCAACAAATATATCAAAAAAAGAGCCATAGATTCCATATAAAGTATCTGAATTTCACCTTTGCATAAACCTTGTACATACTTACATAAATACACAAAAAAACAACATAGGGATAAGAGTAAATCAGTACATCTTTAGTTAGAAGTGGACACTGGGCTTGAAACACAGGACCAGCAAAAAAAAAAAAACTAATCTATTTAGTCTGGTGGTGATTTATATATTTATCGCACATAGTCTTTATACTGGTACTTCTGTACATTTGTTATTACTTACTACAGACTTGCCAGCTATTGCCAGCTGTATTACACCCAGAGGTTGATGTATTAGGTGATGCTGTGAAAAAAAAAACAAACAGAAAACAAAACAGACCATCTGAAAGTGTTTAAAAACACTGTTCAGGTGCAATACATGTAGTTACAAAGTAACTTTTCTACTTTTGTATTTATTGTTTCAATAGTTTGTGGATTAGCATTCGAGTTTTGTTCAGACCTGTTCATTATACTTCATTTGACAGGTGGCAGGAGGCAGCAGCATTTCCATGCAGTTTTCTGGACGCTCAATGCAGTGTCTGGGGAAGTCTGCAACCTTCATAGACTTGAATGCAAAGTGTTAAAAATGCCTAAAAGGTTTGTACAGGCATTGGAACTGCCTGTATAGACATTTGTAGGCTTTTTTTAATGCCTATTATTATTAATACACAGTATATATAGCGCTAACATTTTACGCAGCGCTGTACAAAGTCCATAGTCGTGTCACTTACTGTCCCTCAAAGGAGCTCACAATCTAATGTCCCTATCATAGTCATATGTGATTAATGTAGTCTAAGGGTCAATTTAGGGAGAAGCCAACTTCATGTTTTTGGGATGTGGGAGGAAACTGGAGTACCCCGAGGTAAACCCACGCAGACACGGGGAAAACCCGCAGACACGGGGAAAACCCGCAGACACGGGGAAAACCCGCAAACTCCATGCAGATAGTGCCTTGGCTGGGATTCGAACCTGGGACCTAGCACTACAAAGGCCAGAGTGCTAACCAGGCTGCCTAGTGCCTAGTGCCTTTTACCTATTGTTTGGCCTGAAAAGGATCTTGGATGCCTAGCTGTGCATAGTATGTGTCCAAGAGAGGTATCACCCATGGTTTGTTAAGACAGGTCTGAAGAAGCCCTTAATCTGCATATTATGACAGTTAAAAATGGTTGATTTTTAATTAAAT
>NC_092858.1:124298254-124298839 GCF_032062135.1 Pyxicephalus adspersus
AGAAGATTTGTCTTTTTTGTCTGCTGCACAAAAAATAGCTCATTGTGAACTTCATCAATGGAGTTTCAGCTTCAGTGTAACAATTGTTTCCTGTATCCTTGCTATGGATCTGTTTACTGTAACTCCTCACCATGATAACATAATCCAAGGGAAGCATTTTACCAAATCCTGATTTGTAGTAACCAATATTTGTGCTTTTCTAGCATGGATTCTATTGTATAATGTGTGGGTAACTGATGCCCATCTGAAGATTCACCTTTAATGAATGTTTAGAATGTGTTAGTATTTATTTAAAACTTATATATCATGTTCATGTAGGAAAGTGCAAACACCTTTGTTTTATTTTTTCTCTGATCCAGAGATCTTCTCAACTTTTCATGCTTGCTTGTTTCTTCTCCCAGCACACCATATTGCCAGACAATTGTCAGTAACATCACCATAGCTTTTATCAAGTCAGCAAATAACTACAGCTGTGTGTGATTCATGTATAGTGCAAAAAGCACACATAAAAACCCCTGATTTAGGGAAACAAAAGGTAAGTATGAATTTAATATTTTAATGGCACACTTTGAATGGCACTGACAG
>NC_092858.1:124300845-124341748 GCF_032062135.1 Pyxicephalus adspersus
GACTTGGTTATGAAAATGCTACTTTCCCAAAACAGGTGACACTTAAAGAGTAATCATAGTCAAGCTATGGACATTTAAATATTTTTATGTTTTAATGAAGGTTAGGTCAAGTGGGGCCCTTTTGTTAGAGGAATATATTGATCTCTCCAGACAGACTTGCTCGATCAGAAGTGCATGGAAGTCCCCCCAACTCACTTTCAATGAGATGAGGAATCGCATGAAGGATATTTTCATAAAAGAAAAACTGCCCTGCTTTTGGACAGATATCATACAGATATCATACATTTTTTCTGCTTGTGGCAACCCTGGATAGACCTTGTTCAGAGGTGCCTTTGATATCACTTTATTTAGAACTTGAACCTATTTTTGTCATCTGGGTCTGTTTTTCTCATTTTTTGTTCCTCCCATTGCCCCCTTTTTTATCTCTCCTATTTCATTTAGGTTATAAACTGACATTATTTCATAAAATCTTGATTGTAATCATAGTGTTTGACACTGGCTTATTGCAACATTGTATAGCTAACTGTATTCTTTAAAACAGGGGTCCCCAAACTTTTATGGCCACTAGGCCATTTCAGGGGTAGGCGAGAGGACACTAGGCCAGGCTCTAAGTTGTGCCCTAATAGCTCCGCTCCCACCAGAGAACTCCACCTGAAGTGAAATCCCTCTCCTCTGTATGCATTGCCGAGGAGAGGGATTTACCTTCAGGGAGCGTTCCACATTTACTGCGGCAGCGGAAGTATCGGGCCTGCCGTGGTACATAGGGGAGCCACAGCAAGGAGGCGGCACCGGAGCTCCGGTAGTTCCTAACGCCCCCTGGCAGATCTGGCCGGCAACCCGTGGCATTAATCCGGAACTAACTACCGGCTAGGCCGAATGTGGCCTAACGTTCAGAGTTTGCCAACCCTTGCTTTAAAAGAAAATATAGTACCAAAGGGGTTTATACTTGCTTAAGATCATTTAAGCTTATCTAAATTGAATAGGGTAATTTAAATATAACATGAAAAATGATTGCAATTGATGCTTGGGACTTTTTTGCTACCAGAGCTAGCAACACTAAGGTAGGGTGTCATCTTTGATTATCAATTCACTGTTTGTGTTGCAGCATGTGTGGTAACAAACCATATTAGGTGTTAATGAGGCCCATATACTTTCTCTTCCACAATCACATTAAACACGAGTGGAAAGTTGTGAACCAGTCCCACAGAAAATTATAGCATATCTGTTTGACACCATTTTTAGCAGCAAAATGCATATATTTTGCTACTTTAAAATGGTGTTAATAGGGCCTACATGTAGAAAACCAAAATGAATTTAGTACACCTGATTTTCCTAATGTGAAATGAACAGTGTAAATAAAAAAAAAAAAAAATGGAAATAAGAGTCTTTACTAGAACAGATATAGGAATAGCCTTGTCTTCTATTCACCTAAAGCAACAAACATCACAAACAGATATTCAAGGACCTTGCAGGATTCCTTTCACAAAGCAGACTCCTGCACTGCCACAAATCTAAGCCACATCCGTCAGTATTTTCACAAAATGCTGCTAGGAAGGAGGAAGGGGTTAGCAAGGACAACAGGGTGGTGAATAAAACACCACATGTTGCATACAATTTATGTTATATTAATATATTAAATATATAAATATAAAACACAAAAATCTATTAATTGGAAATGGTCATAAAAAAATTAGATGCTCTGCCCCTTAACTCCATAAAGAGACAATATTTAGGAAAACAGTTAAAGAGTACAACTGTACTTGTGCTGGTTTAAAATTATTTTTGCTACTCCTAATAGGCCTGACAAAATCTGGGAACTAAAGAGGAAATTTGGTCCTATATAAGGACCTAGGATTACTGGTATAGTTATCTAAAGGATGGGTTACAGAAACATCCTTTGTGCATACTCCGAAACTCAGGTACATATTTCATTTACAGAAGCCCAGAAGAATATAACATTTTCCAATGGTTTAACTCTTGAGTATCTCCTTAAATATTATTTTGAGAAAATAGACCCTTTAATTATAAAATGTTAATGTTTTTGTCAGCCGAGTTTAAAAATTACTGAATTCATAATTTAATTTAATCGACAAATTAAATTAAATGGAGTATTTGTTCACATAAATATCATTTCACTTACGTTGACTCCATTTCTCTCAATTTGGCACCTGATGTGAGTTGAGAGTTCTTTCTCTGCCAGTTCAAATCCTGAATACGTTTTCTATGAGATATGGGATGAAAATTACCAGGTGAGTTACAAATTTTAAGAACTGCAAATAGTAGTTGAAGTTTAATATATACTGTCAATATATTTCTGCTTTCTTTGCTTTGAAAAAATAAAACACAGAAAGTTGACCTATGGTGGTTTATATGGGGAATTTTCTCTTTTCCTATGGCAAAAAACAAAAAAAATAAAACACAAACAAAGCTACATTGATCTAGGCACCTGTCAAAGTTCCCTGTACCATACTGTGATTACCACAGTCACTGTAAAATTATCTTGGAACATCCACATTTGAGAGATAGGACAGTGGAAACATTTTCCCAGTAACAAAAAAATGTTCTCACCTTAATTTTTGAAGATCTTTTTGGGCGTTCTCAATCATTCGCACAAGGTTTCTACAGAACAATCAGAATATGAGACACTGGAATTAACTGATCTTCTATGACAATACCATATATACTTGAGTAAAATCTAAGAATTCCCCCCCACCCCTCAAAATGCCACTAGGATAACAATTTTGGTCTAAGGCCTCACAAGTAGATGGCACTGTACCCTCAACATCTGTTATAGGAGACAAGAAACTAAAGTTTACTATACATTTACATGAGCACATAGCGCAATCTACTGGTGACCTGCAACCATGCACAAAAGATCATTTAACACCAAGTGACCTATCAGAATCAACTCAAAAGTACAAAATAGTTCAACCTGTTAAGAGAAAAAGATAAACAATCTGAGCCCATGCAATATATTTATACAGTTAGGTCTATAAATATTCGAACATACAACTTTTTTTCTAATTTTGGTTCTGTACATTACCAAAATTAATTTTAAATGAAACAACTCATTCAGTGGGTTTAACAAAAAGATTGCATGAAATGTGAGGAACTAAAGCCTTTTTATAACTGAGAATGGCCAAGGATTATAACAGCCTAAAAAGCTGGATCACACAGACATGTGAAAAGTACAAAGTGAAAGTTTATATTACCAGCAGCATAATGCAGCATTTAGGGCTCACACCAATTTGGAGATCTCCCATATGAACCCTACAAGCACACTGCAACGAACAGCAACACATAGCAGTGTACTGCCGTGTATTGCAGTTATAAAAAAGAAAGAAGGGTAGCCACATTTACATGCCATATGCTCCATTCAGCAGTTCACTCAAACAAATGGGCTGCTGAACTCAACACAATGCAATGCAACATGGGTGCCTTTAGTAAAAGTTGCATTTGAACTCACTCATTATAAACTTTCCACGCATTGCAGCCATGCTGAGACATAAGTTCCAGATTCTCAATTCTAATTGCCTGGTGCTCCAACTGTGCCATTGAGTTATTGACACACTCCTGCCATGCTGTGATGTCATTCCTTTGACCTGAGGAAGGAGCAGGCAATTCATATCTGAAATGTAAAAAACATACATAAAAAAATGGACTGTCTCATTTTCAGTAAAGGGCTAAAAGGGAATATAGTAATTCAGAATCAAAAACCATATTACATTTTTTTTTCTTAAACAGGTCACACTGGCATAAAAGGCATACATTCAAAACAACAAGGATTTACTGCAGCCATACTCCATACACTTGTATTATTACAGAACCAAAAGATACAAATAACAGATACATATTTACATGGCACAGTGCACATTTAGAAGTCATCATTAACTATTCATTGAATCTGTGTGTAGGCATAGATAAATGGGTAAATCAAAGTAATCTATGTCCCTTTTAAAAGGTGATTATGTATCTGAATTTGTTTACTTTTAGCTTTAAATCAAAGGGCAGATGAGAAAAGATATGCATAATTACATGCTGGAAATGCTAGGGGACGCACATTAATATTAATACAGAAAAAATAAAAGGTTTTTCACCTTTTCATGCTGAGAAGTTCAAGAGGTTGGCGAGCAGATAGTCTTTCAAACTCGTTCCTCATTATTTCAGTCTGTAAATAAAAGAACACAGATTACAAAGAGAAGTGAGTTCCCCAATCTGAATAATGGGAACAAAAAATTCAATGATCCCGATTCACTGACGTAAGAATTTTGTTTGGAGAATAATATTATTAAACAGGATTTATATAACACCAACGTATTACACAGCGCTGTACATTAAATAGGGGTTGCAAATGACAGACAGATAGATAGATACAGACAGTGACAAAGGAGGAGGAGAGGACCCTTCCCTGAACAGTTTACAATCTAGGAGGTGGGAGAAGTAGTGAAGGTTTCAAAAGACAGAAGAAGACGGTTAGGCAGGTTTGAAAAACTGGGTTTTGGGTGCTCTTTTAAGTGAGCAGACAGTAGGAGCGAGCCGAAAAGGACAAGGAAGACCACACTAGAGAGTTGAGGCAGGTCTAGAAAAGTCTTGGATCTGTGCGCGTAATAAGGTTGAGTGGAGAAGTCATTAGTAGGTCATTGGAGGAGCGAAGGAGTTTTTTTTTTTTATCAGGTCAGAAAGGTAAATGAAAAGAACTGTGGAGGGATTTGAAGGCAAAGCACAGGAGCTTGAGATTGATTCTAAGGTGAAATGGAAGCCAATGAAGGGAACTACAAAGAGAAACAGCGGAGCAAGAGCAGTGGGAAGGATGGATAAGTCTGGCTGCAGTGCTAATAACCAGAGAGGAGGAGGTTACAGTAGTCCAGATGAGAGATAAGAGCGTGTACAAGGTGTTTGGTGATCTCAGGGGACAGGTAGGGGCGGATTTTGGAGATGTTGTGAAGATGACAGTGACAGGACCTGGAAATGTTCTGAATATGGGGGGTAAATGGGAGGGCAGAATCAAAGGTGATGCCAAGACAATGTGCCTGAGGGGAGGGAAAAAAAAAAAAGTTGTTGTTAACAGTTAGAAATATGTCAGGGGGAGATTCATAGTGGTTCCAGTTTATTTAAAGTGATGTTAGAAGTGCGTGCTGTTGAAAAAAATGCAGGAATGAAACAGTCACTTTAAAGCGGAATACCACCCTACCTTTCAGTGCAACTGTAGAAGCTCCTCTCCTGTACTAAAAGCGTTTACTTATATTTCACTGGACTAAATGCGCCCGATTTCTTAACCTCCTGGGCTATTAATTTCTGTCCGGTTTTATATGTATCAAAGCGGTACATTTTCTTTCATAAAAAGTTATTTTTCATTGTTTTTTTTATTTTACATTTATTAATAAACTTTAAATTTTGGGCAGGACACTAGAGGGCGCTGATGGAACCAGAGAAGTATTTAATTTTTTTTGTTTTTAGCTATCCAGAGTACGACTTGGGGTTACCACTTTCAGCAGTTTTTTTTACCCTGAGACACACTTGGGGTTACCGCCAGGGAAGTTAAAGCTCTCCAAGGCTGGGGAGGATACAATTTCATCAGTGAAGCTGGATGATTCAGCGAACCTGGAATGGACCTGGTCCAGGATACAAAACATTTGCTAGCAAATAGAATACATTTCCTAAAGTCATTTGCTATCGGTTAGCAAATGTTTTCAATCCTGGACCAGATCTATTCCAGGTTTGCTGGATCACCCAGGTTCACTGATAAAAGTGTATCCTCTCTGGCCTTGGAGAGCTTTATTACATCAGATTGAAAAAATTAAGAACCACAAAAAAGGCAAAAATAGAAGCAGCTTTAAATTTTTGATTCTATGTTCCACCATAATGTTCTTGTTCCTCCCAGTTCCTTGGTGTCACCCAGTGTGCAAACACTGGGTGACAAGTTGCTACCACACTCTATTGTGAACATGCGGGAGACTGAAAATACAGCAAATTCTAAAAGGCCTCCAATGGTGCCAATTCCTGAAACTGGTCATCATGACTTCATGTAAACACTACACATGCAGACAAGACTACATTTATTATTATTATTATTATGAATCGTTAATGCAAAACAGTACCTTTACCTTATGTACTTATGTAGGACTTTTGTTGCTGGAAATGATCTTTCAAAATAATTTCCAGGACAAATTGTGACAGCCCTTGTTCTATGTCATGGAAAGGGATGGGGAAGGATAAGCGAGCTGCACCTTGCTGTGTTCCCCACTGACATGCACAGCGGTTGTTACCGATTATCTTTCACAGTACCTTTAGGCCAGGGGTGCCAAATGTGGCCCGCACTGTAATGATATTGGGCCCACAAGAAAATACCAAATGTCTACTTGAGCTGGCCTGCCGGTATACAGTGCATGCAACGCTTATACTACAAAAACCCAGAATGCTCTGCTGGCACATCAATCAGGACCCACAAATGCCCCCTCCTCTGTTGACATTCATTAGCGACCTTCCTCAATTGTAGATACATTTTCAATAAATATCAAGGTTGGTCTGCAACTTTGTCCAAATTTTTTTTACTTTGGCCCACTGTGTATTTGAGTTTAACACCTTGCTTTAGGCTATCTTTTAGGGGGGGAATGGGTTAGAGACCTAAAAGGTTCTCTTTAGGTGAAACAAAATTTCACTTTTAAGTTTTTTACCATCAGGCAGATCATTATTGCAGATGTCTTTTTTTAAATATTAAGTCTTACTTGCCTGATTGCTTCAAGTTTTAGACAAAAATGCTGAGCTGCGCATGCCCAGCATCAGTTTTGGTTGCCAGTGAAACCCTCCATTCCCAGATTCCCTTGTGTGTTCTGGGATGAATGAACAGTCAGGCCCACTGCAAGTACGCAGATGGGAATGTCTACCTGGGATTTGTTCCTCTTTGTGAGATATAGGGCACATAAGATGCAGTTAAACTTGCTAGCCACCTTTTAAAAATACTAGCTGCCATAAGCACATGGCTTTAGTGTATACGAACTAACACAAAATAAGTATGCAGCAAATTTAATAAATCACTGACCTGGAATAATATTTTATTCTGAGTAAGTGACTATTAATGGACTATGAAGGGATAAGGACCACCATGATATTAGCAACTTCAAAAACAAGTGTTTTCCCCAGCCCCTCTTAGCTGGGGGCTCCACCTGACACTTTTCAGGACCCACCTGACTGTTTTTGGTTACTGAGTTGGGTCACGGTACAGGGGCTGTCACCCACCTACAGCTTCTTCCCAATCAGCTTAAAACATTTCTTGGTTGAGCACTGAATCTATGACACCCCCCATTTTTCTAACAAGTTTATTTGAAAGTCTGATACACAGAACTTTTTTATATTTATATTATCTAAAAGATTTATATGTCTAGCGGTACATTGTCTTTCATGAAAATTTATTTTACAGTATAATCTATTATTATGAGTATATTAACATTTAAAACACAAAATCATGTCAAAATAATATATTAAATAAATTTAAATGAAATAAATTTTATAAACTTTGACATGATTTTGTGTTTCAAACTTTATTAAAGTGTGAGCTGTGGATATAGTAATTATAGAGGGGGTTCCATGAAGGCCTGAGCGTTATTTCAGGCGTTTCCTCCGCTCTATAGTAACAGATGTAAATAATGGATATTGGTGGATTATATTGCCATCCCATTGCATTCCTGCCAATGTATACAAAGTGTAACACAAAGATAGGCAAATGACAGTGTACAAACTTAAATTAAAATAAAATAACACACTGCCAGTATCATCATTGTCCTGCCCTATACACTTTAGGCTATGCGCAAAAAAAAAAACAAAAACAAATACATAGAAAAAGAGTCAGACAGTCATTTATAAACACCAGCAATGCTGTACCGTACCATGTGACTTCTACAGCCTTTACAATATGTCACAGAGCACGCTGCTCTCTTCATACAATCATATGACAATGAGAACGAACACTAAACTCACCGCTTCCCGAACTCCCTGAGCATCGTAACCTTGATCAAAATACGGTAAAGCGTCCACTACAACATCACCGGCAACCAAGCTCGTGCCCGCCATCTTGGAAACTGGCAAAAAGAAAGCCGCACATGCGCAGTAGAATATTTTTAACCTCACAAGCAGTATTTGCCCATTAGTGTATGCTATTGGCGATTCATAAATAAGACAGCATACTATTGGTCGTTAGGAAAGGCGGGCTTAATAACGTTAATAGACGCTGATTGGTGATGTTATTGTTTATAATGTGCGCACACTTGTACCTGAAGTTAACTTTGTAGAGAGAGGAAACCTGGAAGTGTTTAGTTTAAGTTTTGGTTAGCGTTTGAAGGGGTTGAAATATTTGTAAAGCCTATGTTGGATTCTATAATTAGGCAATAAGTGAAAAAATAATTAGTCAAGAAAACTAATTTTTTTAACCCCAAGTAATCACGTGACTGATTTTCGGGGCTTTACCCCTTAGGTATGGGGGAGCAGAGACTTCTTGTGAGCATTGCTGGTCTTCACCAAAATCCAATATGTCCAATATGCTATTCCATGCAAATGTCAGACCTACACAGGCGGGGGAGCATCAACAAAAACCTAAATATATTTAGGCTCATCATGCTGAATTCTTATACAGTATTTATAAAGTGCCGACATATTACACAGTGCTGTACAAAGTCCATAGTTATGTCACAAGCTATCCCTCAAAGGGGCTCACAATCTAATGTCCTTACCTCAGACATATGTCGATAATGTAGTCTGTCAGTTTTGGGGGAAGCCAATTAACCTAACTGCATGTTTTTGGGATGAGGGAGGAAACCAAAGTTACCCAGAAGAAACCCACCAAACACAGAGAGAACCTACAAACTCCATGCAGATATTGTCCTGCCCGGGATACAAACCTGGGACCTAGTGCTACAAAGGCAGAGTTCTAACCACTGAGCCATCCTGCTGCCCTATGAATAAAATCAGACCAATTTTTGTAGCTCCACTTTGAATGTACCAAACCTAGCTTAACTAAAATTATTATGGTCAGCTGCATTCTAGTGTACAGTATTGGTTTATTGGTGACTACGGTGGGTTTTTTTTTTTTTTTACTTTTTTCTTAACGTGCACCTGTTCAGTTTTTAAAAAGAACAATTTTTACTTTTCTAAAAGTTTCAATAGGTATTTGAGATCAATTAAATTGTATAATTCAAAAACAAATAAAGGATAGCAAAAGCAGAAGAGTTTTTTTGGCAATATGTATTGTGCAATTATTGTACAAAGTAAACACACAAATCTAGTGGTTGTGGTTACATAAAAGTGTTGAATATGTCCCAGATCCACTACTGTTGGTGGAAGAGATTGGGACAATACTTCACATTGGGACCATTCTTTACAAATAAATACCTGCTTTTTCCTAACTTTTATTTGCTTTTGATTGATAACTTTACTGGGTTGGCAAATATACATCTAAAGGCTTCAGAGACACAAACAACTCCTATATAGTTTCATTTAAAGAGTTCCTAAACTAAAGTCACTAGGAGGTCGATCCAATTGTAATAAGACAAAACAATCCTCAGCTCCTGGTGTTTTTTGCTTTTTTTTGTGTTCTAGCTGTATACTGTAGGGCCCATGTGCTATGTAGTATAGAACTCAGCTCTGTGTGTGAATGAGACAATGGACATGATTTATTAAAGCTCTCCAAGGCTGCAGAGGATACACTTTCATCAGTGAAGCTGGGTGATTTAGCAAACCTAGAATGGATCTGGTCCAGGATTAAAAACATTTGCTAACAAATAGCAAATTACTTTGAAGAAATCCATTCCAGGTTTGCTGATTAACCCTGCTACACTGCTTAAAGTGTATCCTCTCCAGCGTTGGAGAGCTTTATTAAATCAGGCCCAATATATCTCCTGTGCAGGCAGTATCATCATCAGTGACCATACTATGGCCTCAAGTCCTTTCAGAAATCCACAGTGGTAGATGGCAGGTTCCTCTGATGCAATGATGACAGGTCCTGGTCCAGGTAGCTAGGTCGTGGCTATAACAGCACAGCAATATAATCAGCGGATTATGGAAACAACTCACCACCCAACAATAGAGTACAGTTCCTCTTTATCTAACTGGTACACATGATGAATAAATAGAACATCCAGATGGCTTGCTTGGCAACAAAGTTAGCAGATACCATGCCATTATATGCTATTAGGGAAGCACATGTGCATCTGGTATAACATAGACGCTGTGTTCTGTACCAGTCAAACAGAATATCTGTGGGTATTCCTAACTTATAATTCTAATCTATTATAGGCTGCCATTTCAGATTAGAATTAAAAAGCATATTTGTAAAATGCAGATTGTACATAACCAAAACATTAAAACCATTGAAAGGTAAAGTAAATACCATGTATTATCTTTTAACAATGGGACTTCTTAAATGGCACCTGTCAATGGATAGAATATATTAGGCAACAACAGTAAATTCTTGAAAGTAATGGTTTAAAAGCAAGAGGAAAGGGCAAACTGTGAGATAGTTGCAAATATTTTTTGCACAGAAAAGTACGGGGTTAGCGGTTGGGAGGTTAATAAACAGGATTTTTATAGCGCCAACTTATTACGCAGTGCTGTATATTAAATAGGGATGAGTAGATGATTGCCAAATATATATCCCAATAAACTTGCAACAGGGTCATGAGCTCCCCAAGGCTTATTGATGAACGTGAGGAGGAGGGGAGACTAGCCCTTCCAGTCTGATCCCATAGAGGAGCTTTTGTACTATATACTGCAGAAAAAATATGACTGGACAAGAGAGAAAACTTTGGGAACACGTAGTACATTGCAGTTTGCTGTGCATGGGGATAGTTGGCCAAAGACCAGTCAGAAGGTGCTTGCTGACCTACTCTCCACCACCAAAAGTACATAAAATGAGTACATGAGCGTCAGAACTTTACTATAGAGGAATTGCAGAATGTAGCCTAGCCTGATTAATTACATGATTTTGTTTAACTAATATGGCTGTCTATGCGCATGCACTTATGTACCTGAGCAAGTACCTGAGTAATAAGTAGTTGGCAAGTTGGCAGAGGCAGTGTGATCTTCTGGTCAATAAACATATGGTAAACTTTGATTCTGAGCATTCATGTTGAAATTAGTTTAACACAATCCACCTACCTAAAGACTGCTGCACAACAAGTTCAACCACTAGGGAAATAATCATATCCCAGATATAAAAGCCTATAGACATAGTGTTCAAGGTGTCGCCTTGGCCTTCACATTCCCAGATCTTGGTCAGATCTAGCATCTGTAGGATGTGCTAGAAAAAATGTCCTATAATTGAAGGTCCTACCTCTTTACATGACTCAAAGAATGTGCTGCTAAAAGTTCCAGATACCACTGATACCTTCAGAGAACATTCCTTAGGAGATAGGAGCTGTTGGCACAAGGGGTTCCTACACAAAATAAGCGACTTAGCTACGTTTACAGGGGAAACTATTGTTTTGGGTTTGATACATCAACATGCATACTCTAGATACTGGGATTATATTTATACAACTTTTTTAAATGTATTCTCTTTTGAAATTGAGTTTGATCGTGATAGGTGGTTACATGTATTAAACTTTACTAACACTATCACACACCAGGCCTTCTTTGTTTACTTTTTTTATTTGCACTAACAATTACATTTTGAGGACAAGCTTTTGTGGGTCTACCCCCACTTCTTACCATATCACCAACCTTTCGGACCTCACGGACCACTAAATTCATAATTTAAAATCCTGTGGACCATTATTATGATTTTTTTTTTAAAGATAAATACATTTGTAAAATGATCTTCCTAATGGTGCCAGACAAGGACTGTGAAGGCTCTGATTCATTGGTCAGCTCACGGTTAAGTGAAGTATTACTATTGTTACTATCATCATTAGTTGCATTATCTTTAGTATTACTAAAAAAAATACAAAATATTTGTTTGCTGTTTCTCACCGAATATGGGTTTATTTATTTCGAATCTAAGACCAAACAAGTAATGATAGTTATCGAAGTTAAACTATTTGATACCATTAAATATAACAGTTAAAGAAAATATACATAAAAAGTCAATATTTTTCTGTGGACCAGCAAATTTTTCTTGCGGACCACCAGTGGCAACCACTGCTTTACAAGACCCTTCAGTCCCTCAATCAGTGAATGAACTTAAATAGTTTTATCATTAGCAATAGCAAAACAGATTTTCTTTCAATGGCAGATTTTTTACAACAGAGGACACAGCATAAATTATTTAAAAACTAAATAGAGACTTCAATTTTATTATATAGTGTCACTACAATTTTAATTACATTTTTGACCTCCAAGAATACAGGGAGTTTTTCTTCAAGACGTTGACCAAGGAACTTTCACTCACACTTATTGAAAAGTGCATGGCTTCTAAAACACTGGGACAGTACTAATATTCAGCTTTCAGACCTGTGTCCCACTGAGCTCCTGCATTTTCCTGAAGGTTTATGATTACACACTGCCACTAGGTGAATTCAATAACCACAGACTATAATCGTAGTTCCCTGAATGCCCACTGTGTTTCTACCTAATAATGACATTGTCCTGGATTCCTTCTTCTGGGGGTGGAACCAAGAAAAAAAACAAAACACAACTCATAACAGTTTTAAAGGTAAGGTAAGGTCAGAAAGGATAGGGTATTCGGCTGATAATAAAGTGACGCATTGCACAGAAACATCATCAGATTTTTTTACAGAGTGGATAATGTATAAATTCTGATGAAGCAGTTATTTATGTGAAATTTGTTACTTTTAAGAAGTTGAATCAATTCATTCTTTTTGACCACTATATAAAGAACCTACCTTTTAAAAATGTTGTAAACTTTGTTTTGTTTTTTTTTAAATAATTAAACTTTGGTCCGCCTACTGGACCATACCCACTGCTTTCCATGACATGTGTGGAGCACTGCTACCTCTTTTTCTGTGTCCCTTTTTGCCACTTTCAAATGTTGGGAGGTATTCAAGTATATCTGGATTATTTATCTCTCTGTCAATTAGTCCAACTCTTCAGCTCCAATATGTCATAACTTTTCACACAAATCATGATGTGGGTCAAGTAATGTAGCTGTATTTTAATATTGGTTCTATTTTCTTTTGTGGTATATGAAAATTTCAGGAGCTGTGCCAGGACTTCTTTTCTCAAATACCCCAATAACACTTCTTTGATCTCTACCTATGCAGCCGTTCCCTTTATAGCATATATTTAATATTTAAAATTCACTGCTCCTCATTGTAAATCTGCTAAAAGATCTAAAAGCTATCTAAACTCAACATTTTTACTTTAGGAAAGGGTGGACAAGGGTGCAGCCACAGCGATCAAGACTTAATGGGAGCGCAAAGCCTCCCGGGATAACTACGTCACGTATCCCGGGAGGCTCTGGCTGCTCCCTCTCCACATGCCCTATTCTCAGGCATGCAAAGAAGGGGCATTTTTTCTCCAAGGGGAAAGAGATGCTGATCTCAGACATGTGGAGTGATATTGATTTCTTTTTTTCCCCTTCACAGCGGCTACGTCACCCGATCGCGCTCCTATGCAGTGCGAGATTGGTTGACAAAGAAAGAAGACCCAAAAAGATAACGAAAGAGATGAATAAATATGGTGTCAAGACAAAAAGGAATTTCAGGACAAGGCGGTCCCCATCATGGGAAGGACCAGCGCCATTAAGGGACCTGCAGTATTAAAAGTAGGTGTAATTTTTTTGTTTTTAGATTGGTTCCCCTTTAACAGATCCAGATTACATTTTTAAAAGGTCTAATTACTAAGAATATCATTTGAACTATAAACCTTCTGCATTATTCAGTGGCCAACATGGCTCAACATGGTACAAGGCTGTGCTGATACAAGTAACACATAACAGAGTTGCAAACAGGAAATGACACTGCAGCTGTAAAAATGTTATACTATGTTATGCTATACTGAAAATCTTAATCAGTTAAAACCAAAATATCTCACTAGTTCTTTACACTCAAATGTGCCTATGATTACTGGAATGGGAGCACAAAAGGCTCAATTAACAAAACAGGGAATCAGACATTTCCTCAGTCATTCCCTCGTGGGAATCTTCTAGGTTCATGTGTTTCTTATGATGACACCACCTAATTTCACTTAGCACTGATAATCTGTCATTCGGCTTTGGGGGATGAGAAGAGAGAGGACATGGAGATGCAGTGCATTCCCATCTACACACATTCTTATGTGTTTTTGAGGTTTTGTAGGAAGATGAGAACTGGCAGCAGAATTATGTAGGAGCCATAACTTGATATTTACCAGCTTGAAAATTTACCTATAGTGATGTTTGGATATGAAAAAAGAAGTCAAATTTTGACAGTCACGTGCTTGAGTCTTACCTGTAACCATGTTTGGATGCCGATAGGCTTCCATTTTTGAAAGGCTTGTGTAGTTGATGGTGGTATCTGCTAATCTGCTATCCCCATTTTCTTCCCTGCTTATCTTCTTGCCTATACATATGAGGGGAGATTTCTCATGATTTTGAAAAAAATAAATTCTGAAGAAGTGAACCAGATCCACAAAACCTGTAGAGGATAATTCAAATGATCAGGACACTTGGGACTACACTAACCTAGCACTGAGTTGGCAAGTTGATGCTGGAGGTAACCCTTACAAACGCCAGAGGAACCCAGGGTTGTTGGCAGACCACCCTGAAGAGTATGGTGGCGGCCCTCATGGTGGATACCATGGTCACTACCATGATGATGCATATGGTCCTCCAACTCCCCATTATGAGGGACATAGGATGGGTCTTCCCCCTGTTAGAGCTCCCCACTGAGGTCCTAGTCTCTATGGTCCTCAATATGGTCACCCTCTACCACCACCCCCGGAATATGGTCCTCATGCTGACAGTCCAGTGGTAATGGTTTATGGACTTGACCCAATCAAAATGAACTGTGACCGAGTGTTTAATGTATTTTGTCTGTATGGCAATGTAGAGGGGGTCAAGTTCATGAAGAGCAAGCCTGGAGCCTGTATGGTGGAGATGGGTGATGGATATGCAGTGGATAGAGCGATTACCCATCTAAACAATAATTTTATGTTTGGGCAGAGGCTAAGTGTGTGCGTTGCAAAGCAGCAGTCTATTGTGCTGGTCAGTCTTATGGCTTGGAGGATGGATCCTCCAGTTTTAAAGTGTTCAGTGACCCCAGAAACAACCGTTTCTCTTCCCTAGAACAGGCTGCCAAAAATCGCATCCAGCAGCCTAGTAATGTTTTGCATTTCTTCAATGCTCCTCCCGAGGTGTCTGAGCAGAACCTCTTTGAGATATGTGATGAACTGGGCCTGAAGAAACCATCTTCTGTTAAAGTGTTTTCTGGCAAAAGTGAGAGAAGCTCTTCCGGCCTTCCTAAATGGGAATCAAAGAGCCATGCCCTTAAAACACTTGGTCTCCTGAATCACTCCCAGATGAAGAATCCTAATGGACCATACCCATACACCATACCCATACACCTGTGCTTCTCCACTGCCCAGCATGCATCGTAACATCAAGAATCATCATAACTCCATCCCCGCAGTTCTTGTTTAGTACAAGTTGAGCCTCTTGTGCTAGTTTTTATTTTTTTAAATGTTTTTTTTACGTGAATGGTTGTGTGCTTTTTGTTTAGCACCTGTTTAATAAAATGTTTGAAAAATGTTTGTTGGTATGTGGCTTTTTTATTACAGCTACTACAGTACCTGCAAATGAGATCCTGTGACTAAATTCAATGTCTCATTATGAATTAAGGCTCTCATTGGGGAATTAGTTTGAAAACCAAGGGCTAATTCACACCGGTCAGGAGGTTGTGGTGAGTTTACTACTTCACGCCAGGAAATGCTGCTCGGGGTGACTCAATGTAGCAGCCCCATAGAGAATGAATGGAGGGTTTACAGTACTGCACCCTGTCACATGTGCAGACGTTGGTTCTTTTTGAACTAGAGCTGCTGTTTGGGCACCCGGGCAGGTGTGAACCTGCCCTAACAACATAATATGGGCTAACTGGGCCTTTGTCAGCCTGAAATGGCAAGAATGACTGTTGTCCCTTACCTATTTAATACCACCCTTTATTGCTGCAACATAGAGAGTGCTTTTTTATGTGCAAAGCAGAGATTTATGTGATTAGAAACCGTCACTACTTCTCATAATTCCATATCTGCCCTCCTATTGTGTGTTAGTTCCCCCACCTCCTAGATTGTAAGCTCTTCTGGGCAGGGTCCTCTCCTCCTGCTTTGTCAGTGTCTGTATTCGTCAGTGTCCCCATTTATTGTACAGCGCTGTGTAATATGTTGGCTCTATATAAATCCTGTTTAATAATAATATCAATAATAATTATAATAATAATAGTAATATTATTAAAGTCCCTTATCTTTTCTTGTTCTATTATTTGGTAATTTTGGGATGTGGCAGGTGTAATTTTGCTGAATTAAATGTGGGGAATTTTTAGGTTTGTTTTCTCTTCATGAGTTTCTTTTTCGTTTCAAAAGTTTTATTGAAATTTTTAGGTAAAGTAAACAATACACATTACACAAAAAATTTGAATAAAAGGAAAAAAAAAAATTTAGGAAGGGGGGAAGGTGCGAATAGGAGGTTCAAAAAAAAAGAAGAGTGCCAACCAGTAACCAGACATCAGTAGAATAAACATATGAGGTCAAACATAGTTTAACACCTCTTAGGTTACAAAGTCTAAATACAGCAGGCGATATAGTAGTTTTCCAATATTAACAATAAAAATATAATACAAATAAGTACAATAGTACAAAAAATACATTATCCACAGATTTTAAACTTGTGAGGTATACTGGCATATCAAGTTTAGAGTGAGATCATAAAGGTTGGCGGGGGTATCTTTTAATTATTCACCCCTTTTGTAAACATTTAATGTTTAAATTGAACAAAAAATTAAGAGAAAAATAGGGGGGGGGGGGGTATAAAGAGTCAAGGGTTACACAAGGGAGAGTGGGTTTAGGGTTCCCTGTGTGAATTATACATGATTATAATTTAACCACGGGCCCCATGTGTTGTAGAACACAGTGTCAGTCTGACCACATCCTCGAAAACTAAAAGGAGAGACAGTGGAATTGGCTTTATGGATCCTAACCGGGACCAGGTATCATCTCATCAAAACCTCATAATTGGCCTCTATCATTGAAGTGTTCAGGGATATTTTGAAAATAGACACTGATAGATCTTATCATTCTTGCGCGTTCCGCTCCACCTCCCAATCTGACTCCCATTGTTTCATATAGGAAAGTTTCTTATCGTGAAAATAGAGCATTCAGTTATAAAACTGCAATTTTTTTTAAGTTCATGTATTTGAATGGCTCTAATTGATTCCCACAAGGGAATATTTAAGGGAATGTCAGATGCCTTATTTTATAAATTGAGCCCAATGGGCTGACCAGTAAATACTTGCAGATTCACTGATGAGGGCTACCGAAAAAAAATCTGCAAAATCTTCATTTTAGCAACATTGCAACATTTTTTTTTCTTTACCACAAGATGGCAATACTGGTTCACGTAAAGTGGACTGGAGGTGGTACTGTTTGACAAAAGAGAAAAGCAATGTTACTTGTGATAAATAACTCCCTAGCTCCTGGTGGCTTTTTGTTTAATCTCTAAACTATACAATGTATGTGTCATGTAGCTTAGATCCCAGTGACACCATACACAGAGCCATCAGCCAAGGATAATATAACTCCTGCGAATGTATCATTCAATGACAGAAGAGCATTGCCATCTCCGCAGATGTGTGCCATGTAGCCAGTGGTGAGGATGGTGCCATCTATGCATGCAGGGTATGTGCCATAATCGGCAAGTATGCTGTGTATACATGCCGATTAAGGCAACAAGTTTAGTTATGCTTTAAATAAATTGGTTTTAAATTCCCCTTTTGCTTTGCCTTTTTCAATTCAGATATTTTATGTGGCATATTGTTCAGGAAGAAAAAATCAGTCGTGCCTTTAAAGGCTAAGGGCAGGTTTGCATTCGCCTCTACATGGCTCAATTCTGTGTGGATTCCCACAGCTGGCACCTTGCAGGGCAGCGCTGGTTCTTAAAAAAACATTTGCAAGTGTGACAGCTGGCACTAATCAGTACCACTCACTAAAGCCCCTATTCATTTGGTATGGGCCTGCCGCAGGGAGACACTACATGTAGCGTCTACCCAAGAGTCAGAAGTTTTTGGTGTAAGGAAGTGGTAAATGCACCTCAACCTCAATGCCAGTGTGAATTCAGATATTTTACTGACCTAAATTGTAAACGTTTTTAAATGCCCACAAAGCTTTTGTAGTATGAGTTTTTAAGCATTTAAAACATTTTTTAAACCAAGATATGTGGTAGAGGAGAGTTACAATAGATGTAATGCCTCCCAAATGCTAAAAAAAACTACCAAAAATGTCTAAAAACACAAACCAAACAAAGCCCATTCATGTCAATGCCAGTATTTGGGGGATTTATAGGGCATTTTCTGGTCGTTATGATGTTTTAACTCTTTCCAAACACTGCAGGATTTGTTTCTTTACAGCACATCAAGAAAACACTCTGGTGTGGACTGACCTATTAGAATGAATGTGAATTTCAAACATGGACATTTAAATGCTTAGGTTAAATGCTTGGTAAACAATCAGTGTAGAATAAGCCTAAAAAAGATGTCACAATAACAAAATACATGACAATACTAAGGCAACTATTGCCCCCTTGAATTAAAGTTTACACTTTTATTACCTGTTGATTGTTTATTTTCATTGTTTTTGGTTGTTTGGTATATAGAATTTTAAACTATACCAATACTTTAATATAGAATAGATAGAGTCAATATGTAAATTTAAAATTGTTTTGGGAAAAGTAGCTAGAGCTGGGTACATCTTCACTTATCTTAGTGAATGATGTGAAACAAAGTGAATATTTACTTTGCAAAGAATACCTAATCATTTGCATGTGAAATAATACAAAACAGGCATAACTTCACCTTATTCACTAAGCTAAGTGAATTCTCTTTGCTTAGTGAAAAATTTAGTTTTTCATTGCAAGTTATATTTAAAAAAAATGTTTTATTTTATTTTACTTCATTCATTAATAAAAGTGAGAATTCACAGTAAAATCTTATCTTTTAGTGAAATAAAGGTATTGTGTGTGTTCAAGTTGTACATCAACAAATGCCAGTCTTTCAGGGCAGGCAGTACTGCATATCTACAATGCAAGTCTGTGCTTTTCCTATAATTTAGCAACTCACAATAAGCAATTATCTTTCATGGAGAGGTAAACATGCAGAGTAATAAATTGAAGCAGTGGTTATTAAAAACTCTTTATTATAATTATAGATAACTGGAGATATTAATAAAAAATTTAAATATTTTGTTTTTCAACATGCAGATTTGCAAATCAATTGTTGAATGTTTGCTGGATTGATTTCTACATGTTCTACATGTACATGTTCTGTTTTAGTGTTTCTGTATCTTTAGATGTGAAACCTATAGGGTGATTTCTTCCCATTAAATTGAAAGCATCCACTACCTGCCTATAGCATTCTAGGTGTCCTAGTAGCAAAGAAAAACAGGTCCTTTTTTAAAAGAACACATAAAATGCTGTTGCGTTGTCTTGATGCCAATATTCGGCCTAATCCAGACCCTGACTATAATGTGTACTGCACACCCTGTCTTCTTCTAAGTATGGGCCATGCCAATACATCTTTCCATACAAAACTGATTTCTAGACAAAATGTATCTACTGTCTTGTAAGCAAGTACAAAAAGTCTACCAAAAAATAGAACCTAAAACTATTCTAAGGTGGTCTTCTGAATAATGCAGGGCCCAGTTTCTTCTAGAATAAATAATGTGGGGTCCTGAAAACACCTTTTCTATAAAAAAAAAATAATAAATGATGTTTTGGATTTTTTTGTTTTTTTGCTGAGTGATGCCATGCTTTGTTCTAAATAAGTTTTTGCCAACTTTTTCTTAAAAAATTCTTCTACAAAGAAAAAAAATGATCCCGTGTAATTGTATTGAATAAAGCCCTTCTGTAATCTGGGTCCCTGTGGACATACTTCTTTGTTCCCGCATAATTAAACTTGAAAAAGAGAAATGTTACTGTGTAATACATAAATTGAATCTTGTTGTATTATTTAGCTCTGCTGAAACATGTTTTTATTCTACCAAAATTGTAATTATAAAATTAGATGCATTCTACAATGTTATTGTACTAGAAGAAATTGGGCTGTGCTGTAATCAGCAGGCTTGGGAATGGATATCTTTTTTCCACCATAATATTACTGTAAAACTTGCATATGGTTCACTGTGGACCATGTCTTTATTATACCAGATATCTTCCTGAGAAGAAAAAAGTTTTTACAGTGTAACTGTACTGGGTCAAGTTGGGCTGTGCTGTAATATGGCCTCCTGCTGAGGCATGTCTTGATTCTGCCAGAAATTAATATCAGCAAAGAGAGTTCTACTGTATTTTATTTCAATGCTACTCACCGAGTTGAAATAAAAATGAGTAAAGCTGAAACATTTGACAAACTGGGAATCAAGAGTTTTGACCATTCTTACTTCCTAGCTATGCACAGAAAGAGCAGGTAAATCACAAAAGTGACAGAATGAAATAAATCCATTAGGAGGCAATAATTGCATCTGTATATATTGCTAGAGTACTGCTTGAATTTCAGAGTAAAGGTGGGTACACACTTCCAATTTTTATCGTTCCAATCGAACGACGAACGATCGCTTGGGCAAAAAATCGTTCGTAAAAAAGTAACCATCGACGCCGACGAACGAGGAAACTCGTTGAAAACGAACGACCGGACCAGCGGATCGGACGACGATCGTTGAACATCGTTCGTGTGTACGGTCGTTCGTTGATCGTCCATGTTCAGAGCATGCGTAATGAACGAACGTTCGTTCACTTTCCTGTCGTGCACATAGTTCCTCTATCGCTTAAACGATCGTATCTATTGTGTGTACAATATCTACGAACGATCGTGTCGTTATCTCTATGTGCAGGATCGGTGCTATACGATCGTTCGTATATATCGTGCAGGATCGTTCGTCGTTCGTTTTCCAACGATAATAATTGGAAGTGTGTACGTAGCTTAAGAGATTAGAAATGTATGGAACATTTTTGGAAATCAAACTGACAAGAGCTTTATGTAATATGTTAACTTTTAATTAAAATCTACATACAGGTTTACAGAAGAACAGTAACAATATAAAAATATATTTACAATATTTACAAATGTACACCAATCAAAATAGACAGTATCTTTTCTAACACAAAATTCTCTTTGAAGATAACATATAATGTTCTTCCAAGAGCTTAAACAGTAGTACTTCATTAACCAGCTTGAGAGATCCTGCTGGATTAGAAGAAGACTGGCTTTCAAGATGTACTTCCTGATATATCAAAGTGCGACTGCTTTAGATGTACAGAGACCAATGCTATAGGGAATCTGCAGTAGTGACACTATCTCTGCAATGTCCATGCACACTTTTCAATTATACAAGCAGTCTTGGAGTGCCATCACTGAGAGATCAGTTAAATAGTGACTAAAGACACTTGCAATCACAGTAATGATTAATGACCTTAAGCTCAACCTTTGTTCAGGTTTATTGACTGCACATCAAATGCAATGACATTTTGGTGCACAGACCAGGTTTTATATGTACTCAAAAGGGTCAATCCACTATAGTACAACGTATGAAGTATTTTCATAAACATGCCTTTTTAGCTTACTTTCAGAAATCAAATGATGTAATCTTTAATATTTTCTTGACCAAAAAAAGGTAATTTTTGGAGTTAGGTTTTACAGTCCATTTGGAACTAAATGTTCATCTAACACTACTTTGTCCAAAGATGACAACACTGCTGTGTGATTTTGTTCGTGACCCTGATAAAAATGGATTTACTGATATGATCAAGCAATAAATGTTACAATATCTTTTTTATAAACAAATTAATTTCTAACAGGAAATTGCAATGATTAAATACATAATAAAAATATTTACTGTGCCCCTTTGTAATACTTATCTGAATTGAACAGTTTGATAAGAAAGATATTATGATTGATATATAATAAACACTTAAAATGAATCATGCAGCTAAGTAAAATGATCCCAGAGTATTGTGGTCGACCATCTAAGTATAGAGGTAGGATACCCAACACATATAGGATAGGATGTGTAACCATGATTGTCCAGCTGAAGTATAAATAAAGGAACAGAATAAAGCAGAGCCCATGTGCAGTATAAATCTTCTAATCAGATATAGACCTGTTTTTTTTTAAGTCAGATACAGTGACACATTCTTTAGGTAATACAACAATTCAAGTAGTATTATTTCAGATATCTACTTTTCAGTCTATATAAAATGTAAACTGTTAATAGGAGTGTTTCTGCCCTATTACCAGATGATAAAAATAGTTAGTTATTGGTTATCAATATATTAAATATGCTTTTTGTTTATTTAAATACAGCAACCAAATACAAAATAGGTAATGCTAAACTAAACTGAAAACATTGCTTTTGCCCTCTAAAGAATCATCCAAAGGATTACGTGGATGATTTGGTGGTGACAATTTAGCCTTTACTAAAAACAGCACAGCCTGTAATGGCCATCACAGTTTTAGTTTCAGGGACCTTTAAATTCCTGAACATTCAATATCAGTAGATCCATAACCTGGTGAGTTAGACCATAGGGCAATATAGCAATGATCTACAGTAAAGCATATGTGTTCTACTATAAAACATTTTAACTGCCAGCTGGTGACAACCATCATTTGACATTGTTCTCTTGACAAAGTTTGAATTGGGCATATCTCTCCCTGGTGGAGAGATATGCCCAATTCAGCCCTATGGTAAACATCACCATTCTGCCACAGCCTCAACCACAGTCCCATCCTCTCCTATTCAAGTGAGTGGCAGCAATTAGGAATAATTTTTGTAGGTGGCTGTGGTAGATCGTGACACAATTCCAGAAAGCAACAAGTTACTTTTGCACAACCATGTGCAATTGTGTTACCTACAGAGTTGTTTGTCAATCCTGGGCACACAGCAGCAGCTTGCTATGTACCTAGGAAAGGCCAACTATGTGGTTTTCCAACACAGGTATGAAAAGGCCCCTAATAGATTTGGTGTGTTTCCTAAACTATATCCAGCCACCTGAAAATTAGGGAAAGGGCAAATGGATTTTGAGCACAGCCTTTCTGACCACAAGGTACCCCTGGTCAAGGGGTTATAGATCTGGCAATCAAACTAAACACCACTCAGCCCAAAAAGGAATTCCCTGAATTAATAATAATAATGCTTAGTAAAGGCACTTACATTTTCTAATCTTTAAAAGGACTAAATAAAGTGCATTTCCAAAATAGTTATATTTTACAGTAATTTATGAAGGCTGATGACGCCTTTGCTTTGCAAATACATACAATGAATTAAAAGAGCACCACCACAAAAATCATATTAGCGCACAATATTTTTACAAAGTAGTGTAACTTACAGTACAATTCACAGTGAGCATTTATCAGATGGAAAAGGTAATATTTGTGAAGGTGTGCAGCACACCTGTATGCCGTCTTGTAATCCCAGTGCAAAATAGAAGAAGTGTATATCGTCTGTGGGATTAGATGACATTACAGTATATACAAATGAACATTTTCTTTACTACTTATGAAGGTCAGTCACATCGAGTTTAAAAATTAGTGAAGAAGTGCTTTCAATGTATACTTTGTATTATTACTATCTGTAGTTATATTTATGTCCAGTCTACAGAAAGTAGTGTTGAGTCATTGATAGATAATTGTTTATAGATGTTCAATCTTTGCAGAAAACCCAGAATTCATATATGACGTACACATATATGATCTACATCTGTATTTACTGAGAAACAATCATCCATAACTGCAAAGCTAGCATTTCTACACACCACCGAAGCCTTCATTATTTTGTCATTCCATTTGCAGCAGTTTTGGGAATCACACTATAACTGCCCCATTAAAAGAACCTGAAGCATCCAGCAAGTCTCTATTCCATTTTGTACAGGGAATATTTTAATGGTGTCCTTCTTTAACAATCCATTGAACAAAGTTTGGCTGCAGGTACTGAGCAAATGGTTGGTTCACATTTCTCCTCTAGGACCATTCACTCTGGTTAAGGCAGAGTAGTAAACCTCTGTAGTCTCATTCTCCATATGAAGCTCAAACCTTGGTCATGTGATTCAGTGATCACAACATTGTGGTAGATCCACTGATAATGCATTTAACTTTTCTTCCCAAGTGTTATTTCTTTTGAAGAAACTTCATTTTATTACCTGCAAGTAGAAGCACGGAAGTTATTATCTTTGCCCATCAAACTCCTTAAATCAATAGGCAAATATTAAGTAGGAATGCTGAATTAAGAAAGAAAGAAGTCTAATTTAGAAAGCAGGTTCTATAGGGCTTCAGTTTCAGTATGACAATATACAGTACAAAGACATACATTCAAACCTTTCATAAATTAAATTTAGTTATAAAGCATCTATAACTTTCATAAAGATATGTGTGGAATTAACCTGCTACGTTAATTTACACATTTAATTGGGATAAATCTGTTATTGACATATTCTAGAATGTGCGCCTGCTCACAGTTCACGTTTACTTATTTTGGTAATGATTATTTGCAATATATTTGATAACATGGATATCAGAAGAGAAAACTTGTAGCTGATCCTTCACTAAAAAAGTCACCTAACCCTTTCAAATAAGATATATATTTCAAATAAGGGTGTTTATGCACATATTTTTATGGCAATAAAAACATTTGACCCCTTTTAGTAAGCAGGCAGTGTTTTATATTGTTGTGTCTAGAACATAGACAAGAATATAAGGACACAAGCATACTGTATGAGTGGTTCCAATGACTCACTCATTCAAGTGACACACTCCTTCTGCCTAAAACATGTGCAGAACAACTGCTCTACCCTGTTATTAAAAGCCCCAGCATGCTCTGCACACCCAGATCGTTTATTGTTATAAAAGAGCAACATTCAGCTGATTGAGTAACAATATAGTCTCCCTTTAAATCAAACTTACTTAGGCCTTTCAAAAATTTGTTGACTCCACTGGGCTCGGTCTCAGGAAGTGTCTTTAGGTATTCAAACGCTCGTACCTCAAAAAGTCCTGTATTAGAAACACATGAAAGCACAAATAAATAGATCATATAGTTATAATAATAATAATGTCATATCTATCATTATATATAAAGTTACTGGATCACTAAACTTGGATCTCTAAAATATAACTCAATAGAGTTAACCCTGGAAAGAACCTGTGCTCTTAAAACTATTCAGCTACGGGATATCAAAAGGTGTTGTCTTTTACCTTTTACAACACTTTTTCGTAACTCCCGATCTTGTGTAAATCCAGCAAACATCTGTGTTTCCATAAAAAGATCAAGGAATTGGCGTACACTTCTGGAGGTGTGCGACTTTCGAAAAGGATCTCTTTGGAAGACACGTTCGCCCTTCTCATTCACATACATGTGCAGAGAGTAATGTCCAACAATTTCCACAAAGAACCACACGAAGGCCTCTGATACCAAAGTGTTCAGGGAGACTTCTTCTAGCGGAAAACAAAACACATTGTAAGTACATGTGACTCTTGTTCAGAGAAAATGATGCCGATGTTGCCAATGTTCCATCACTGTAGGACCTTTTGTAGTTTATATATTTGAAGACAATCTATTAAATACAATTCAATTTGAGAATGATGACATTTATGTATTGAGCCTAATGGGCATAAGCAGCAGTAGTACAATAATTACATATAATTAGGTATCCTAGAAAACTTCAAAATATTATCCTGTCCACAATTCTTTCTATGAAAAGTTACAGTTAATGTCATTTAGCTATCAATAAAATTCTACTATAGCCTAATAAAAAGTAAAATTATCACCTACCTCCCATATGCATTTATTGCACTGACATTGTGACACTAAACTACAAAAAAAACTAAGGGGATACTAGAACAATTTTGCATTTTCAAGCAAGGTTGTTAGAAGTATGATAAGTGCTTTCAGAAACTGATCACTTATAAATAAACATAAGTTTTAAAGGGTGAATTTGAAGATATAATAAACATATATATTGTGCAACTATTAAAAAATGGCATTCCACTATTATCGTAAAGAATCTAAGTTACAAAGATATGAAAACTTCATTTCCTTCATTTTTTTTGTATATCAAGCAATATTTTATAACATTTTATATTAATTTATTATATATTTATATAATATATTCTTCCACAATACTAAACAACATAGCTGACCATATGCATTCCTATTTAAAATGTTTTATTTCCATATTTAATTTTTCCCCCAAACTTTAAAACATTTAAAATAAATAATAAAGATATCAAATACATATGTTCAGATCTATAGGATTATATATATATTTCTTGATATACCAAAAAATATATATGTTCAAATGAGGAAGACAATGAAAGCTGAAGGAGGTTGGAATCCCACCACATATTACTACACAGATTGGTCAGGAGTTGCTGATGACTACAGATTGATAATGTTGAATACTGTTTAAATGAAAAATGTTGTTTAATTGGTAATTATATGTGAAGAATGGGAAGCATTTATTAACACTAAGTTTTTTGTTGGCCTTCAGCTATATTTTTCAAACATTCTCATGTTAATTTTACAAAGACATCATTATTTTGTTCCTTTTTATTTACAAGTTGTGTATAAAGACTTTATTGACTTTGAAGCTTTTCTCAAAGATCTGAGTAGGCATTCCTGCTCACCTTCAGTGAAATTGTGTTCATGATACAAGATATCATTTCTCTGTTCTAATATCTGGACCAGTGCGGCTTGGAGCTTGCGAGGCAAAATGTCATCTTCATCTGACAACTGTAATTATAAAAACATGAGAAATATATTGTGATATATTTATATATTGAACAGAACCTAAAGTATATGTATACTAAAACTTTTTTTGTTTCTTTTTGATAACTTATGGATGGTTAAGAAATCCATGTCAAGTTTCTGTTGCTGTGTTTGTCCCTTGAAGATGTATTCACACTTTTTTTTTGGTCTGGTTATCGCTGTCACAAAAATTGATGTGAAATCCAAGGTAGTCATCAATAAAAAAATGGGGGAAACTTTCCTGGGACACATGTTATAATGAGAACAGTTTAAAAGGGAGTTTATGCCTCACTGTGTCATTTGATCTAACTGTGTGATTTGATCTAATCAGGTAAATCTCCCCAATGGTACCATACAACAAAGAAAAAGAAATGCAATAAAACTCTTTCCTATTCTTTTCAAGCAAAAGAAAAAGTTTTTAGCTTTAAACTTTAAATAATATATTACACAATATAAAACTAATGTATATGCATACAGCTTATTTTTAACTTTCGGTTATGCTTATCTCTTATTTATAACATTGTAATATTCCCTGCTGAACACGTTAAACCTGTCAATGTGTCATTTAGGTGGCAACCTATAAGCAGATGTCCAAATTATAATCTTCATATGGGAAAGTAATAGGACAAAAGAAAACGTGCTTTGTGCACTGGGAGCTGTACAGGAAGGTGGAGAGGTTTGGAGAAAAGCCAGATGGCATATCAACGGAACTCCCACTTTCTGGCAGGAAGCCCCAAGCACCAGACAGAGCTGTCAGTTGGGAAACAAATCTACAAAAGACTTCACATATAATCACAGGGCAGAGACTAACATCCACCTGAACTCAGGTGAATAAAGACGACCTAAATGTATCCAATTGTCTGGTTCACAAAAGCATACAGCATACACCTAGAACGAGGATCACTGCCCATAAGTAACAGACTTATGATCTATTTAGCAACAATCAATTACTACAGCTATCTCATTCTCACACAATATATTATTAATAGGAAAGTCAGTGAGAATGGGAAGTGTCAACCTAAATATCAAGAAAATTCTCACCTGTTGAATGAACTTGTTGCCACAAAGATCAACAATTAAAACCTAGGAAAAAAACACAAAAAATTGTTTTATAAATACAGTTCACATACAAGAAGTTATCGCATGAGGGCTCAGTTGTTACAAACTGTTCACTAAGTTGGCACATATTAAAAAATTGTAAAAGTTACACTTTTTAAATTATGAACAGAGAATGCACCAGAGGAATGAAGAAAAAAATCAAAAAGGAAAGGAGAGGAGCAAAGGGAAGGAGAGAAGCAAATGGAAAAAAGCCAGTTAAGTTAACTTAACAGACACCAAAATAAAAGTTGTGACTAGATCACCATTCTACGGTAAGAGTAATGTATGATTAGACGCACAAATAGCAGTCCTGATTCCTAGCAATTTATATATTTATTATAACCTTTTTTTTTTTCATTATTGCAGAACTGACGTAAGCATCTATAAAACTGATTTTACTTATTAAAGAAAAAAATACTAGTTTACCCACCTCTTCAATAGGAAGGTCACTTAGCAGAGGTAATGAGCATGACAGAATACCAATAAGGAATGGAGTGGGAGAACACACAATGTCAATCATGGAAGCTGGAAGGACAGGAATGTAGGTGTGCTGCCACGTGAAAGGATAAAGCATGGCAACCACTGCATGAGCACACTTGGATAATGTGCTGGAAAGAAAAAAAACACATGATATTAAAACAATTGTTTTACAAAAGATTTATCTCACTGCTTGTTAATATATTTTATAGAGAAAAATGCAAATAGTATAAAAACAACAAAAAATAAATACATCTTTAAATTATTCTCTTACCTAAGATTGTCGGCGACAAAGATAACCCGTCTCTCGAGTAGAAGAGAAGCAAAAACTTTAATAAGATGGCAAACGCTGAGACATTTAAATAGGCAGTCAAAGTCTACGTGTTCCAGACGGGAGTCCATTGGCCGACACAGCTCCATAACCTGATGATAAGAAGAGGCATACAGATAAATTATAAGTAAACATTTAAGAAAATGTATTTAGAATGTTTATTTCTTGCAGGTATAGCATGACATATTTGTAGAAATAGTAGTGGGAGTATACGTCACCTGACTTTGAGTTTTGTTAATAATAATGTTTAGCATTCCCTTTGTTCTATTTTACAATCTGTTTGGTATATAAAAAGATGAAGTCTATGGTGTAACTATACTACACATGGAATGAATATCGCATTGCAACAAAATTATATTACAAGACTTTTTATTTCTTCATCTTTATTCAATAAAATAAAGATCAAGACATTTAATAACTATAATAGATAATAGAAAGATAAATCTTTTGTAGCTATTTTAATCTATAGGAGTTGTATCATTTTAGGGTTGGTCATACACAGTCATCTACAGGACAGTGAAAGATCTGTCCACTCACTTGTGAGCCTAGATGTTCTCTTCACATTGGCCAACTTAATTGGGAAATGGAAATGATTATGGATTAGTCAAAGTTTAGTCCATGTGCTGGAAAGTCTCTATGTGTCATCAGGAGCACTTGCATTGGGTCTGATTCATTAAAGGTCTCCAAGGCTGGAGATGATACACTTTCATGAGTGAACCTGAGCGATCCAGCAAACCTGAAATTAATTTCTTGAAAGTCATTTGCTATTTGTTAGCAAATGTTTTCCATCCTGGACTAGATCCATTTCCGGTTTTCTGGATCACCGAGCTTCACTAATGAAAGAGTATCCTTTCCAGCCTTGAAGAGTTTTATTAAATCAGGCCCATTCTGTTTGTTTTCATGGGGAGGAGGTCTATTTGTTATACATGCAAAAATACTCTTAAAAAAAAAGGGGTATGTAAATAATATACATTTCCTGTGAATCATCACAATGTATATGGCTGGCCCAGCGAAGTGCAAGATAAGGGTGATCTGATGTGTCCTAATCTCTGCAGTTGGTACAGCCAATTTATGTATTGCTTACAACTGTTAGGAATGCTTGTTAACACACACAGACACTTTCTTACATGATGGAAAATCCCTGTCATTGCAAGCACTGATCAATCTATTTCCATGAATACACAATTGTGTGCCACATTGATAATTCAGCAGAGATGAAGAGAACACGTCTTTAGCAGAGTGTGGATACAGATGTGTCTTTATCCATCTTCCTAATTAAGGCATCTACTTGTTCATTTCTAACCATGATGTAAATAATAAATATGTAGAAATACCTCATTTCCTGATCCTGGCAGAAAGCTCTTCACTGTAATAGTTCGCCCTGGTGCAGGGAATGGAGCTTCCATGACACTGCGCATAAATGGTGACACCAAAGCTGGAGACATTACTCTTCTTTTCTCTACTTCATCTAAGATCTAATAAGGGTTGGAAGATGAATACATTTTATAAGTATATATTATAAATTCAGGACAGTGAAAACAGAACATTTTGTAATTCATATCAGTAATTATTCCATATTTCAAAAAAACATAATAGGTACAGCTTTAACTCTTGGCAAAATAATTTTTTTATATATATTTCTCAGTAGCCAAAAGTATAGAAATCCACTTTGTGTGCAAAAAAAGCATTTACAAACTGAGATATTAGCTTATAAATGTAGAGGTATCATCATCACAATGCTGCACAAAACCTTTATAAAGAGCAGAGCTGTGACCAGGACCCAAAAGGTCCACCTACATAAGGCTACAAGCAGAAAACCACAGAAGGGGAATTAATACAAGACTAGTCACATTGCACAAGGAGCGCAACGTAAAGTTGTTTTATGAATTACTACACATATCTGGAAAAAATGCACAAAAAATACAAAGAGTCAAATAGGAATTGTATGCCTCCTATATTTAGAATATATTTGTTTAGCTCATATTTAGCTTTAGGGAAATTAGTATATCTGGATACACAGTTCCTTATATCTTCTGCCTACCTCTTCAAACCAGGCCAATCTGCATTTGCTACCAATTCATTAATGTGCACACAGCGCTTTTAAAGTGTAAACAATCGTATCTTTTTGTAACAAAAAGATAAACATTTAGGCATCATCATCCAGATAGTCCAAATCAATAGATATATATCCACTCTTTTCAAATATTCTGAAATACTTTTAATGAAATTGGATTTAAAATTAAAATACAGAAAGCCTGTTCAGTGTTTATACTTAGTCCTTGTAAAGGATTTAGCAAATAAAATGTTTACTAATTCACAAAGGTATAGCAAATGAATATGTTACTTAAACATGAATATATTACCTTAGAGAATAAATTGAAACAGCCCAGACGGCTAACAATGCAGTAAACTTCAGGCAAGCGTTTGCCTTTACCGTGTGGCTGGGGAAAGAAAAAGGAAAACAATTTTAATTTAATTAAAACAGTGCATAAATCAAACTTAAGCTGTGAATGCTAATATGGAAGGTTATAACACTGCATATTTACTTGGTTGGTATTGAGCCTGTAACAACTCATTTTCCATGTAAATTGATTTTATAATTCACAAGTAAATACAATTTGCCTAAATTTAACATTAGTATCAGTTCTTTGTCTTATGGCCCATGCATTAGCATTAAGTCATCACTAGTCAGCATTGCCTGCTAACTGTTATAAAGTTCTTTACACCATAATTCTCCCACCCTACAAGATTTTAATGAAGGAAACAAAATCTTACCAAAAGCTTCCTACAGTAGCCAAACCATCTGCTGCCATCTTCACCAGTCAGTACAAATGAAAAAGTTTCACTAAAACAAGACATTGTTGAAAGGTTATTCATCTATATTTTTGTTCACATATTTAAAAAATTATTGTGCTATGTACAGGATAGAAAACAGAAACTGTATGTATTGTAATCTATACATTTTTTTCAAAGCACAATAAGCTATAAAAAGTTACCTCTTAAAATTAGATGTGGGAGCCCAATCTTTTGAATCAGGGAAGCAAAACTGTGGAATTACTTTTAACCTCTCCTCTGTGTCCTTAGATTGCTTCAGTGGGTGATCATTCTGTCGACAATGTCAAGAAGCATTAATTAGAAACAGAAAATTACTTTTAGGTAGAAAAAAGTAAGAGTTTTTTAATGTAAGTAATATTAGGACCTGGTATACTATGAGGTCATAAAATACCTCTAGGGTTGGCATGTAGATATGTTCCACAGATCTTTTTTTCCCCAGAATACCAAAATTTCACCCTTCTACTATGTACTAAAGAAGCTATGTTTGCAATGGGGAAGATCCTGAGTACAAGAGTTGAAAGTGCTGGCTCCATTAGCAAATAAGGAGAAAGTTAGATGATTAATCTTCCCCGGCTGCTTTGCCTGCTTTAAGTGCACAGTTTTTTTATGACAGCCAAAAGTTAGGCATGCATAAGGTGTGCAATGTATACTGTCTATGAACTCAGCCAGATAGGACAGGGGATTTTAATAGTAGGTACCCACACTTCTCGCTGATATGGGAACCTAAAATGAATGTATAAATTTGACTTTATGACATGAGAGTAACTTTAAGGTTTTGACTGCACAAAAAGGGAAATGTACTTATTGTAGCTAGCCTTTGTATTTTGTATTTTATATAAACAGGATAAAATCCTTGATTATAATTCAGATATTCTTGAAAAGGGATATTTTGTGAAATCCATCAGGGTTCTAAAAAATGAAAGTTAGCAACCTCTGTTTTAGGATTAGGGCATATGTACATATCCCTTTAACAGTCCCACTACAAGCTTGTCTTGATGCAATAACTTGTTGATCTTTTTAATTTGCTAAATACAAGGAACATTTAATTTAATAACACTGTGAGATTTGTTGTAACTATAAGATCTTTACCTTACTGGGGTATTGCTGTGTTATAAAAGGAACGTAGGTATCTCCTGATGGCTTCTTCTGCAGAGAGACCACCACAAACAGCTCAAATAGTTGCTGCTCTTGAAGTTCAATAAGGTCCCGCTCCAAGGTCTGGTAGTGAGGATTACGTTTCAGGGAGTTCTGAACATGAGCCAAACGCTTATTGTGTTCTGCATAAAACAAAAATACCATTGATTGAACTTAGTTTCATGCTTATAGGATTTTTTTAATTCTCCTACCAACAGCCTTTAATATTTTAGGCTGAATTGTCCTTTTTTATAATACTTTGATGTCTCAGAAACTAAGAGAGACTAAACTTTATTTTGCTGCTCTCAGCTTCTTGTAAACCAGCTGTTGAGAAACATTGTTATGGGCGTCATGAGATTAATAAGGATGGCCTAGGAGTCCTGCCCAGTCTTCAAGTAAATACATGTTCTACCTTCTCATCTATGATACCTTGGCTGGTCCATCAAGAAAGACAAGGTATTCTGGATTATAAATCCATTGTTTTCTTTAGCTTTTGAATTTTTCAAAATTAAAAACCACTGGTTAATTTTATAATTAACCAGCATTTTCAAATGATGGGAAATCAATGACAAAGCCATATTTTCTAGGGTTACCAGAAAAGGGAGAGGTGGTGACTTTATATTAAAGAGGTAAAATACACAATTTTGTTGATTTCTTAAACATGGATAGTGTTTCTTTTTATCTCCAATATAAAAAGGACAAAGCAAACTAAAGAAGCTTTACAGCCATGTTTTTTTTAGTACTCACTGGAGGTTCCAATGCCAGGACTAAAATAGTCACTCTCTAACACAACTTCCATAGGTTTGGGTAGGTTTATGGTTTACTATCTGTTCTCTGGTATGCGCTGCTCCAGACAAGTTGTCCGTCAAGCACCATGATGACAATTTTGAGTGATTTATAACAATGTAGCCAACTACTCCGCTGGTTTAAAACCATTCAAACTGTTTTACAGGTGCAAGAGTGATTCGACTAGGCCAGGATCACACATAATTAATTAGGCAGAGGGTTGGCTTAGGTGAGTTGGTTGTCAGGCAATAAATCCTTGGGATCCTGGCCAAAGGTTGAGTATTGCCTACTTGTATTAACATTTTTTTTTAATGGATGACAAGGCTAACAACACCAATAGGAAATTAAGTTATTGAAATCTATAAAACATACACTGCATCATGTTGCCAGAAATGCACATCTGTGTATATAGGCCTACCCAGAATGTGGAGCAATTATTTCCTCCCTTTGGAGAATTCCAGTTGTATCACTCCAGATTTTTTTTTTCATTTTAGCTAGCATAAAATCGAATCTGAACTTTATATGATCTGCTTTTGATGGTTTCCTTCTTGCACACCCATCCCTGACTTGACCAGAGCGATGGCCTTTGGAGAGCTGCCTATGAAATATCATTTCATCTTCATTTCGTAAAACTTGACTCAGAACATCTGCAACTTCACACATTCAACTTCATGAACAATTAACCTAAAAAATTTTGGCTTCAAAGTTACTTTAAACACATATGTTTTTTACTTACTTTTCTGACGATCCTCTGTTTCACTTTCAGATTCACTTGCTTCTCCTGAAACACAAAGAATGATAATAAAGCTAAAACTTGGTTTTTGAATTTATATCTTACCATACAACCTAGATTATTTTACTTTCAACTACAAATGATAAAACACTTTTTCAATGTATATGATCATCATTTTGTAACAAAGCTGTCGAAAATGGTGTTAGGAATCTCTTCGACCAGCAAACTGTTATGTGTCAGTATGTAACACTCCATAGCCTAATGTTGGTACTATGTGGCTTTTAATCACAATGCATAGTGGATACAACAAATATGAAGAGACTTACCTTTGGATGAAGTAGTGTCTTGTCCAATAAATGTCTGGACTTTAACCTTCTTTTTTCCACGTTTTGTATCAAATATGTCCTGTATTTTCATAACCAGCTATTGAAAAAAAAGTTACCATAATTAATCTTTTGCTCCAGTTACATTTAAATTACAGATTATAAAATGTTATTGTCTTGCAACATAAAATATTCCCCCAAATATGATTTTCACAAACATATTATATATTGCAGCTTATTCAGCTGATTCTCTTTCTTTTTTCATTATATTATATTATATTATTAAAACCTGTTTCTTCTAAAATTAAAAGTTGAGGAGATGCTGCTCTATGCACTAAATAAATGTTTCTTTGTTCAATGCAAAGGAAGTAGAAGGGTCAGTAAATTCCATAGGAACTATTCCACACCCAATTAAATAAAGCTTGACAGAAAATAGAAACAGAAACAGGCAGAAGATAAATGTATTTAGTAAAGGACAAACATATTGCATCAATGAGATGACCCATTGTGGCAGGGATGAAGCAGGAAGGATCTTTTGTGTGTTTCCTTTTTAATAAAACACATCCTGTATAGGAGCTTTATAGTTGACTACATTTGGATTACATGTAAACACAAAATGAAACTATATTGTTACAGGGCATTCTCAATGATCATATATATTCGTATGCATTCAGTGCACTGCAAATACATTTTTTAATGCTTACAAACAAACTCTGTAAATTAAAATGTTTTGTTACTTGTAAATTATCAGTTATTTTTGATCAGCTGTCAACTTTTATTGAACGGGTCAGTCTAATTTACAAAAGTTTAGCTTAGGAACAGACATAAGAAATCGAGTTTATTTAAAAACCCAAGGAGCAAAAATGACATGCTGAGTTTCCAGACACTCATTTTTCTTAAAGGAAATGGATAGTAGGTTAGAAAGGTCTGCTCCCTACTACCATTAAACTGCTTGCATAGTGGTGATGTTATTGATCTCCGCAAAAAACAACAGTAGCTGACTTAGGAGACTCAATTAAATACGATCACACAAGAATACCAATTTTTATATTGAAAAAAAGACTTATTTTCACTTGTGCCCAATGAGAGTTGAAAACTTTGGTCACAGAACTTGTGTTCAAGCTTTTAAAATTGAGTCATTTACTGTTCCTCCTGCTCTCTGACACTGGATGATGGTATTATAGAGCAGGAAGGAAATATGAATGAAATCATGTTATCCTGGTTTGTTAACAGTTAAAATGATTGTTGAATTCACATTGTTTTGTTGTTATTTTAGCTTTAGCGTTTACCTTGGCTTAATAACTAATTGTATAGATTGCCTAAGATGATAATTAATATTTAAATAAAAGAAAGTGTATAATTACAATGCTTATTTGAAAAGTATAACAATAGTAAAATAAGCAGGAATTATTAACAGGTGTTTCTTGTTTCCCTGTGTTTATCTAATTTATTATTGCAATATGCAAATATAATGATGCTATTAACAATAAATCTTAAATGAAAAGAAAGTAAAAAAAATGTACTGAAAAAGGTAAGATACTGCAGGACAATGAAGTCTGTCACTTTGCTTTACTACACTATTTAAATTGCATCTTTATAACATATTTTTCACTGGGGAATATAAATAGATATATATTTTTGAACAGCAAATAAAACAAATCTGCATACCTTGGGGAACTTCTTTTTCTTCTTTGCAGTGTCTCCTCCACTTCTGAACACTTTCCACTCCATCAATGTAACCGGCAAGGTAGAATCCTTTGTGGCTTTCTTGTGAATATACAACTTGGTACTTTTCAGCTCCAATGTCTGCCTCTTTAGAAAGTTTGTCCTTGAAGGAATCTGAAAAATGATTGGTTCCTCTAGTTAATGCTCATCTATTCATGATATGAAGGTGGCTAAAATTCATACTGTTTAATACATTTTAGTTTACTATTTTCTCAGTTTGTGTAGAAGTACTTTGAGTTTAAAACAATTTAAACAAAAATCATGTTTCCACTTTTTCTTTGTTGTGTGTTAAGTTTGAAGGCTGGCCCTACAACTATGGCCATGCAGATGTACCTTAATGTATACAGTTATTATCATCATGTAATATAACTAACTAAAAGAAAGGTTCTACAATGTTTATAAAAAAAAAAAAGACCAACCTTGGGGGCTTTTATTGTACATCGTGGAGGTGGGATCCTCCATGTGCTTGGGACCCGCCATACTGGTAAAGGAGATATTTTGATATCTTCATAATGGTTTTCCTTCTGAGGATCTGCAGTAGACATAATTAATTTTATAAGTTTTTTTTGTCTAGCAAATGTTTAATTATTTAAATTATTTGTTGCACAAATTTTTAAGCCTGTGCGTTTAATACCCCATCCCCGGGCTTGGTATGAAACCTGAAGATCCAGAACCTGTGATCCCATTGCCCCGAAGCTCCCTCTACTTTTTTAAATGCCATTATTATTTTGTTTAAAAAATACTTACCTATCCTTCCAAAGTCTTTAGGCTGGAATCAATGCTTTATGATATTTGCTGACAAATTACACTAAAAATAAAAATGAACTCAAGTGCCCTAATTCAGAATGACCAAACCAATATTCATGTTAAACCAAACTTGTATTAAAGTCCAAGGACACCAAGTTTTAAGGTAAATGCAAAGTCCCTAAATGTAGTATTGTACCTGTAAGGACAAGTCCCAAATCAAAAAGTTTACGTTGACAGCTAGTTGAGCTGTATCTATTGTACATTTAAACACCTCAGCTTCAGCATCCCCTAATAGAATAACTGAGATGGACAACCACATTAAAATACTATGTCCCTCAGGTACTTATTTTTATTTACAGAAAAACTTTTTTTTCCATTGGGGAACGTTCTCGCAGGTGCAAAATACCAAAAGGTGGGAGGAAGGGTGCAATCCACCTTCGCACTTAGATGAAGGGACCCAAAGATGCAGAAAATTCCCTTTAAAATATTAAAAATTATATTCTATATTATATTCTAGAATAGCACACAAAATGTAATAAATGCTGTGGAAAACCTACACATGATGTCTTCATAAATGTTGTCTTCAGACACTGTGTGATAGAGAGCAGATTGTGAGACTTCACTAGGCTCTTCAGAGATCTGAGGATGGTTTGTTGGTTGTATAAGACGTCTGTATGTTTGAACATCTTCGTATTCAAAGGATTTCCTAGAGACAAACAAATGCCATTAGATGAGCCACAGCATTCGATGTGGGATGGATTAAAAAGGGTGCAGATGGAAAAGATGAAAGAGGTCTACACAGAAGGAGTTCCTTTTGAAGACCATTTTTGGAAACTTATGCATCAAACATTTCTCTCCCACAAATAAACTACCAATGGTAAAATTTTCAATATGTGATCCTTTCTAATTTATTCAGCTATGATATATTTTTTTTTTATACTTAGTCACACTAAAGGAAGAATTTTAGAGGCAGTTACTGTTAAACAAATCTCCGTCATGACAGCCTAGTCTACTAATATACAGAAAAATATCTAAATGAATATACCAGAAGTATCTTTTTTTATCTGTAGGCTGGAAACAACAAACTAATATTTTAAAATTATACAGATGTAAATCACCCACAGGGTCTCCTGGGAACTTCAGAGACAATAAAGAATTAAAATACCCTTTCTTTCATTTGTCATAGCCATGGTTCATGGAAAATGTGAGAACCGTGTTCCAGAGACACGCAGTCCACGGATGTGACCAAAAAAAGTGACATTTGAGTTTTAGGTGAGCATAGCCTATAATGGACAGATTATGGATTAAAACTTTTTACGACTCGGAGGACAAGCTTTCATGTACGTTCATTATACTGAGTCATGATTGTCTGTCTGACTACAAAAAAGGTACACTAATCCCTTTGTATGTTTATTCTAAACCTAATAAAACAATACAGTCCAAGACAAATGGACTATGATGTTATAATACACGAAAAATTCATGATACCCTTGAGGCCATTCGATTCATTCATATTCTTTTCCGAATGTCCTTAGAAAGTCACATGACTTCATGGGGAGCCCAGGTGCACCACTTTGCACATAGACTTCTCAGCCCTCTGACATGTAATTCAGGTGGATAAATGGAAAGAGTGGCCCCTGCTAGTGGTTTGACAACTTTTCTCAACATGAGACCAACATGTACAGCAAGGAGAAAAAAATCTTAATAGGAGGTATACTAGGATAATAAAACTTTAATATAATTTTGAGAGAAATGCCCTTCTAAAACCTATTAAATCTGTTAGATAAATTATTGGGGAAACAATGAAAATATATCATGTGCAGATATTTTATCTATTCACTTCTCATGTCAAAAGCAGAAAAAATAAAGAATTAATCTGGAAAATCTAATGCACCTTGTTCTGGGCCAGACAACATGGCAACAGGCAAATGTCATGGCCCTGCTTTCCTCTTGGCCAGCTTATAAAGGAAAAATGAGGGGATAATCATATGGCATATTGATCTAGGTAATGTGATTTATACTCAGATCCTGCTACAATAAAGAAAAAGTAGGAAGCCAATTATTTCCTTTATTTTAAAAATTATGGATTTTTTTTAGCTGTCTGATGTACTTTAACTGTGGAAGTCAGCAGTAAGTGACAACCACTGTGTTGCCCTACAAAGCAGGCACATAGCCTACCAACTGTACATGATAGCCTATTTGTGCATACATATTTTTAAACATTTAACCTTAAAATATATTTTGAAACCCTTGGCACATGAGATAAAATAATTTACATATTTACATAGCAAACCTCAAAAAATAATGTGCACACAGATCACTTTTTTCATGTGACTTTTTAGGGGTAACAGTACATTTTGAGTCATTTGGTGGGGCAATACAACATAATAACCTTTAAAAAGACTGTACTTCAGATACTTCAATAAATATGTTTTATTCTTTGTTTTCAAGATTTTAAAAATTCTAAAATATACTAACCTTTTTGATCTTGGTCTCAGTTTCCTGTTTACATATTTTTTTGGTTCAGAAGGTGGAATGGAAGGGTCAGAAGATTCTGTATCACTTTCGTCCACAGATTTTCTCCTCCTTTGATTATTATTTGTGTATTTTTCCGCATGATTACAGTTAGCATAGCGAAATGTCCTTCGTGGCTTAGGTACAGGATTTATAGATGGGCCATCGTTCAATGGCTCTGTATCGTAATAGTTATTTTCTACACTGTTTTCAGCAATGTTTTGATTTGACAGGTGGCCTAACGTATCATCATCTAAGGACATGTTCCTAACTCTTCTTTGTTTACATTTTAAAGCCATTTCTCTTAAGTCGTCAGCAATCAAATTGTTTTTTTTAAACATTTCTGAAGAAGTATAAAAATTCCCTGGTGGAAGGTCCGTTTCAGGATTAATATATGCACTTTCTTTTTTACTGGAATACGATGGGCTTTCTAGTTGGTCCTCGTAAATATTTCCTTCATGGATTACTTTGTTATTTTCATCGTCCAGTAGATTGCCCATACTTTCTTCCCTGAAATCCAGGCCCATGTTTTTGTAACGAGTTACTACTGACTTTCTGTTATCCAGTATATTTTCTGTTGATTTTGTAATTCCATTTTGGTTATTTAAAGTTCTTTTGGGTTTTATATCCAGGAGGTCCTCACAAGAGCCACTGCTGACCCTGCATTCCCACTGGGAGATCTTCTGCTTGATATTTTTGCAGTGACTCCTTGATAGAGTCAGTTGAGCTGATCGCGTTAAGCCACATTCTGGGCTTCCCACTGTATGCATGACAGGCATCTCTGTAGTTATACCAGCTTCATAGTTGTTTGGACATTTCAGTGAACCTGTTAGATCTTTAATATAATGGCTGGGAAGACTAGCTTTGTTTTGAGGCAAAATTTCACTTTGAGGAGTTTTAAATTAAAGATCGCAAAATAATAATACTGCAGTTTTTTAAATTAGCTTTTTTTCACCCAATAGGTCTTCTGCAGGCAAACAGAGAATACTCCAATGTCAAATGATTCATCTAACATATAACTGAGCAGCAAAGGAGGCTGCACATCGATGTTTCCAATTCAGTGTCAGAGCTGAAAAACAAACGCATTTTGTTACAATACGTCTTACAGCTAAGGCTACTCCAAAAGTAACAATAACTGTAGTGTTCCAGAGAAGGGAAAGACGTCAAGTTCAACAGATTGTGAAGAACGCACATTAGACAAAAAGAAAAAGAATTACGTTTAAGAAACAAGAACATACACACTGACTTTTACAAGGAAGTGAACTAATTGGACTCCCTATTTACTGT
>NC_092858.1:124341790-124348010 GCF_032062135.1 Pyxicephalus adspersus
ATATTTTCATGCTACCTGAAAAATACTCTTAAGTAACTGTTTACTATATGTATATATATATATATATATATATATATATATATATATAAAATTCAAGTAATATTTATTTACCAACCCTAGCTTATAAATCCCAATTCAGCAAAAGCAAACATTAAATACAGTGACTTGTTAATAAAACATTGCAAGGTAAGTAGTAAAATGTATCAAACTGAATTACATATATACCCACTGTAGGCTCCCTGCCTTCTCTCACATGCCAAAAGCTTGATTTAGTATATCTAAGTGTCCATTGGTGTTTTGAAGTTTGTCACAGCCATAATCACGATTAAACCTACCCTAAACCTTTGGAATTGACATGCAAAAAAGCAAACCAACACAGAGTACAAATCCATACACACAGCACATGAAGCTCTGAAAAATCTTGCTACAGTGGATTTCATTTAACCTAGAATAAATTAAAATTTCACCCAAAAGCAATTAATACAGCATACCAGCCCATACCATGTGTAAAGATGTGGCTTTATTGGTTTTTATTAAAGGCATGGAAACTTCTGATCTCATTCAACAAGTAATATATCTACAAAGACAGACATAATAAAACCATGGCGTCTTCCATAGGTACAGTGCAACATAAAATGTAGATACAAAGACACAGGAAGTAAAAAAAGGCTAAAAAGAGAAGAAAAAAACATACAAGTAGTACGCAATTTGGTAAGATACAATTTACGGTAAATTCAGCAGACATGTTATTTCATGCAGCAGCAGTGATTAGTTAACTAATTTTCACTGACTCTCTAATGCAAATTCCAGTTTTTCTTCTAGAAAAATGAGAGAGTTGATGGTCAGGCAATAAATCATAATTCAAAATAATATGTATGAGAACAGAATTAGTTGTGCTTTCCACTACAAATGTCCTTATGGGGGCAAAAGGAGCATTGTGTGTTTGTTGTATAGAAGTATGAAATTCCATTTTGAATACTAATTTGCATATAGGTAACGCTAGGCCTAACATGCAGTGACCTGTTATTTCAAACATTAAAAGTTACATATCACCACATTTATACTGTTAAAACCTGACAGATGGCTGCAATTATAATTTCTAAATGTACAACCTCAAAAGACAGCTAACCAGTGTCTGCGAGTAATAACAGGGTCTGTTCCCACTAGGAAAATGAGAGGCAGGAAGAAAGGTTGGAGTATGAACATAAGATATTTTCTCTCGGCTTCCTGCAGTGTTAGCAGCACCCACACCCTAAAATAGTTTCAATAAACTGCTTTCCTGGCATTACGAGACAAAAAGGTCTGAACATGTCAGCTCAGCTTTTCTTTCCTGAATGCAGGAGAATTTCTCTACTGCAGGAAAATGTGTGAATCCGAATGACAGGGATCAAAAGAGCCGTTGTCACTAAAATAATGTGATTAAGTTTCATTATTTAGTCAGAACACAAATACAAAAATTAGTAAAGGTTGCTGTTAGCAATATTTCAACAAGGGAATGTAGGTTTTTAAACCTTATGTTTATTTGGTGGTTGTTCCTGTGATCTGGCCAAAAGCAACTAAGAGTAACTTAACCAAAATCACAAGATGAAAAAGAATTGCCTGCCAGGTTCTTCTGCAATATTAAACATTTTATTACAGAGAATTTATGTCATGAGAAAACTTTGGTCTTCTATTGTTGCTCCATTTTAGTAATGCTAGGTATTGCTATGATCCTACCAAAACTGTTTTCATCTTATACCCACTCTCTTGAGCCCCCCCCCCCTGACATCTTGGATGGTATATTAGAAACAACTGCTGATGTATCATCTTACTATTCCTTTACAGACCAATCAGAAGTGATGTAGTGCAGTGTTCAACCCAGAAATGTGTTTAGGGTTGTCAGTAACCACCCAAAAACAGCCAGGTGATTACCAAATAGTGCCGGGTGGTGCACCCAGCTAAAAGGGGCTGGGGGGAACAATATAGTGACAAAACTGCCATTACAGAATTACACATTCACACACATATCAACTGTGTATTTAGCCGCTCAACTTTTAAAAAATGTGACTTTGTTATTGACGTTATAGATCTCACTGGATACCTTATGCTTTGCAATGATTTCACATAGGTATGTATATACTTGATAGGTATCAAATATACTACATAGGTATTAGTTATACTGATTTTATTTAATCACCTAAATATTTGGAATGTAATGAACACGGGAAAGTGCAGAGTTGAAGGAGCCTTCCGCTAAAACAAATATGCCATTTCTTAATAGCTGCCTTTCCAGAATAAGTAGATGGTTTCCTTTCTTTTGTTTCTTTTTCTCCCTATTTTTTTTAAATATTTGAATTTCAATAATTAGAAATATTTTAATGTAAATAAGCCAAACTAGGGGCCCTTTTAGACCTACAATGAGCCACAAAATTCTGCAGAATGCTCAACCTCAATCCTAACCAATCCCACTCAAGTGAATAGGAGCGATTTGGTACCATCATTTGCAGTCATCTGGACATGGCTGCAGCAGATCACAGTGCAGTTTGCCATTACCAGTCTCACAGCAGTTTGCCCTGTGTCTGGAAGTGGCTGCCTGCATAGTTTTTGAATTGTGAGTTTGTTTTTTTGTGCTTTTCAATCATATCAATTAGGCTGCATTGTACAGCATTGCTCACAGGCCTAACACAATGATAAACTGAAATATATTGTTTCCCATAGGCCCAGGGCACACCAACACACTGGGTCTGATTATTTATTGTTGTGCAAAACTGGAGAAGATAAACTATTGTGGGTGAAAATGGGTGATCCAGTAAACCTTGAATGGATCTAAACAAAATTCCCAACTAACAGCAAATGAGTTTTAAGAAATCCATTCTAGGTTTGCTGGATTGCCCAGGATCTCCCATGATAGTCTAGCTTCTCCAGTCTTGAAGAACTTTAAAAATAATGCCCAGTGTGTTGATGAATGCTGGCTGAAAACTGGCAGATGCTGTGTGTAAACACAGCACAATCTACTGCAACATACTACAGCACATCAAAATTCACTACAGCGCACATTAAAGAAAACAACATTTTGGCATCTGCCATGGGGGAAAAAACATCAATGCACAAACCAAATGAAGAGCCATCCAAATGGATAAGTTGCCCCAGCCCCTTTTTTTAAAACCGCCAGAGCAGGACCAAGCCCTCATTGCTGACTTAATAGGCCTATAGCAGATATGTAAAAATTCTTTCTAAACCATGCCGAAGCGGTTAAAAAAAGTGTGCTTCACACATTCTTGCCAAACATTTTTATCTGAACATAACAAGATGCAATGTGACAAATAAGAAGCGGTTTCATTGCGTCACACACAGAGGGAAGTGCTTTCAAATTGTTTTTAGCAGAAAGTAATAAATCCAAAACATGCATAAACATGATCAAAACTTGCAGCTAATTCCACAGAAATAATACACAGGTGTGGCAGGAACATTATACACGTTACATGAATCAGGGAAAGACAGGATACTGAATAGGTGCCAAAAATGATTTTTGTCTGGGGAACAAAGCTCATTAACAAAGATTTCAGCTTAATCCAAAAGCTTAATATACATTTTTAATAAACTCCTCTACACTGCATAAATAAACTGAGGGGAACTGACATATGAGGTAATGCCTGTTGTGTTATGGCCGCACATTATTTAAGTGGACTGCCATTGCAGTTATTTATAAACTGCACCAAATCTTGGCGAGTACATTGCACCACAATGCACAGGAGTGACTGTGTTTTATGTTGCAATGCAAATACTTTGGAAAAATTTTGTTTGGGCACTGCAACACAAAAATATATATATATATATATATATATATTTGTGTTGCAGTGCCCAAACAAAATTTTTCCAAAGTATTTGCATTGCAACATAAAAGAAGCAATGTTACAGATATGGGGCCTATTGACACCATGGCACAGCAGTAATGGATTACACTAAATGGAATTCAGCAATGTACCAAACCATATAATATTATATGGTTTGGTACATTGCTCAATTCCATGTAGTGTAATCCATTACTGCTGTGCCATGGTGTGAATAGGCCCCATATCTGTAACATTGCTTCTTTTTAGAGTACAGCAGAATTAAGAAATGTACCCAATGATGCAAATAATAGCTTCTATTCATTCACTTCTATTCATTGTAAAACTACAGAAACACAAAAAACAGGGTAAACCTATTCATCTTCCAAATGTGACCATAGGTTAATTACTAATGATCAAAAAGCCTGTAAATCATAGCTACACATATGCCAATATAAAAACTTTTCATGCACCTAGTTTTTAAACATAATCCTTAGTGTTATCTCATTTTTACAAAAGCAGTTAAAATAAAAGATTCCAACATAATGATGTCACCCAGAAGAATTTCTGGATGGCTTGGAATCTTGAAGTCATAATATGCCTCTGACCATCACATTTTTCTGAATAGATGTAGTTTTCGGGCACAGTGAAACATTCACATGTTCATGAAAAGTGCGTTTTTTGTCTTACAGCAATAAAAATAATGAGCATTTTATGGCTTCAATCCAATTATGCTCACAGCTCAAAAGAGAATTAAATAGCCTGCGATAAATGTATCAAAGTCTTTAGAAAAAAACCTTCATCTGCTAAATGTACATAAACAATCTGTCTATTGTACAGCAATAGCTTTATATTCCCAGATGTGTTCAGAAAACTAAAAAAAGTCCAATAATAATACAAACAGGGTGTTACCGGACTTCCTGAAATTATCCAGTGGTTTCCACATTCAAAAGCTCCATGCTGGAATCCTAATTTTTGTTTTAACTGGCAGATGAGGCTCCCATATTGCAATACAATTGTAGCATACACAAGTATACAAGTAAAAGGTTGACAACTGACATGTGTATGCAGCCTTATACCTTCTTTTGCATAAGGTCACTTTTATTGCATTGGCTAAGGTAGAATAAAAATGCATCTGTGCAAAACAAGCACATTCCCCCATGTTTTATCCCATCAAAGTTGTGGCTGACAACATTGTGCCTTTTCTGGACTGAAATAGTCTTTTGCAAAACTGTTGAATCCCTCTTTTAGAACCAATAAACCAAAATGTTTTCAGTTGTATAGGAGACCAAAAAACAGCAAAAAAGATTTGATAAGTTTTGCATACACTTTACCTTAGCCCATGCACGGCAGTTCCTCCTAGTCTTTCGTTTTCCATCACTGCATACTATTTTTAGAATGGCAATTCTTCATTTAGGCACATTTTCTAATCCTAACTCAATCTGATCATGAACAAGATATTAGATTAAAGAGTCTAATAATACCACAATCATTTTTTTAGGTTCAGCCCAACTCTTACACAACCATTAGAAGGCAAAGTGATTCTTCTGAATCTGTCTTCTATGTTAAATCATTTCAAATATCATTTGATCAATCTATCAGGCAACTATTGCTAGAAAAACCGGTGCATGTTTCCTGATAAATGACTCACAGAATGTCTTATCACTGTTGGGCCTGTCAAAGCTGGTTGATCTAAAGGTAGGGCAGAGCCTGCCTTACATCTACCCATAATTATGGGCCAGCCCTTTCCTAAAATGCTCCAGTGCACGTATTAAACAGGTTTCAAATCATTAAGACATCATAAATGCAAACTTTTTTTTTTTTTTAAAGATTGCACTTTTCATGCACTGTACTGACAGACTACTGTAGATCACATTAAAATGAATCCTATATATATATATATATATATATATATATATATATATATATATATAGAAATAATATTAAAATACTTATTAAATCCTTAGTTGCTTTCCTGCAAACACTCTACCCAATTTAACCAACATTTTCGTGGGTTATAATTTTTCTTTGTAACAGTGTTATAATCCTGCAAATACTTCATATTTCAAGCTACAAAAAACTAAAAAGGAAGTACAGAGCAAACAAGATAAAAATAGTTTAAAGGGCATATAAAAAAACATCCGATGACCATGAATAATGGCAACAGGGTCATTGCTGCTGCTTCTTTTTGCAGAATATATTGTATACGTTGTCTTTCTTCCACAACTCACAAAAAATATATAGGGATCTACAAGCTGGAACATCAGCTGAATGCAGACTAGTAATGAAACTGTTTAATGAATATACCATCTGCAATTTTTGAACTCCAATTGGTGAAGCAGGCCATTGAGGAATATGCATTATCGAAATTATTCTAATACAACTGTCTAAAATTACTTTATTATATGGAG
>NC_092858.1:124348993-124441184 GCF_032062135.1 Pyxicephalus adspersus
TAGAATTTATGTTCATTATCAGACAAGTCTATAATTCTTTCAGGTTCTTTCATTAAGAGGGAATGAAGGGCTGGGATGGGAAAAAACTAACTAAATAAGTGCCAGTGATATGGACTAAGGTGCTTACTGTTCGTTTGATTATTTAGAGAGTTGGATAGGATATTATAATATTTTATTCATATAGTGTCAATATTTTACACCTGAGAATACATTATAACAAAACAAATCCCAGAGTAATGAGGGATCTGGAGGTTGGAAATTTCATTAACTCATAAATACTTTAAGCTGGTGCAAATACTATGCATCATTTTCATTAGATGTTCAATTTGCTAATTAATAAAAACATCACATCAAACAAAAATAAAAAATAAAAACAAGAGTCTTTCTTCAACATTTTTGACCAAAAAGAATCAATCAAACATTGATTGGGAACATTTTTTTCACTGAGCATGGGTGGAATCAGCATGCCTTTAAAAGAAAGTCCTCTTGCTGTGTATGGTCCAAGCCATAATCAGTATTTGTGAATACACTTCTACTATCATTAAGCAAATTAAAACTGCAATGGGCATCTGAAAATGTATCTTAAATTACTATCAATTTAGAAAACTTCTACTGAGTGAACATGTGACCTGCCATTGCTGGATGCTTCTGAAAAGGACAAAACCCACATCCTCCTCCCTCCATCAAGCTGTCATCAATAGTTTCCAGTTCATTGAATTAAAAGATCTGACATAACTCTGCCTTGGCTTGCTGAATGCTTGTTCAAATCAATGACTCAAGGTACTAAACTCATATGAAGCTAGGTGACTACAATGTTTGGAAAGAGGAAAACTGTAGAAGTCTCAGAAGTTTTCCCAATGTATTGGACTGGTGACCTGAACAAGCTTTACATGCGCACACCAATTCCTTGTAAAGATAACACTTGCTTTTCCAGATTCTTATAAACCCTGATGAAGAGTAAATTAATAAATAAATGAAACGTGTTGGATACTTGCTGATAATATAGTGACCAATAAAATAAACAGTTTTTTCAACTTGTAGTGTCTTTTCTAATTACTATGTATATTGTTGATGTGCTGAGGACCCATCCATGCCCATAAATCTTTAGTTTTTTCATAGGTTTTTTTCATTGAAGTGAACCTTTTCTGAGAAAAGGCTGCCATGACTGTTCTTTACGTGAGTGTAAAAACACTCGTTGCCTGGATGTGTGGCTGGCCTTTAGGATTCCAGTTACTGATAAAGAAAGAATCGCATAAGCCAGAATGAAAACAGAAGCCCTTATGTGCATAATTGTTTTATAGGATCAGTTTTTAACATTAAGTGTTTGGCATGCATATGGGCATATCAGAGGACATGCAATGGGATGTCATGAGTTTTTCTGTTTATCTTTCCTGATAAAAAGGCAATCAGTGAAAGTCAGCATACCCATCAGCCAATATACACAGATAAGTGGATGTGTGAAGGGATGATTGCATGGGACTTTGTTATCATCTTAATAACCCGGTCCTAAATGCCAAACCAGCAACATAGGAGAGGGTATGGGCTCTATTTTACTACACTCTGGCGTCCTAAGCAAATTTAAATGGAAGGAAAAGCAGATCAGGGCAACATGAATTAATATCAAGAAAGTATGAGGAATGGGGATACAATGTTTGGCTACTTATCTACTTTCCTTATTGTATAATGTCGACTTGGTTAAGTTCATAAACTGCTGATCTAGAACACGTATTCAAATCAGCACACAACTTGCAAGTCCTAATAGAGTAAAGACTCTATTGTTTTAAGAATGTCATCATGGCAGCCAGGTAAACAGCACTTGTAGAATAAGAAAAAGCAGTGGCTGCAATGATCTCATTCATCTCAGGAATGGCTAACCAAAGGCAAAAAGGTTATATACATAAGTGTATATAATTTATTTTTATTTCATGAGTCAAAGTTAGCTTTAGTAACTCTCACTTTAACATTACAGTTTGGCATGCATGTATAGGGAAAATATATATAGGCATAAAAATGTGAATCATATAGTGCACACTATCATTAAAATAAATAACTTAGTGTTACTAGAACACATTTTCTATCTTTAACATAACTATCAGGTCTATTTATTAAATGGTATTTATTATTTGGTAAATTGTGGGTGAAAACACTGATTAATAGACCCAGCCTCACACATGCCCCCAGAACAGTGTAAGCCCATAGTACTTTCTGCTTGCTTTGCTGTGTTAGTTTGCTCCCAGCAGCCATTCAGCTCCAACCATCATCTTCAACAACAAAGAATTAGTAGAGAACAAAGTGCCACTTTCTGATGTGATCTGCCCAGAATATTAAGCAGAAGAGAATGGAGTTCTTACCATAGCAGTAGAAGTTTCCCAGGAACACTGTAATATGCACACATGTAATCCACCAGTCTTCAGGCTGGTCTATCCAGTGTGATTGCTGAGTGAGCTCCAACACATGAGAGTCCTGAGCTGCTGTGTACACAATCCCTTAGCTGGCTGATTATTCAGGAGTGGAGTGTGGATGTGCAAGGGCATGTTGTGAAATGTGTGGGGAGGAGACATATGGTGCATGGGCTCCTGCAGGGAGAGGAAACCTTCAAGTGTGACTTGTATTATTTCTCATCTATCCCTCCCCCACATGAAAAGCTGAAAATAATGTTTTCATATATATGATTAGTACAAACTACTGACCCAAAACCCAACCTCTAATGTTAGATTATGTGGTGAATTAGACACTGATCACAATTTCTCATTCAAGTGTGTTGTAGTACTCACAAAATAAGTGTGGTTGTGCATTACAAAAAGGAGGATGGAGATCCTATTGCTATGCAAAATTGCAGGGAAGTCTTGTATTTGAAGTTGTAAGAACTTTCATGTGAACAGTTTTGTTTCTGGTATGTAAACATTGCATACAATAAAAGTGGCATTAAATTTACCTATGAGAAGTTTGCAAAGGACTTCCTTATTCTCACCGATGCTCATTGTTAGTAGAACAGCAGATTTGGAAGCTTGTTTTTTTGCTGGAATATCTGCAGTTCTCCTACTTTGTTTACAAGTGTTTTTATATCTGTTTTACATGCTGACCAGACTGCATACACATATGTAATTTTTATCGCTGGAAACAATCTTTCATAATCATGAACAGATGAACAAATGAGCCCTGTACACACAGCACTGTTCTATAGAGAGGGGGGGGTTGGGGAATGAGTGAGCGATACCCCACTGTGCTCTACTCTATTGACATGTATATTCGTTGTTCCCATCAGTCTTGGGCAATAATCATCTGACATGTGTACATAGTGTTGGACCTCTGTGGACATTTTTATTTTCAGTATAAAAGCCACTCTGCAAAAAAGCGAATGCCAAAATCATCACTTCACTCTCATGCTGAGCTACTCCATTTTAAATCTATATACACACGAAAGACAACTGTTACCTTATAATATCATGATCACCCCAGCAATAGTGTGTACAGTGGTTTACCAACATTATTCATTGATATGCCATGGTGGACCACTGAACAACCAGGTGGGGATGACGGCTGTTATTTCTAATGGAGAAAGATGCTGCAGGGTGCCTTATGTTAGTGTCCCCCTCTCCATAGAACTAATCAGGGCTGAGTGTACAGTGCTTTTTCATTCTATTTTCTATGGAAACAATCAGGAAAGATAGAGATGTCTGTGGTCAATGTAAGAGTTTGCTCACACAGATGGTTAGAAGGCAGTTACATGTCAGTTGCATTTTGTACCAGCAGCAGATCTACTGCTTCTCCCTGAAACTTATCACCTAACACTGTTTCAATTATAGACAGTGATAGGCATTCACAGTAGATCCCACAAGCATTTAAAGTAGATCCTGTGCTCTCAGATTCTACTTGCATCTATTAAACCCACTTCCTGAACAAAAAACCTCGGCCTGTCACTGCTAGGACAAAAAGCAATGGGTTGAGGCAACACCAAGAACTATGTAAACAAGTCCTAGGAATTTTTAGCATCCAACTTTACTGTGTCCATGAAAAGCTGTAGGGACGTAGTGGCTGGAGAGATTCAAGCCACAGAGTGCAAGGTAGGGGGTGCCCAGAAGTATTATCCAACATAATAATGTTAAAAAAAACCATAGTCACATGTAGAGATGGCTTATGCCCCAATGTGCCCAAATGTTTTGGGAAAACTCTTGGTAACTGTAATTTCCGATTTTACTTACATTTTGTAAGTGGAACTTGAAGGGGTACCCCCTTCATAAGTAAATTCAGTTTCATATTACCGCAAAAGTACATTCTCAAAAGGAAAACATGAGGGCTACCATTCCTATACCTCAAAAATTAAAGTAATTGGCATACAACAAATATACAGATAAAAAACAATCTCTTCTCTCTATATTCCCCAATACAGGTTGAGCATGTTTATTACTTTTAGAAATACTTCTAATGATCATTCACAGGCCAAACAACATGTATGTCTTATTTCTTTCAAGATGCCAATACATTTGTTTTGGTTGTGTAAGTATGTTGGGGTGCAATTAAAAATAAATAGTTATGCACAGCACAGATATTACTTGTGTGCAGTTGCAGTGCATTGGCCAAAAAGACTCTAAGGTGTGTTGGCACACCATTCAAGATTATTAGGTTGCTCTAATCCAATGTAGTTTAATATATGTGCAATGACATACCACAAGGGTGTGAAGCCATCCTGAAATCAAGCAACAGTTGTGGCAACTGGTTTCCCCTTTGAAGATTTCTTGTCTAATACATAACTGATGACAACTCAAAATATTGAGGTATTTTCACTACCTGTGACAAAAAAAGGATAAAGCTCTTTAGTGGGGGCACAAAGTCAAAGTTGCTGCTTTCAAGCTGAACTCCCAACATGCATTAAGAATGTGTAATTCTACAAAACAAAGATCTAAACTCCTTTTCCCGAAAATTGTCAAGTACAGTTTTTTTTAATGTGGAAGAAAATAAAAAAAGTCTCATAACATATTGCCCCAATATCATTTGAAAGATTCTGCTGTGTGGAAGTATAAACATGTCAGCTACATTGGAAAGTGATCTGTAAACTACAGAATAATTGTTCTGGTATTGTTAGAAGGCAGTACATATAAGCTTGATTAGGCCTCTTGGGTTGATGATAGGAGAGTTGAACAGCTGTGTAAATTTTCTTCCAGCAATTCCCAAAGACTTTCAATGCGCTTGAGCTAGGGACTCGGTGGTGGGCAATCCATGTGTGAAAATGATGTTTCATGCTTCCTGAACCACTATTTCGTGATGTGAAAGAGTAATGGAAAAAGCTGGTCATTGATGGAAAAAACAGGTCATTTAGTATATTTAGGTAGTAGCTGATCTTATTTTTTGGACACATATTGTTGCTGAACCTACACCTGATCAACCTGAGCAACCCCAGATCAACTTATTACAATTGATTTCCAAGCTTTACAGCCACCACGGCAAAGATTGGCACATTTTCTACCCTTAGGTTGTAAGGACCGTATTAAAAAGCAAATAATTTGTCCAAATTTCAAACTGGATTCACCCCATGTGAAATGCTGCAGCTGTGGGGAATTTCGTATTTTTAGATTTAATTTTTTCATTTATTGGAATCTCTTATTTATATTGGATATGGTTCTTGAAAAACGTCATGGCCCAATAGTCTAAAAAAAAAGTAAACAGTCTGTGTTCTAGTCAAACAATAAATCCTTGTCCTTTTAATCCAATTTACCACTAATATTTTGTGCTGCACAATTCATAGAAGGTACACGTGTGTTAGACATCAGAACTTGTTAGTTTTTAATGGCTACTGATGTGCGATTAAAAAAAGTGTGTGCAGTGTGCCGCAGGACATCAATGTTCAGGACACATTTTACTAACGTGTGAGTAAGTAAATGTTGATACATAAACAGATATTTGCTGGAGCACATGGCCTTGCCTGTTAGTTGGTAATACTACCTTAGATATTGCTACAGACTATTCAGGAACCTCCTAAGGTTCTTTGGAAAGTATTTTGATTTATTAGACTTTTCATCTGTTGTAGATAGTTTCTATGAACCCAGCACTCCAGCATTGTAATTTGCGTCTCTCAAAAGTAATTTAGCATTATAAAAAGGATCTGTAAGTGTATTCAATTGCAGTTTCCAGATCTGTACAAAAGATAGCCTACAGCTCAAAATTATAAACTTTTATGCCATCTTAGAATTTACTTTGTACCAGTCTTTTGCATTCTTGTGAACATATGCCTCCTCTTTTAGGCATACCTAACATACATATTTTGTACAGGATGGGGTTGTAAGCACCATGCCCAACTTTCAAACCTAAGGGCCAAGGTATCCCTAGTACCCAACATATACTGCATATAGCTTGGATTACGACTCCATGGTTCTCCCTAAAGAATATGATATATGGCCAAACAGACATATATGCACTTGGCAATCCATTACATTTTTTAGGTATTTGTTTATTTAATCTATTATTACCAATCAGATATTATGTGACTAGGTGTCTTTGGTAGCCAAAATGTATTGCTTTTTACTCTTTGTTTTTTACTGTTGCTTTGCTAGGTTTCCAGACATTGCATTGTTTAAATAAGTCCGTTCAGGGATAATAGCTTTAAACATGTGAGCCTGCAAGCTAGCTGATGACATGGCTCATAAAGCAATTGTAATTTTACTTGTGGTGGGTGATACAAAGTTTCTGAGAGGCTAATGACGTAAACAGCTGCCAGGAAAGAATGACTATTGAAATATTTATGATAGACTTTTCCTGTTTACGTTGTAATGCCTATCCGACAATAGTTTCTGTTGGGTAAATGTTATCTACATGCTAATTAATACGGCTAACAGTTACAACGTGATATCCTATAACTTCACTTTTTTAGTGTGCCTTGATTACTTACTAATTTAGGTGAAAGTACCAGAAAGGAAAAGTAAAGTGCTGTTTGTGGGAGTTTAGCAAAACCTAACAAAGTGACCTTTGGGTGGATTTATTAAAGGGGGTTAGGCTAATTGCTCACCACTGTCTTAGAAAATTTTACTTACTGAATAAGATAGGACTTCACTGATTTCAAGCATCCAGTCACATTCAGCCATTCTCTAAGCTAAGTGAATATACCCCTGCAAGGTAATTGATACAGTAATTTACTTTGTTAAGGTAGCAGTCTAAACTCCCGTTGTGATTCAAGCTTATATTACCTTTATGTAGAGGTAAGGTGATAATTAAAGCGAGAGTCTGCCCCATTTGAGAGCACGTCTTTGTGATGAAGTCTTAATGGTAGAAACCGATCATTTTATGATCACAGACTTGTTTCACGGTTGTTTCACAATTTATAATAGTGTAAAAACTTTTATTTTAATGTTTAAGGTTATTTACATCTCCAGATATTGACACCCGGGGATAACAATATGAAATATATATTAGAAGTAGAATATTACAATTCCAATTGTATTTAATACCTCTGACTTTGCATTACTATGAAAAAAAAATGCTGGTTGATAATAAAACTGCAACTTCTGTATTGTATCCTAAAGAAGAAATTACCTGTGGAAGTTTCCCCAGAAAAAAGCAAGCAGAGGCTGAAGAAAACGACTGCAGTATTGCCTGCGGTCTCTTTGCAGCAGACTTCTACTTCTGGATCAGCTAAAGCTGCATAAAAACATGAAATGTATGTTGCTATAAAATTTTGGGGACAGACTAGATTCACAATTGTTTATCCCAGGGGACAATTATCTAGCGTGCATAGCGTAAGCATTTAACTCTTAAAGAGGATGTAGAAGCTGTGTCCACAAATAGGCAGGCAGGGGACAAAGAAGAGGCATCAGTTTTGCAGTTGGTCACCCATGGAGTAACCATGCCTTCACCTGTATTCCTTCTTGTAAATAGATGTCTTGGTAGACGGTAGGTAGCCAACCTGGTAGGTAAAGTGTTCTGCTTCCTTATGCCAGAGCCTCCAGCAAGGAGAACACTGAGCAAAACAGTAGAGAAATCAACAATTCCACTTATACTTGATTTAGACTAGAAATCACAGACAGCAGTGCCTTAGGCTACATATACATGCCAGGTTACTGTACTGAAAATAAATTTCATGATTGTTTCTATTGACAGATTAATGAACAAGCACTGTACACACTGCAGTTCTATTCTATGAAGATGGGAGGGTGAGGACAAGCAAAGGCAGTCATTCCTGCTTAGTTGATAATCAATCTGCCATGGAAGATTGATTGAACACATTAGGGGATCGCTGTACAAAGGTCAGACATAAGCACAACCATTTGTCTCAGAAGACAATCATCTGACATATGTATGAAGCCTAAGGCTACCTACACACTTGCAATGCCTGCGTGTGTACAGCGATCCTCATCCATCGTCCAAACAACCGTCCTGGCGGATCCACGGACTATAGACGAATGACCGTAATGGAATCCAAGAGGGAGAGTATGCAGCAGGGTGCCGCTCTGTTGTTCTTCCCCTCCCCTCTCTAAAGAACAGCACTCGTTCAAGCATCGTGCAGTCCTTAGTGGTTGGAAAGGATCGTGAAAGATCCTTCCCAATGACAATTATTGCACGTGTGTACCCAGCTTTAGACTTCACACTGCAGATATTATTCAGCTATGTGTATGTTTATAGGTGTGCTTAGACAAATAAACATACCATACAATGTACTACTTTTTTTAGGTGGAAGTTAAAAAATGAATCTTTCAGGATGTTGCTAAGGCATTTCTGAATGTACCTATCATAAAGTCATTTGCCATAAAGCAAATCTACCATGCTTAGCAATAATTGCTTTTATAAGCGAAGTAAGGTGGATTGAGGATGCCATAGCAATGATGTTTTACAATAATCACAAATGATAGTGCACATCAATCATTCCAATCAAGACTTCTAATAAACATCTTGCAACTTAAGGATTTTTGCACCGAAAAGTGGTTCAAAATGTAATGAGCAGGTATGCAGAGTAAAGCAATACCAGCTTCTGGGGCCAGGGGTGTATTTGGTTTTTCCACAATAAACCATTATATCTTTTGAAATGTTTTAAATAAATGATTGATACTTTTTTTATTGAGATATATCACCTGTAAGTGCAGTTTTTCATAACAATCTAATGTTTGGGTGATTTTACTTTTTCACATGGTTGTAAATATATTGACATGTGTAGGCAATCTCTATAAAGCAACCTTTGTTTGCAGCATGTAATATATGTAAACGATGTAATCACCATACATTACGAATGCTGTTGTATAATTTTAGGCTTTACTATACATTCAGTGAAATTGTCCACAATACCAGGGATTGTCACTTGCACTCATTGGCAAATGAAAATATGATCCTAACAATGAAGATAACCTAAATGAGCAAGGCCTTTCACCACATGGGAAAATTCTTGGAAACATGATCCCACTTTTGGAAAGAAAAATGCCAAACTAAAAGAGGAAACAGATTTTAATAATATGAAATAGGAACAGGGAGTGTTGTACTGTACATGAGCATTCATGAAAATGATGACATTTTATATCAATTATTTCTTACTTTTTTCAGGTTTTTCCTTTTTCTTCTTCCTTGTTACTCATTTATGTTTCGGTAAATACATTCTCTTGCCAAACGGAGGTCATTCATCACCGGCATCATTGTAATAGTTTGTAAACCCACCCTTTTAATTACTTGATATAGTTGTAAGTTTAGCCAGAATATTGCAAGCCTTGAAAAAAAGTTCTAAAACAACTAAATACACTGATGAAACAGGGGAACTTTTTTACCTGCCAAAGGATTGGAATTTCAATTTTCAATTTGGAAGTTCAGCATAACTGTCTGGTCGGACACAAGACCTGATGTTCTATGAGGTTCTCACTATTAGCAATATACAAATGACCAATATGATTCACTTTCTATAAAAAAGTGACAATGCTGTATTGTAAAAAAGGAGTTTTCACCTGTGGAACAGGGTAGTTGTTTTAAATTATCCTCAATATTATAATTCAATATTGTCTAACTCCAGCTATCACTTTTTAGGTAGTTACAGCAACAGTTTGTTTTTCTTTCTGGTAAAAGGTTTAAACCATTTGAGCAGATTATTGTAAGCATCCTTACCAATGTTACATGGTTTGTAACTAAAACTTTTGCTGGATATCTTGACCTGTTTAAAGAACTATATAAATCACAAACCTACTAATAGTATCAGCGGATCATTTTTATTTTTGCCTATAGTTCTACTGAGTAAAATCAAGGTTTTGTCCCTCCCAGTGGTGGGAAAGCCATCTCTCTGTTACTTTGCCATCCATCATAATATTAGTATGTGCCTTGTAGCACTACGGGCTGATTTTTGTTGGTGCACCACCCTTTCCTTTTCTGTCCAGGTCTACAGAGGAGTGCTGATGCTTTATGTATTTATTTGCTTCCATTAAAAATTACATTTATTAATGTATAAATATATATCAAGCTGAACTGATTTCAGTATTTTACATCCACTTGGAATTTAGCTTTATTAAACTACAGAGCCTATTTTTTATTTTAAGAAAAGCAGCTTGATTTACTGATTGGCATTCCATCACAGGGTGCCATCTTTCTTGCTGGCGACTGTTTTCGTCCATCTTGATTGGTTGTACTAGGATGACATAACTCCAGCACAGGCCCACAGAAGTTTATTTGTCCCTGGCACACACAAAGGAAGCCAGGATTGACGGATTTCTCTAGCAAATAAAGCTGACTGTGCACGTCTCAGCTTTTTCGCATTTCACCAGCGCAATCAGGCCAGTAAGATAGGCTACTGCAGAAGGGACATTGTCCTTTCTGCAAATACGGCCTACTTGCAGCTTCAGCCTAACAAGGACTTTAAGAATTCACTTTTACCGGAGATTGTTTAACAGGTTCCTGGCAGCGTTGGCGTTTTCAGCTGGGGTATGTACTGTCAGCTACCTGCTGTTAATATTAGATTTGTATTTTTGTAATAAACAGGTTCACTTTGGAGACATCTGCCTAGACATTGTTGTTCATTTGCATTCTTACTTTTAACGTTTCAGAGTGATAAAGTTTTAGAAAACCTATAAAGGCACAAAAATAAAACATTGCAAAGCCTGCCATTCCAGTAAAATCATTATTAAAAGTCACCAGGCAGACTCATTTTCCTTTAAAAAAAATAATGACAAAAATAATCCTGGGAGAGGTGTTATTTATAGATTTTCAGTTTATATTGTTTTGATGACCTAGTTCCCAGGCCTTACCATTGTTCTTAACAAGGTGTATAGGCAACTAGTGCCACCCAATATTAGCCTATTAGCCTAAAGATCTACACACCGAGAAATAAACCTGCCAAGAGTATTAGGGCTGGTGCTGTTATTTTAAAAATAAGCTGTTCTCTAGTCCTCTAAAGCCAAGATGCCAAAGCATGTTTCTTTTTACTATGTTAGGTGCAGTTCATGATACAGTGCATATATTTCCCTGCACACTACCTGCATACAAATTTCTCTAACATACAATAGAGAAGTTTATACAAGAGCATTGTTTAACTGTCTAACAGGTCGCAATAACCCTTGTTAGCAGGTCACAAACGTATACCAACATGAATCGTGTTGCTGAATGCTACAGAATATTTTTAAAGTTAATCAGTGCTTTTTTTGTAAGAAAAAAGGTGCCGGAACTCACAACGTAATAATCCTCCAGAGTTTAGACACTGGCCGTTCCCAGGGTAAGCTTTCATTTTTACTGATAGCTGTTCCCCTTCAAGGACTTTTATGGACTTGGAAAATCTATTGAAAAAAAGGTGCCAGAACTCCAGTGAGTTCAATGAGAACAAAAGCCCTGCTGTCAACAAACAATATTGCTTTCTTTATCCTTTAACACAACACACAAGTGGATCACTTTCATCATGCAATCGCCGCATGCCACTGTTGAGATTGTCAAAATTAAAAAATTAGCTGTTTAAGGTGTAAGTTCCCTGCAGCAAACACTGTTGACCATTTCATAAACTCGTACATGCTCCCCTATCATCTTAACACTAGAGGCTGTACCAAAAAATAAATAGGTGAAATACAAGGATCATCAAGACATCATTGACTCCCTCCTCTTCTATAGCAGCCATGCTGACATTTACTTACACTGCTAGCCTACTACTCTGCTTGGGTATGAGCACAGCAGGGTCAACATTCAGAATAGTTTTTGGAGAGATTGTAATGTGGATGTGAGTGAATGTTTGTGAATTCTTTCTATGCAGCAAATACCCTAGCAGGTACTTAAAACCTTTCGAACAGATGAGGTCACATGTAGCTCATTATTTATAAACTATTGTAGAGCTCAGTACTTACAGTACAATATACTGAGGGACTGATTTGTTCCTGTTTTTAAAATGTCTAAATCAGCTATTCTCAACCAGGGTTCTCCTGAACATTACAGGTTGCTATTGAGTTCCTCAAACTGTGGCCGATTGATGTCCCATTTGATGATGCCTGCCTAATTGTGGGGCCATCACAACTTGGCAGAGCCAACTTCATGACTCTAATATTGTTTTTAGTTGTCTACTAAGGTGGTATTCTAGCCATTACTATAGGGAGAGCATTATTTCCACTGGCTATTAATGAAGGTGTTTTCTTTTCTCACTAACACCTAATAAATTGGTTTTAACAAGGGTTCCCCGAGACCTAAAATCTATATATATTAATAATATAGGGTGAAAGGCTGGTTTGATATAATAATAAATAATGATAATAATAATGATAATGCATAATGATAAATCAACCAGTGGTATTAGTCTAAAAAAAAAATATCCAGATCAACAAAAATAATTGATTGCTCACTTTTAACTAAAGTAAGCAATACTTGATAATCTTGAACAAGAATATTTTTAATGAATCTCAACATGAATATGTCCAGACAAATCTGCATGACCTGGCCATTCAGCATCCCTGTGAAACTCCGGGGTTATAGGAAATTGCATGATGAAGCATGAATTCTCTATATTGCTTGAACTGTATCAAATAGTACAAGATTTACACTTTACTGGATGATTTCTTCTACATCATAGCAGATTTTCAAAGTTCAGGTGGCAGGAGAGTTAAGTTTCTGTTATCTTCATACAGCGTTAGGTTTAACTATAAAATCACTACATTTCTTCTTTTTTTTTTTTTTTTTAATTTTCTAAATATTTCATTTTAAGAAGAGAAGGTCAATATTTTAAAGGGTAACTGCACTTTGTAATAGAAGTCCTAAATTTTACATGCTAAGTATAAACATGATAATATTGAACTTTCTTCTCATTACAGCTAAATGATTGATTCTGCAATACTTTCATTTGTTTTTGCACACAACATTTTGTTTCAGTCAAGATTTTCATTTAAGCCATGTACCAGCAGATGCCACAGTACTGACGTTTTCTTGTACTGCGGTGTACTTGTACCATCTGTGCCAGCCTTCTGCCAGCTGACTGATCACATACAATTCACGTGAGGACTTGGCTGTACCATGACATTCTTTTACAGTTCCCTCTCACCAAGTCCTCTGACGAAACCAAAGCAAAGTGCTAAAAGATGTTCCCTCCTTCCCCTTTGGCAAGGGAAGAGCAAGCACTATTATTCTACGTGTTACTCTTCAGTGTCGCCATCCAACAGCTGACTAGCAGAAATACAGTTCTGAAAGCAGAAGTCATGTTCGAAATAAAGAACACTTCTTAGAATTAGGCTGCCTTGGAAATTTTCATAAGAAATACCATTATCTCACTCAATATGATGTCAGAACATGTGATCTTTTTAAAAAAAATATGATATAATAATTTAAAGTTCATAGTTTTTCTGTATTCATTTGGTACATATCTCACAGTCAAATCTATGTAATTCTTGCATTTGTGATGGTGACGATGACGATCTTGCAAAAACTTTCCCACTTGAAATTTTACAAATAGTGTTTTGTTTGCCTGTATTATCTACATTAGTTTTTAATTTTAAGTCAATTTGTATTTCATTGAAAACTGTAGCTGGCACAAGATTGTACGATTGTTAATATTTTTTTTTTGGTATGCCAGTTCTGGATGGTTTTCAGGCTTCTTTCCCTCCTCCTTTAGTCATAGGGAAAACATCAAAGGATATCTTAAGATAAGGACCAAAACAATTATTATAATTGTACTTTTAGAACAGTCTATCAAATGACCCCCCCAAAAAACATCTTCCCAAATCGTACCCTTACCTGCCCTGCTTGGAGCCACTCCATCTTTTTTCTAGAATTCTGCCAGAGCAGAAGGTTCTCCATTTTATATCTACCACTAGGACAAATAAAAGGTGGCATACCATAGCCATGGAATGCTTTCTATAGAAACTTGTTTCTCTTTGGGGGAAAAATATGCATTCAAAGATAACTGTTTTAAAAATACTGTTTATTACTAATTATTTAGTAAACCAATATTAGAATGGTCCCTTTGCCTTGTAAGATGTTAGTAGATTGCAGCCAAATTAATTAAATAAATTAATGATACACAACAGCATGTTGTTTCCAGTTCAACAAGTGTTTGTTCCAAAACAGAAGGTAGGATAAGTGCTCTACTAACATTCCAGCTGAAGAACACAGAAGCTACACATCCGAGAAAGAAATCACCTAAAGAAACTGATTCTTATAAAAAGTTTATGCGGAGGATATCAGCCATAGCGGTTGGGCTACAAACATTAAAGGTTTATGGTAGAATTGGAATAAACTTCTTTGACATCTGTAAGCATCTACAGTTTCAGCAAGTGTAAAGGACATATTGCATTTTCTATATATCTATATTGAGATAAAGCCTATTACTATAATACATTTTTGACAGTGACTAAAAAACTTAAAAAAATAATATGTATAATAAAAGCATTGCGGTGAGCTTCACCATGCCCAGGAACTACTGTCAATGTCTTTCAATATTTTAAGGCCTCATTATTAGTGGCCATTATTTTATGACTTAGCTTGTCTTTACTCATAATCTTTGCACTTACTTAACCTCCTCCTTTGTCATTAAATTAGTCACTAAAGTAGTAAAAACCTACCAAATAGCAATAATGCATTTACTCCTTGCATTAAACCTAGAATGGATTAACCCAGAAGACAAGGTAATGTTTACAGACAGAATTACTGCATTTGCTTTGTTAAAACAATATTGTTGTAGCTTGGTGGAGATTCACCTTATGGAATTTAATAAGTTTCAGCTAAAACATTTTATTATTTGACTGCTACAAAACTTATTGACAATGAGATTACCCTAGAGAAACTTTTTCATCTACTTCAAAATTGCAGGTAAAAGAATAAAAAAATTAAGGATTTATAACACAAACTTGCTCTAACTTGTATTTTCTACCCATGTGCAATGTACCTTTAAATTTGCTAGATTAAAAAAAAGTAATAGTAAGAGAGGATTTGAAGATATTGCTTCAATTACATGTCTTTATTTTACATTTACAGAGAATACAAAAAATATTTGTTACCAAAATATATCCACTTAAGGAAAGAGTATACACTTTACATACACTTTAAACATTGTTATTATCCAACCATCATCAATGCCATCTGAAACATTTGTATTTATTTTTAAAGAAAAAAAAGACCAAAGTACTACAAAACAATGTCCAAAGAAAACATATGTTGTTCTTTTGTAAGATATAAAACCTAAAGTGAAATACCAAAATGGTAAAATGTTTTTTTTCTGTCTGTGTAGTTTTTGGACAGTTTCTCTCTTTCCAATTGTCCTGATCACCAGTGTCTCTGGTGAGGGTAAAATTCAAAATTTTTAGTAGGCACTAGAACAAAAACATAGGGGATAAATTATCAAACTGGGACACTTGTTTTTGTGACAACTAAAGGCCACACTTTTGATCTACGAATGAATAACATGGTAACTACAATGGAACACAGTGAAATATCTTACAGCAGCACTACAATATGGGCCTGGTTTATTAAAACTCTCCAATACTGGAGAAGATAGACTACCATGAGTAAACCTAGGTGATCCAGGAAAACCTGGAATGTTGTCTTCCGTTCTAGACTAGATCCATTACAGGTTTGTTGGATCACCTAGGTTCACCCATGATAGTCTGTCTTTTCCAATCTTGGAGAGCTTTATTTAATCATACTGTTTTTAATCATATTGTTGTGCTGCCGTAAAATGTTTCACTGCCTCTCATTGTAGTTACCATATCATTCATGTCCTGATGTATCCAAGAAACTTTGATGAAGATTTTTAGGCCGCATACACACGTGCAATAATAGTCATTGGAAAGGATCTTTCACGATGCTTTCCAACGACTAGCACTGCACGATGCATGAACGAGTGCTGTACATACAGCACCATTCTCCTTTATGGAGAGGGAAAGAGGAGAAAGATGGAGCGGCACCCTGCTGCACGCTCTCCTCTCCACTTCCATTAGGATCGTTAGTTGTCCATCATCCGTGGATCCGCTAGGATGGTCATTCAGACAATGGACAACTGGCGCTGTACACACGCCAAATTCTCGCTCGATATCAGCCCTGAGCTGATTATTGGATGAGAATCGTTGGACCTGTGTAGCTTTAGACACAGTAGTAGTTAAGATTTTAGATATCAAAATACAATACTGGAAAAATTATGATAAAACAAAAAAACCTATTGCTTTGTCTCAGAACAATATCAAAGCCTGGGGAAAGTACTGGTTGCTTTTAATTAAATAGTTGACTAAGCATCAGGGAACCTTTTATTTAAAGACTGATTTTTAGTAGGGAACTAGAGAGTAGAGAACAACCATGTTCCATTTCAGTTTCTATCTGTGCCTTTATCAAGAAATACCCTCTCCATTTTTCTGGTAACCATCGTTAGGGGGACAAAAAATGCTAGGAAATCCAAACTTGTAAAGTGGTAAATAGAATGGGGAACAAGGGGAAATACTCTAATGGAAACATATTTTTCAGTTAAATTTTAGAATAGTATGGGAACAAAACAATTCTTCTCACTGAGTATGCTCCCTATGCAACAATGCACCAAATTCTGTACATTGGTTACAAATTGTAATTGTGTTAAAAAGTATCTATAGAAAATCTTTATTTTACATTTTGAAGTATGGAGATTGGGATATTAACCCTGTGAATCATCCCTATGTTCACCAGGAAAAAACTATTACGAAACTAAAACTTTAACAGCTGTCACCAGAAAAGAAGGCAAGGGACACCCTTCCAATAGTAGAGATTGACAAAAGATGGAGTGTTTATCTTAACCCACTGTGCCATGACTGATAGCACCCTGACACTCTTCTCTCCAGGGTCAAAATGAGTGCAGGGGTTTCTTCATCGTCATATATAAGGAAGGAGCAGCATTGGGGGCAAGTGGATTAGAAACAAAAGAGGTTGGGACCAGTTGTCACAAATGTTAAACCCTTGGTAACGTTAAGTACTCTATGATACATAAACTCTTTGAGAGGAACTAAATTCTGGAAACTGTTCAAAAATGGTCAGGAAAAAGATAAAGATAGCTAAAGTCTAGACATTGGTATTAACTGTGGTCTATCTTGAGCTGATCAGTCTCCCAATGTCTTGTTCTGCAATATGTTTTGTGTTAAACCTGCAGGTACTGCATTGCTGACGCATCTCCATGTATAAGGAAGTACAGTGCTGTTTTTAAGGAGGAATTTAAGGTAAAAAGAACATTTTTCTAAGTACTGCTTAGTCACAACTAACATTCCTAAAAGTTCCTTTTAATACAGCAAATCTTTACTTCAGGTCCACAATAATACATTAAATGTAATTTTCTTCCTTCACTATAATCCTGTAAGAGGCTTACACAGCAGATATCAGAACATTAAAAAATAGAAAAAAATGCCTTGCTTTATACTGTGCAGAATGTAATAAACATTTACCAAACAAAGACAAAAACACCGGTTCAGCCCCCTAGACCTCCACAGCTCAGGAACAGTAATTTAATTTGTTCATTCTAGACTTAAAGAATAGGCACTGCCAAGTTAATGCAATAAGAATATATGTTACACCTGAAGCTGACCATATGTATAAAAGGTCTTTCTTTCAAAAGGGGTTAACTATTGGATATAGACACACAGTCACATGTTACCGGAGTATTTTTACTTTTCTGTTTGTAATCTCTTCCTGCCAGGAGATGATGCACTTGTGGGTGTGAATCCCTGCAATTCTTAAAGAGTAGGAGTTTGTAATTTTGTTCCATAAAAAAGTTCCTTAGCCCACGGCTAGGCAAGAAGAGGATACAGTACACAATTTATATATTCTTTTTAACCGATGGTGCTGTAAAAATAGGACACATAATGTAATTTAGATACCACCAATGACAGTCAAATACTAATTTTTTTTTATTTGTCCTCTACATGTATTACATTATAACTATAGTTTTCCACACTGCAGCTGTTCCATGGGAAAAAGCTGGTAGGTCTTCAGACATTGGTATCTATGAAGTACCCTTGTATTGTTACAGTAACTTTTTACTCCTGAGGAACCGTTAAAATATTTTTCAGGAGTCGGGGAACCTCTTCTATAATCAATTGATGGGAACAATGTTATTTGCATTGGTTGCCAATGGGAAGAACTCCCTCCCCATACATTAGTGGGCAGAATGCCAGCTTTACAGACAGCTAAATTGGTCCTTGGTTTCATGCAATTGGCTCTGCTAAGTGGCGTTGGCCCCAGAACAATGCAGGCCCCATCTTATTGGAGGTTAGTCAGCCACAGCTCAAGGAACCGCTGCAGGAACCCTAGCAAGCATTGGTCTTCCCATTTGGGACATTGCAAGACAGCAATTAGGATGCCTCACAGTTGTTAACTCTTCTACCCAACTTCAAAAGCTACAAAGATTGGTCTATGATTTAGGTTGAGTCCTACTTTATTAAATTTAGCATATTATATTGCATAGAGACTGCACCATAATGCAAAATAAATTTGTAATTTGGCATTCATCGAAGCAGTCTCTACTCCACTTAGATGTATTTTGTTGAAATAGAATTAGCGAACTAATAGGACTTCAGTATTGACATGTTGGTCTTAAGTGCTGGGGATCATAGCATGGTAGGAGAACAGAGGTATGCTTACATATGTGAAGGGTAATATTAGGGTTATTGGTAGGGTTACAGGTAGGTGAGTATGGAGGTTAGGTGTCAGTGTGAAAATTATTATCAAGGTTGGGTTTACTGAGTGGGTAAAAGATATAAAGCTTAGGGTTATGTAGTGGGTTAGCGTAAGGACTAATATTAAGGCTAAATGGACAGTCAGACATCTAAGTCTATCTATTTAAGTTTTTTGGCTGATTCAGTTTGCTCAGAATAGTAAAACAAACATTATTGTTGCATGAAGGCAAATTGTTTTTGAATTGACCCCTTAAAGCAGGGGTGTCAAACTCTAGCCCCCGGGGACAAATCGTCCCCCAACGTCCTTTTTTTTGGCCCCTAAAGGAATCCTAAATATGAACTGCAGCTGGCTCACCACTGCATCTATGGACCAGCGGGCTCTCTGCCTATGCGTGGTCCCGCATCGGACTGTTTTATAGACTCAGGTTATACTGGGAGTTTTAGTAGCGGCACTTTTTCAATGAAGAGGGAGTTCCAGCAGCGGGCCACTCATAAGATTTAGCTCCGCAATGGCCACTTCCAGCACTCCCCCTCAGCTGTACTTTTTCTTGCTACTCCAGGGCATTAACTTGAATAGTTGAATTTTCAGAAAAGAAAATTGTTACTATTATTGTTAGCCTGTGCAAAAAGGTTACCATTGAAATTTAACTCAGAAGGCTACAAATAGAGAAAGAGGCATGAGATTTTTTTCTTAAATAAAATTAAAAAAAAAATTAAGCCACTTTCTCTATTATTGGCTTGTTCCAAATTGAATGTGAAGCAAAATCTCTTTGTTTCCGTATGAAAAGGGTTTATATCTAATGAGAAGGAAAAACTTCCTCAATTTTTTCAATAAATTTTAAGGTTGGCTCGCGACTTTGTTTACGTTTTTAATTTTGGCCCTCTGTGTATTTGAGTTTGACACCCCTGCCTTAGAGGATTAGGGTTACAGGGAAGGTAATGGCCAGTTTTCATGTTATAGGAAAGGTTATTGTGAGGGTCAGGATTAAAGAAAGTATTAGTGGAAAAGTTAGCACAAGAGTTAAGGTTAAAATGACAGGTAATATCAATAGGGTCTTAGGGTGGAACATTACATTTTTTGTGATTTTCTGGTAATGAAAGCCAATTCATATGGTTATAGATTAGTGAAGCCAAACTAGTTTTTGTTATGGGACCACTACGGAACACATGGACCATGGGAATAGGTATTTCAAGGGCTTATTCACTGTCTTCTTTTTAACACAGTCTCTTTAATACCTCAGTGTTTTCTAGTGAGGATATGTTATGCATTAACAATACAATTGTAATGTAATTCTGCATTTTGGATTCATCTATGTACACTATAAACAGACAAAATGGAGAAATCGCTTTCTAAAAATATCTTTGCTTTGTAATATTATGGTAGGAAACTGTGTGTTTATTCCAGCCAGCTCTTACTTCCTGAATACCACAATCATCTCAACACAAAGAAGTCCCCTTATTATGTAATTTCTTGTGTTTTAACTGCAAACAGTAATTTTACGGGTTCAAGCTAAAACAAAAGTTGAATCAGTTCAGGAAACGTGAACTAATAGTTTTTTTTCTATTTTTACAAAATTATTTACCTGCATGTAAGATGATATTTATGAATAGAAATGTGTTAAAGCACAATGAAAATTATTTTATTTTATATGCTGGGCATCAACTAGTTTCTGTATAGGGCACAATGAGAGTTTCACATTTATAGCCTATCTATCATAAAGTGGTATGGCAGTATTAGTAACTTTTTTATAAAAATTGGGAGTTTTGGAAAGGACGTAGGTAGACATAACTACTACAGCTTAGGTCAGGATTTATTCTTTTGTAGAACAGTTGTTTTGTTTTCTCTACCATTAACCTAGAATAATAAAAAAGGCCTGTGGATTTGTTGTTGCTTTTGATTACTATCACTGGATTATGTAAAGTACAAGTCCACAGTACTGCTTTGGATTACAGATACAATACAGAACATATACAATAAAATGTTTGATATGGACTATTTTGCCAACATGCACAGCTTTAAGACATTCCAACAATGTTATTTGAAGACATGTCATTTCCATACTATACAATACAATAGGTTTTCCAAGTCAATTTGTAAGTGAATGAATTGTCGCATTTAAAAGAATGGGACGAAAAATAATAAAAAAATAATAAAAAATCTATTTCCATATAAGGTAATAGGAAAGCAAAAACAGCCAGTTTGATGATGCCTAAAATAGTCAAAAGTGGATTAAAATGGGGTCAAAACCTGGTCCTTTGCACATTTTAAGGAATTCTGAATGATCTCAGAAGCCAAAATAAAAGGAGACTGCACTTAAAAATAAGTTACATGTGTCCATCAACACAAGCCCAAAACACAGGCACAAATACTGCCAGAAGTGAATATAGAAAGTTGCTGCATGGGGGCCCTGGACCCTACTCAGTCACATGGGCTTCACGTAAGTTTGGCAGGGATCCCAATTCAGTTCTGCACAGGCACCTGCTATTGGTTACATCCACTGCTAAATATGGCCCCTACTGTTATGTGTAGCGTTGTTATTGTTGAGGATCCAGTCCATTCATTTAAGCTTAGTGATTTCTAAAACCCTTTTGTTGTCTTAGCATTTCATTTTCAGCTCTAACAGTAGCTGAAAAGAATATTGGAGCATGACCTGGAGGCTGCAGTAGATCATGTGACTGCCAAAAATTAAAAAGTATTTTTTAGAATTCCATTACCATAATACCACATACCATATTGCTGCAACAGAAGAGAGTGATCATACCTTACAGGTAAGCTTTGAGATATGCTTTAATGGGACCCTGTTACCTATGTAAAAATTAAAAACAAGATCTACAAAAGAAGAGCATTAATTTAGTACTCATCTTTTCCATCTATCTATTCAGGAGTCCAATCAGGAATGCTTTTGTTCCATTCGTGGCCCCTCGGGACCAAGAAATGTGTCACATGTTGAAGATACTTTAGCCAGTTTAAATCTCCAAAATAGACATGGGTGGTGGGACAGGTGAATGGTTATGTTCTCCATTGACGTTTTTTTTTTATTTCGCTGATGGCATTACTTTAAACTAACACACTGGCTCTGTTTTTTTAAAGCTGTCCAAGGCTGGAGGGGATACACTTTCAACAGTGAAGCTGGGGCATCAAGCAAACCTGGAATGGATCTTATCCAGGATTCAAAACATTTGCTAACAATTGGAAAAGCCTTTGATGAAATCCACTCCAGGTTTCGTGGATCACCCAGCTTCACTGATGAAAATATTGTTGAAGTTTATTAAATCTGGCCCAATGTAACAATTTAACATAACTTTTCCTCCCAGAGCAGGCTATTCCCTTAAATATGAAAAAAAAGGAACGACATGACCGTGACAAACACTTGAGTGGCAGCTAAAGCTTTTATTATCAGTCACAGCCTGAAGTGCCCAAGGCATACAACCAGAGCACGTGTGTGTCTAGGAAGATGCACGTTCTGTCCTGTTCACTGTTTCGTTTGGAGTAAGAAGGTATCTGTTCAATCCTGCCAGGTATCAGGGATGTTATTTTATTACTAAGTAACCCTCGCTTAGTTATATTGTTAAACAGTATTAAAAAAATTCTAAGCCCCAACATGAGTTATTTTTAACATGGAAAAAGCCTGTGGGTTACAAATATGTAATACAATCACTGGATCACTGAGTCACATGCGGAAAGTTATTTGTCATAAGGTTAATTTTTGTGTAAAATGTAATAAAGCACAATGTTCAATTACAACATAGCGGCACATGGTAACAAAGAAAAAATATTTCTTATATGTTCAGAGTACAAAGATACATATTCATAAAACAGATTTGAGTTCATATTGCCTACCAGGTGTACTTGTATTTAAAATTTAAAAGGTATTTACTACTAATCAAGCCATAAATAGTGTAACCTTTTATTAATGATACCTTTACAGACAATACAATTATTGAGTCAGTTCTTCAGAAATACACAAGCTGCAAATTCTTTTAAAAATGTTAAGTGGTGATAGTATTACTTTATAGTGTTTATAAACTAAAATATACATACGTTTTGTCCCATATCCATTACCAATAAATATCATGATCATCAAGAATATTTTCCAGGATGTGCACACAAAATAAGGAAAGAACTAGGAATAAATACAAGGGCACTATATATAAAGAACCAAAAGCAAAATGATCTTCTGTGACATTTGGACACATATTTCAACTTTATCTCTTCTATGGAGTTTATTAGGTTCAGTAGCAGCCATCTGAAACTTCTTAATCCCTCATGATTTGGTAGACTGATGACAGCTGTAAGCAAAAGAACTGTCCAAACCTCTCCAATTTACGTGAAAGGACGTTTCACGTTTAAGACAGTTATTAAGCCCAAAACAGAATGCTGAAGCTCCCCACAGGTCTGAAATGGCTCTAAGGGTAATATTTTTCTGTATGTAAAAGTGAATAGGAACCTCATGCTAAAATCATTTAAGGTAACAAGGGCCTGTAAAATGCTTTTTTGCTCACATGTGCATACAGGCATAACATATTTATTGAATCATATTCATATATTGTGTCCCCAAATCACAGAATAACCCAGTTGCATTACTTGAATATCAGGCGTTATAAATGCAATACAGTATTAAAGATTGATATGGGTTAAATATTTCACATACTGAGTTACATTCCCACAGATCATAACTTTAAATAAAACTAGGTAACTAACTGCAGTGGGAAGGCAGGACGTTTTTATTTTGAAACTATAATTGCAGGTTTGGGAGGCGCTGTGATTAAAGGTGTGGGATATTTGTGTTTGGGTGTTCTTAAAAAGGACATACTTATCTTTCCTTAAAAACCCACGCTGTAGTGATGACGCATTGAATAGTACAGATCTCACTGGTTACTTTCTGATGAATGAATGCTGCAGCATGGTCAAACGACAAGTTGTACTTATAGAACTAAAAGAGTAATTATAAACTAAAGTAAATAAACATGTATTACTAATGGCTGCAGATTTTCCTGTATTGCTAAATGCAAAGTGTGGAGTTTATGTGACAAGTAAAAGAATAGTAGTATGACACATTTAAATTCATTCAGCTTGCTAACTGATTAAAAAAGTGCAGAGGAAAATATTAACCTGTGATAGCTGCTCTACAATACATCTAATTCATGCAATGAGGTTGATTTACTAAGTAAGGTAAAAGACAGTAAACCGAATGAGTTTGGTACATAAAATAAAGCTTTTTATTCAGCAACCATGCACTGTTTTTTAAAGGCTGCTTTTTAAAAGACTTCTTGCACAAGACTAGGTTTTTAAAGTGAAACTTCACCCTACTTACTATCATTCCCTTTGCAAAGTGAACATATGAATAATAAAGTGAACGATCACTTTGCCAAACAAACAGCCTTATAAATGAACCCCATTGAGTACAATACTTTTTAAGTCTTTATTGACCCAAACAGCTGATAGCGGTAACTCTGAGCCACACTCGGAGTACCTAAAAATATAACGAATAAAGACTTGCCTTGTTCCATCGGCATCCTCCAGTATCCTGTCTGTCTGATCCCATCCTCTGGCCACCTCCTCTTCCTCCAATCGGTCCCCCCGCCAATTCAGTTGCCGTCCCCAATGAAGTTGGTGCGTGCATCAGTGCGTGCGAGGGGGTGTGGCAGGAATTTCAAATTATTTTGTATTGGATTCAATAGGCAATAACTGCATTAAATCAATTATATATATATATATAGTATGTACAATTACAGGTTTCAGTATTTTTTATTTATTTATGCACCCTTGTTTTAACAGATTTCTGTGTTTTTTTTTTTGGAGTTTATTATTAAATTCAATGTAATATATTGACATGATTTTGTGTTTCAAACTTTAATATATACTTTAATATACTCTGGATAATAATCCAGACAGCATTGAACCATCCAGGAGGTTAATAAACAATTACTGGTGTACTCTTTATGTACTGGTGTACTCTTTATCTACTGGTGTACTCTTTAGGTTATGCAGAAAATCACAGACTTTTCAACAAGCTAAATGTACAAAGAATACTTTTTTTTTAAAAATACAGACCCATTTTGTTGGCCAGGTTTACTTTACTCTACAGATCAGTTTATTAGAGCATACATAGAATAATTATTACAATGCATTGCACATTAAAAGAAGAAACAAAGAGGAAATGAAAATACTAGAAAATGTTCATACTACATTAATGCATGTATATATGTTTTAAAAATAAAGTTGTTTTTCATAAATAGCAAAATCATGTATTTCTGTTTTTCCAACTAAGAGCTGCAATGCTATTTTAAGTACTAATAAAACATGCAAGGAAAATTTTGAAATAATTGTAATCATGACTCATTACTCTTTGGATCACTGTTCATCGCAGATGTGAGGAAACCTACCATGTGCTTCAAAAAAAGTTGCATTATTGTGTAACATTGATAAACTGATGACCAGAAAATTATATTTTTCCACTGCTTCCAAACTGACAGTGTAAAAAAAGGCCCTTTGACATTTGTTTCTTCAACACAATTGTTCTTCATATAGTGTCCTCATATTCTTTTTATCTCTACAGTGGAGTATGCAGGCAACCCACAAATAATGATAATAAAGAAGAGGCAACAAAAGGTATGAAGTTTCTATCTATTTGAGAATACAACATACTAGGTAACAGAAAATGCTACAAAACTGATAAAATAACAGGAAACCAATTTTATTTTTATTTTATATGTCCACACCTGAGACTTACTTCTTGGCCCACACTGGGAGGTATTTTTAAATAACTGTGCAGGGAATAGCTCTTGATTAGCTTGGCCATGAAATCATGGGAAGTCATTCCTCACTAACTTAAAGGAATTAAACACAGTAAAGACATTTAATTTCTCTTATTAAAGAAATAGTAATTTGTCATAAACATACCCCACGTACCTACCTCTAATCTTTACCTGTCAAAAAAAAAAGGCTGAAAAGTGGAAAAAAAGTGCAAATTAATATCAAACTCAGTTCCGTTTTGAAAAAGCTTTTCAGTTTCATACTGCACCTGTGCTCTTTTTGTTAACTACACTCAAATTCTTTGACCACTTTATCAGTGGTCTGATCCGTACAGGGGAAATGGTTGGCAGCTCTGGCCAGTGCACCCCCCCAGTGGGGTTCTTCTCCTGCGGGGGACCTGATGAACGCTACCCAAACAAGTAGTGGTGTTTTTCGAAAGGACAGAGTTACCCAGGGGCATCTGCTATCACTACCACAGAGAATCTTCCAGTACCAACAACAGCCATCATTAAGCCAGACTACTGAGCGAAAATTCTTGAAAAGAGTCTCCTGAGCAAATTATTCTAAGGAGTCTCTGAATGGGAATGCTTTAGAAAAACAGCTAAAATAACCCCTAACCAATACAATGAGAGGAGATACATATTACAGCCAAAAGAAAATACTACAATTATTAATGAATATATAAAACAGTTCAGTTGTTAGATATAAAACATAATAAATCAAACACACCTAATCTTTTGATTTGTAATGTGCCCAATTTATATACTGTATCCATCACTTTTTAGAATGGAACCTCTCCAATCGGGTTTAACCTTATTAATACAATGATAAAACAACTGACAAATCCATATGATGACAGACCCTAAAATGTTTTCTGGATAATTCTAACATGTCCACTAATCCTGTAGCCTTCTTCTGATCATATGGTCCATAATATTGCAGTTCTGGCATTAGTTTTGTACGGGTAAACGACCATGATTGTTTGCCCCAAATGTGGAAATGGTTGACATTTTTCACATGTTTTGGGACTGTCCTTGGATAAAACAATTTTGTGGGTCTGTCACAAATTATGTCACTACTCACCTTCTTAACTTTGTGCCTTTGTGACCTGAATGGGCTTTAGTAGGTTTTTTACCTTTTCATGGAACTTTAGTTACTAGAGCAGGCCGTAGCCTCGTCTCTATTATCCTTTATCTATTATTTATTATCTATAAACCTCCTCTCTATTATTGCTAAAAAAACAACCAAACAAAAATTGTAAGACTCAGACCCACCCACATTGGGGCTCTTTAAAGATAAATATATGCAAGTTTTTCAAATGGCTTCCTTAAACAAGGAAATATGTGCTGGACATTTTTTTTTAAAACCTGTGAGTCTTTATTTGATAGTTTTCTCATATCCATGAAACTAAATATTGTAGAGTCATTTGAACTCACATCTTGGTGCACCTTGAGAATGCTTGCTAATGACCCCCCATCTTCTTTGATTCTGTAAATACTTCCTGATGCCTTTTTAAGCTCATGCACAGAATGTTGTATTTAATGGTAAGACACAATATCATTCCTGTGTTATACATTGCTCTCCAAGTATATTAGAGAAATACTTTGTTTATTGTACCTGTATTCTTTTCTCATCTGCTAAACAGAATTATTTAAAATGAGAAGTATCTTTTTCCCCACTGGGCCATAAACAGGTTTGCAAGGCAAGGCCCATCCCTTGCCACTGTTGCTACTTCTTTGACCTGTAAACCTATAGTACCAAAAGTAATATTTGGTCATAGCAAGCTGTAGAAGTGTCAGCATATAATCAATTTGTATGCCAGATAATTCTGACATTTTTTCGTATGCCCACCTAACACCTTGCAGGGCATCAACAAGTTTAATATTTGTATACAATGATTCCGCATCAATTGTGACTAAAACATATCTTTAATATCCGCAATCTCAATTAAGTAACTATTAACATATTTGCCATCAAAAAAATTGTTTTTTTGTTCCCTAGAGGTTGTATAAAAGTGTCCTGCTGTAGGTGAAACCTATATTTTATTTATTTCTCGACTAAGATACCCTCTTAGTGTCCTCTTTTCACTGAATTCTTCAAATCCATTATATGAATTCTGATCAGGCCCTTTCTCAGCTTCTGATATGTGGATTCATCTCCCACCAATCTGTTTATTTCTTACTAATAACCTTTTCTGTCTAGTTTTAGCTTTTTTTTTTTTGCTGGTTTAATCGTATATTTACCTGGCTGAAATACACACACACACATACACACACAAATATATAAATAAATATATTTATATACATATATATATATATATTTATATTTATTTTTTCCCATAAATTAATGGCTTGTTAGTGTAATCACACATTTGAAAAATTAGAATTTGGGAAATAGTTGAACAGGAATTGGGGACAAATCTCTTTAAGATACACTAACACATAAAATGTTAGTAAAGTTGTGAGTAAAATGTTAGACTGATGTAAGCTAATGGTGGGGCATCTTCCAGTTAGTAGTAAATAGGGTTGTAAGGGGTGGTAGTGGCCAATGGAAATGCCATTCATCAATTATTTAGTAACCATTTCGGACAGTGTTTCTCAACCTCTTTAACATGGGGGAACCCCTTGAAGTAACTTTCGGATCCTCAGGGAACCCCTGCTATAATTATTATATATCCACACCTCACAGTAAATTAGTGTGGTTGGTCAGTAAGAAGAATTCCTCCTACATTGCTGGGCTGTGGCATCTTTACAGATGGCCAAAAAGATCATTGGTATGTGTTAAATTGACCTGAGAGTCACAAACTGTTCATTGCTCAAGGACCCTAGGGTTCCATTAACCCCCTGAGCTGTAACCCTGGGGGTAGAAAAAAGATGCTGAAAGCGGTAAACCCGAGTCACACTCGGGGTAGCTAAAACAGTGATAAGTAATAGTAAATAGGGCCTTACCTGATTCGCTGGCGTCCTCCTTCGGCCTCCTTCGCATCTCCTTGCGATGAGTCACCGAGTTCCCCGTGATGTTGGTGCGTGCAGACATTGGGGGTTGGGGGTGCGGCGGCAATTTCAAATCTATTTGTATTGCATTCAATACAAAACAACTGTATTGAATGCAATAGACTGGATTTATGTCTAAAAGTAAAACATTATCTTTCATGAAAATTGTACATTTAATATAAATTTACAGTATAATATAATAGTATTAGTATGTTTTTTAAAAACATTATTTAATTTTTTTTTAATTTATTTAATGTATTATTTTGACATGCTTTTGTGTTTCAAATTTTATTTTACTCATACTATTATATTATACTGAAAAACATTTTTTCATGAAAAACAATGTACCGCTTTTAGATATATAAATCTGGACAGAAATTAACTGCCCAGGAGGTTAAGCCATGATTGAGAAACATTGGTCTGGGAGATTTTTAACAGTGAGCAGTGTTCCTATTGGCTGATAGTTGTTAAAAGGGGGACAATTTGCTCCACTAAACACCTAGTGATTGTCAAAATAAATCATACAATCTTATCTAGGATTTAGACTAAAGCTACGTACACACGGCAGATTTTTATCGCCCGATAATCGGCGTCGGCCGATTATCGGGCGATAAAAATCTGCCGTGTGTACAGTTGGTGTCGTCCATCGTCCGGACGACCGACCTGCCGGATCCACGGACGATGGACGACAGCCGATCGTAATGAAAGGGAAGGGGAGAGCGCGCAGCAGGGTGCCGCTCCGTCGCTCTCCCCCCTCCCCTCTCCATAGAGAATGAACGGTGCTGTATGTACAGCATCGTTCATGCATCTTGCAGCCCCTTGTCGTTGGAAAGGATCGTGAAAGATCCTTTGGAACGACAAAAATTGCAAGTGTGTACGCAGCTTAACATTAACCACTAATGTCCTATTGGCTGTCTAATCAGCCAAAAATATTTTTACTTTATTTGCAAATGGTGCTTTTAAGGGATGATATTGTCCCAACAACTACCCGCAAATGGGAACTCTACCTACTATGTACATTAGCACCTTGACCTAGCTGGTTACTGACTACATGGTAGGTAGTGTTCCTAATAGCGAGTGATAGTCAGGGACAGTACCAAACTACTACAGAAATCCACAATATAATTTTGAGGTATAGATGTCCTAAAGGAGCTCTAAATAACTTTCTCAACAGTATCCAGAATAATTAATCCTAGTAAATATTGAGACTGCTTTTACAGATAACACAGTGCATTCTCATGGAAAGGGTACCAGGAAAATGGTTTATATCTTTAAGCCTTAAAAAAGTATATGTGGGCTGCCATACACATGCAACCATCTTTGTATGTGTATGGCTTATCAAACCTTGTATGTTGCAGAACAGATGACCATGCTAATTTATTATACATGTTATACATTATAATTATTTATATCATTATATACATTAGCAAACTTCCTTCATGCATGTAACATTTATTTGTTTACATAACACACATCTTTGTGAATTCAGCATACCCATAATATATTCTATCCTCCCCCTATGTTTCTGAAGCCTAACTAAAAATGTACACTAAAGTATTATAACATACTTTGTAAGCTTCATAACTAATGAGACACTAAATTAAATAAAAGATAGAGATTAGATTATAGAAATAGGAATGGAATAGTGTACTGAATATATCAAAGTAAGAATGGGCTTCAGTTGATGATAAATTATTTGACATGGCTTCCATAGCCACCTGTCATTTACAGACAACCAGGGAGTGCATCTGAAAAGTTAAATCATGTCAAACATGTCTGAACACAGCTATACAATCTCAGAGTTAAATATAAGCAACTGGTGACCTCAAAGAGCAAAGGGAAATGAGATACATACTTAATAAACGGGGTGTGGCAATGAGAAAAGATGCACACACCTTACTTAAAATCTTATGACAAATCCTCCAAATACATTCATGATTTATGTACAAGAAGGGACTTGCAGTTCATAAAAAAACAGCTGGGGAAAAGATGCATAGCTAAAAATTTTATTTCAAATTATTGTGAACTAAAATTTAGTAAGACTTCAAGGCATTATACTTAATAATGATAGTGAGTTACACTTAATTATCTCAGCACTTAAAATCACAATATGAACCTAAACCTGAAAAAGTTCCCAGATTAAATATTAAATTCACATTCTGTACAGCGTATTTATACAGGAATGACATAGTGAGGCAAGGAACACTGCAGACTGATAAATTATTTGGGGTTGCTTTAATGGAAAACAAACTGTATTAATGGATTTATATTATGGAAAACATAGGAAGAGCTTATTTGACAGATTACCCAGGTATTGAAAACCACAACAGGCCAATAGCAGCTTATTGACATTAAAATAATTTATAACATATAGATATCCAACCTCTCTCTATTTCAACATGGCCACTTCCCTAATAAATGTATGAAGAAAAATTCTGTGGAACGCCACCAAATAGTGGGATTTTTCAGGACAGAATTTACTCAGTTTAACCAATCAAACGATTTATCTATAAGTTTCAAACCTATTTTATTAAATATATTTAAAGTCAAATGGAATAAACCCGCTTCCTCAGGAAAGATAATGAGATATACAACCATAAAAAATACAATTATTTATTTTTCAAATACAAAAATTTTATTTACAAAACATGTATAAAATACAATTTATCTTTACATATGAATATACCTGGTGCATGCAGACATGCAGACCTTCTTAAAAGAGTGGATTAGGGGGTAGGTGTAACAGCAGCAAAAGAGTTAATTTTCAAAATGATGGTTCATTGATGTTGTAAATAGACTATTTGGATGTATTTGCCTATTTTAAAACTGTCAAAATTATAAGAATACTGTGGAAATTCTATTCTAAATTATCAATAATGTAATTTCTAGGGTCTCGGCAATCCCCTGAGGCAGCCCGTTTAGGGCGAAACGAGTCGGGATAGACCATAAGTACAGTACTGACCCCCATCTTGGATTCTTTAGTAGTGAGAGTATTTTATAAAGTGGTTGACATGGTTAACATTGTCATGGTCTTTTTTACCATACTTTTTTTTATTATGTTTCTAAGAAGTATATGTTTTAGTAAATAAAATAAAAGGTTTTATGTCATGGTAGATTAATTTTCTGCCATAAAGAGCTGCTATCTTTCCACTTTTTCTCTTGTGTACTATTGGCTTGGCATTCATATTACTGGTATTTTCTAACCTTATCACTGCGGGATTGGCTTCTTCTCTTTCTGTAAAAATGCATTGTGCTTGTTTGTTAAAGGAAGCTAAACGATAAGGATTGTTTAGCATTACCATGCTAAATTTCTTCAGTAGGTTATATATGCATGTCCTTATTTTCAGTAGTAGCTTCTTCTTCAGTTACAGTTAATCTTTTGCAACTGACCCTTTCCCTTTTTAGCATGTGTTTGTCAACTGTGTTTGTTAACTGTTGTTAAAGACAAAAACCCTTCAGGAAGTTGTTCTACTGTGAGATGTCCACCTGGTCATGCCCAGACCTCCCTTGATGTGTATATTTGCAGGACCTGATAGGGACAGATGTGTGTTTACATTTCCAGCTCCAATATTTAGATTTAGTACCATGATTTTCCTCTTGCAACATATTCCTTCAGCTGCTCCTGCTTCACCTGCTAATCAAGACAAGAGTGATGTTGCATTTTAGATTTCAGTTAAAGTCAATTTTAATCAAAATATTAGTGAATTGGTTGAAAATGGATATGTTGGGGGTTAAAGCAGAACTAAACTCACCTCTCTTCACTTCAGAAAGAACATCTTCACCTGATCTTCTTCTTCTGGGTTTGGATCTTTGGCCACTTTGACTGAACAGGCTGGGATTACATGAATGCAATGCAAATAGGAATTTATTCATTCCAGGCACCCAGGTATGCAAGGACTTTACACTTGTTGCACATATCCTTTCTGCAATAAAAAGCCCTCTGCTCCTACATTTGTTTTTAAAGTTTAGTTCCACTGTAACAAACTGCAGATTTGTACTGCTGTAGGAACTGTACTTGATGAACTGAACTTAGTGTTATTGTACTTACAGGAAATGTAGTACTTACTACAGGCCAGGTCTTATCAATTGACACTGTGCTGTTTATGTGCAGTTGTTTTGTCAAGCATTTATTATTATTATTGCTTTCTGTTGTCACTGAGGCTCATTATACTATGAAGCACTTAACCCTGAAGGAGTGGCTGAATTGTTCTGGGTCTTCCCCCTCGTGGCATAAACAATTACAGATAGCATATATTTACATAGAAAATATCTTTGGTCTAGGGTGATTTATTGAAACTTAACATAAAGTAGAGAAGGTGAGGACAGCAGAATGTTGGGTTCAAGCAGTTCCAATTTGATAGCAGTAACTCAAAATCAGAACTGACCGCCAGCATCCTCAGCTGAACTCACCATCCATTTTTTTATCATCCACCACTGTTGTCTCCCATGGACGTCCAGGTGTTTTGGCATTGTTGAGTTCACCAGTGCTTTGTTTCTTTCTCATGATGTACCAAACTGTAGATTTTGCCACTCCTAATATCGTAGCAATTTCTCGGATGGGTTTTTTCTGTTTTTGCATCTTAAGCATGGCTTGTTTCACCTGCGTGGAGAGCTCCTTTGCACATACAAGAACCCCCCCACCACCACCACCACCCTCATCAAATCAACTCCAGGCTTTTTATCTGCTGAATTGATAATGACATAATAAAGGAATTGCCCACACCAGCCCATGAAATACCTTTTGAGTCAATTGTCCAATTACTTTTGAGCCTCTGAAATAAAGGGATTGTGTTATAAAAAAAAGGCTTTAGTTCCTCACATTTTTATGCAATCGTTTTGTTCAACCCACTGAATTAAAACTAAAAGTATGCAGTTCAACTGTATCTGAGTTAATCTTCCAGTAATCTCCAAACGCCAGCAAATATATTGAAGATTCTATGGAATATTTGCATTGACTGTGTAAATATCAGATACTTGCGTAGGCAAACTCAATCGCATTCAGAATTGTATTGATCATGAACCTATGAGAATGTTGCTGCCATTCTAATTCTATCTGCACCAAACTGACCTAATCTCATCTTTACATTTCATTATTACTTTACACAAATGGATGGCTTTTTCCTGGGTTCCTCACAATGAAATGTACTAGTAGTAAATTTATAAAACTAAGTTATTATATAACCTCTGGAGGCACCCTCAGAGGCCCTTATTTTAGTTGATCACCATTAGCTATGAAAAATTTATTTTAAGAAGTTTTCAGATATTTCTTAATTCAGTTTACAGTTTATTAATTCACTCTCTCTCTCTCATTAATCCTAATTCATGTGTAAAGCTAAACATTTCTTCCACCTCTAAGCTATGTTACAACACTAATGAGCTGTCTGCATTGGATATAATTGTAATCAATGAGCAGCTCTGTGTCATGTTCCAAGGCAGTGAAAATACAAATTCCTGGCTGATGACAGAGCAAAATGAGTAAAATTCTAAAGAAATAGAACAATGTATATTGTAACATCTCTGGGTGTGTGTGCATGAACTAATCATTTAATAATGTATATTTAAAGTATATATGAAGCCAACATTTTTTTTTAGATACTGAAATTATGAGGAGTTATACAGCGGGGAATGATTAAAACCCCTAGCAGCTTTTTTGTCTGTGTTACATTGCAGTTTCTTTCCCAAGGCACAATAAAGAAAAATATGAAATCTCTCTAAAGTAAGGGTATATTAACCCTCAGACATTAATCCGTTTCCCCTTACCTCCTGATACATTCACAATGTACCATTTTGATATTTTCATCTCTTTTTTATCCCAGTAACATCACTGGAACTAATAATGAGGGCAAATTTCCTCAGTAGGAATCCAGACAGATTTGTGCTCCCAGTTACTGGGATAAAAAGAGATGAAAATATCAAAATGGTACATTGTGACTGTATTAGGAGGTGAGGGGAAATTGATCAATGACATATTCACACGTTATCCAAAATAAAATTAATTAAAAATTGGTTCTAAAATTAAAGTTTAATCTGGTAATATTTTGCACTCCTGTATAATGCTGATGAAATTGCAAAGTGAAACATTTTTCTTAATAAACCTGAACAAAAAGCATAAAATTGCGAGTATGGGGGTCCTTTAAAACAAACTTACCTGTTCATTGTCTTTTCTTTTATGTACACTGAGAGATGTCCATGGTATTAATCCTGGCATCGTTGGCTGCCATGAATAAATGAACGCCTATGTGCTCCCACAACTCCTAATCCCATTTAGCCAGAGTATAGCAGTAGATGCACTGAAACCTTTTTTTTTCTGGTGTCCAAGTTGGAGAGCATCATTCCTGTAACTACATTTCTGTAATTGCGTTTCTGAGAGATGAATTTCCTAAATCCATGATCTGAAGTTTGTAATGCATATATTTCTGTTGAATATTCTGGGGATGGTGGTTGTAGCAGAATCTAATCTCCCAATATTTTTTTTCAGCGTGGAAGATTATGTGCAAAAGGTAGGGTCACCTTTCCCTGTCCCCATAAACTGAAAAGTTGCCCTCACTTAACTGGACAGCTTAGTTGCATTAATATTTAGATGGAGGTATCAAGTTTAGTGCATAGGACCCAGATCACTTAGTGCTGATGGCGCATCTCTACTACCAAATCTTCAGAAAATTTAATAATTACAGCCCCATAGAAACACAGTCTATAGTACACCTATCATAAGAAAAGTAGAGGACAATGGGCCTGATTTATTAAAGCTCTCCAAGACTGGAGAGGATATACTTTTATCAGTGAACCTAGGTGGTAAAAGAAAGTGGAACTGTATTTATGTAAACCTAATTCTATGAAAACAGTTACAGGAGTTTGATGGTGGAGAGGCTAAAGACAATAAAAGAGAGGCACAAAGTTAATCAAGACAGATTTAGGCACCTGTATACCTGGAATACACACTCTTACTTTACTTTTCTCATGCCCAAGTCAACAGGACAGGTTTTTAGCAGAAGTATCTTAGCAAGATGCATAGTCCCTATGAAGGGTAGTGTTCAAGACAGTTGTGCACCTCCAACCTTGTGGTTACAATTTGGAGAAGGCACTTTTTTATTCCCAAATGACTGTACTCTGTGCACAAAGCCATGCCCATAAAGACATTTTATGATGAAATTTATGTAGATGAACAGGCACAGAGCCTGAGCTTGACCCCACTAAACACTTTTTGGATTAATAAAAGACCAATTGTGAGACAGTTCTTCTCATCCAACCATCACTATTGAACCTTCTGAATGCTATTTTAGCTAAATGGACACAAATCCACACTCTGAAATCTTGTACAGAAACTTCCCAGAAGAGTAAAGCTTTTTTAGCTGCAAATCTCGTGTGTGATAAACAGGTAAGTTTTGGTTATATATATTGGTTCTTTCTGTGGTCTACAATGGACAAATATTTAAAGAACCAAGTGCAGGACTTAGCTGATCATTTTGTCTAATGGATGATAAATAAGTAGTTAAACATACATTTTTCCTGGCTTTCCCTTCTTCATTGGGAACTTCACAGCCTGGTCGACATTAAAGCTTATGTCATCACATACAATTAATAACCAGCAATCTAATTTGTTTGAGAAGACATGAATGGCCCTTTCACATTCCAGGGTGTCATGAAACAGAGGAGACCATCAATTGATGGAAAAGCCAAGTATGAGTAAAGCTTGTTCCCTTATATCTCATTCCCTAGAAAAAAATTACTTAACAATTGCAATGGAGGGAGCCAAGTAAAAGTGTACGGTATGTTCCCTGGAGTTCATCTTAAAATGAAATAGACTAAAATATTAAATATTAACAAATATTCATATGAAATGTCAAATGGCCTGTTTTAATATATGTATAAAGCATTTACTTTTTAAACAATATATGTGTTTATGTTATGTGAATATCCCAAAATAGCACCAACAGCTAATAAAGAACAAAGGAGACCTTAAATTCTGCTGATGGGCCGATCTGCACATTACAAAATCATCACCTGCAACATTTTATTTTTGTTATTACAAAATCACCTAGAGTCTAGACACTTACTCATATTGCTTACATTTTAGTACAAGTAAACTGTCAATAAAAATGAACTTATTTTTTTTGCTCTGACACATTTCAGAAATGACCTTTAAATAGCTTTGTTTGTTAGTGTGTGCTGTGTGTTCCTTGACCCCCTGCATCCTATACTGATCTAGCAGATTCCATATATAGAGGGAAGGTGAAGTCATGTGGAAGGAAATAGGAGGGTACATCGAAAAAAGGACACTTGAAACTTCAAATATGATATTTATTGCTGAGAACGTCAACTGCATGTTATAAATCAGAACACAAGGTTATTTTGTTTTTACAAATGAAACATGAAATGTGACCTTAACAAAAGTAAGGGATCTACTTTATGAGTCAGAGGTCTTGAAAAATGTAAAACTTATTAAGCTTAAAGTGGCTGTGTTCATTGCATGCTAATCACACTGTGGATGTGTATTTATCTACATCCCCTATTTGCGTTAATAAATAGATAAAGTAAATAAGTACTATATAATGGAAAGGAGGTCAAGGGGATTTACTTTCCACTGAGGCCTAATCCTTCAATTTAGGAATCTTATTGGCCTTGTTCCAGTCACCTAATAGAGACTCTTCTGTTGCTTGCTGTTTGTGCATAGGCTGCTTGGGTGCAGTCACTTGTCTGACATATATCCCAACAGTAGGACATTCTCCAATAACCCAAATAAAGCTCCCTGTTTCAAAAGTTTATAGGGCTTGGGTAGGCTGTCTTTATTGCTAAACTCTGCAGTGACATAACCCCTCATTGAAGCTATTATACCTAAAAAGATTTGGGTGTGCGCTTAGAAAAATGCGTACAGGTAGTCACCAAGTTAAGGACATCCGACATATGGACGACTCCTAGATACGAATGGAGCAGGATGAAGGCTTGTTAGGTAGGAGGGGGAGATTTGCATGACTTACAGAAGAAATCTTTTGCTGTTCTGAAAAATCTTGTAACTCTTTAATGACCAAGACAAACTCTTAAGTTGTATCTTTTTGCATATCAAAGCACAGCTTGCTCCAGAAGTTGTTTGTGATTAGCTCACAGTGAGGATTTTATATCGTAACTGACACCATGCTGCCTAATATTAATATGTTGAGACAAACATCTGTCCTAATTGCATTTATTAAAATAATGTACCTGTTCTGACTTACATACAAATTCAACTTAAGAACAAACCTACAGTCCCTATCTCGTATGTAACCCGGGGACTACCTGTACTCACTCTTGGTGAGTATGCATGATTAGGGATAATTTAGTTACAGTAGTGAATGAGGCAAAATAGGTTGACTTCAATCCAGCAACATTTTTTTTTTACATTTTCTTGCATATGATTAAAAACCTCTCAACAGTCCCTAAATTGGAGTGGCTGCTAAACTTTTTACATCCAAGTCTCATTTCCTCCTTAGCCCCCCTTTTTTGGGCGGACATAAACCTTTAAAAATGGATTATTTAATTAATAAGGAGTTTTATTTTGCACTATTTTTTTATGCAGACTCTGAAATATGTATTTGTTAATTTACAAAGTTTATATAATAGTGATTGTAGTTGTGAAAAAAATACTTGCTGGTTTACCACAATCACTAGGCCAAGTGAACTAGCCCCTAGTGATAACTCACATGAATAGCTTACATTATTTTAGTAAATCAACCCTAATGTTTTTAAAAATTTCAACATATTGTAAAATTAAATACTTGCAGTCAGACAGGGACAGCACTCCCTGTGTTATTGAATATAAGGCTTTAGCAACAAAGGATAACAGTATTTTTTATAAAATAGCAGCAAAGGCAATTATTATTAATCTAAAATTATATAACCCTACATTTCTTAATTGCGGCCTTCACTTATATTGCATTACCCTAATCTTCACATTGCTGGGAACTGAGCTGGTTGCCTCCATTGTACTATGTACAGACAGAGTCTGGCATACAAGTTGTATTTCTATTTATTTCTTTGGGGCCAACACCACATGCATAGAACATAAGTGAAGTTTAATTTCTGCTCAGAACATTGCTCTGTACAGGTTACTAAACAAATGGGAGTTAGGGTTGTGTTTATGGATTTTATAGTCATATACTATTTGATGAGAAAATGGGAAGTTTTGCTGCATTTTTATAAAGAAGTACAGTTATACTTTAAGAACAAAAGACATATGAATAGCATTTGCAAACTAAAAAACATGAACAATGAATCAGCATAAAATCAAACACTTATACAGAATACATTGCAGAATTTCCCTGAGTACAACTAATCTTTATCTCTTTCATAAAACACATACTTATACTTGATGTTATTTTTATAACATGTACACTTTTCTCAACATTTTACTGAAATTATCAGTTTTTTATCTAAATTAAAATCGAATGCTCCTCCCACTGTTATACATGTAGATACTGTTCTTGAAAGCAATATGATAGACGTTAAATGATAGTCATATTTGGCAGTTGGTAGTTTGGTAAATCTTCATGGTGGATCAACAAACACAGCCATGGGACACTTGGAATGACCCTAGATTTTTACCCAAGACAATGAATGATCATCCTCAGTGATGAAAGTCTAGCATTCGTATAGATCAGTACCTACAGGGGAAGTATAGGTAAACATATATGAATGTGTATAGGTGGGTACATACAATTTATATGTTTAATGCAAATATAAAAGGAATCATATGCCCTTAGTCAAAATGTAAACAGGCAATGCCCACATATACAAGGGTCCTGGGAACTCAAATATATTAGAACCAAGTTGAAAATTGGTACTTGGTACTCTGCCCCTAATCATTGGCCCTGCTATGTAATGAGTATGTGTTTAGAAGATAGCAGGTGTCATTTTCCTCATATAGTATTCACACAAAATAAACTGTGCAAACTACCATTATTTTATATCTGTGTAAAATAACACCCATAGCCAAATGATGCACATGAAAAATCATGCCATCAACATATTTAAATATATATATAGTTTTTTGTTTTTCTTTTCTGTGTTTTTATTGGTCTCAATAAATATAATATGCAAAATGGTTGATACATTAAATACAAAAACAGTAATTTTTATAGGTTTCAGTAAAAGGTTGGGACCAGTGAAATTAGTGTTCCAGTGTCATTTGGTTTGAAGCTTACAGATCCTATAGACATGAAATGTCAAATGTGGTTGCAATGTCCTCAGCAATGGTCAGAAAGAAAAACGAGCTCACTGTTCTGCTGTTTTTAGTGCTTGGAGGATCAGATCGAGCTCATAGCACCAGGTCTCATATCTGTAGGCCATCCTTATTTGAGCGACATTGGTCTTGCGGATATCATTTCCTTGAGGCCCTTCTTTTCGATACTCTTCACCCAGGAAATGCACCTTTTCCTGGACACATAAAATACAGATGATGATTTCCTTTACAAAGTTGTCATTTCAGCTGAAAGTAAAGTTTAACATTTAACTTGTCCTAATGTTGTATTGTTAAACCATGCCTTTAAGAACCCATGCCAGCTGATACGTAGATTATGCTTAGATACCCAACCTAATTTTACTCTACCATAGCTGTACTGTAGGTTGAATTACCAATGAAGTTTGGGATATTCACTCTGCAAGGGATAATTGCTTAGCTTAGTGAATGAGGTTAAGCTCTGCTGACTGTGCCTGCAAAAATGTAGCTTTTTTCAGATGTCCTTGCGCATGATTGTGTATTCTTTGCTAAATGAGTTAACTAAGCTAAGGGAATTATCATTTACTAAATTCCCTAATGAATCAATCTTAATGGGATGAAAATGTATTTACTGTAATTTTTTAAATGTACTAAAAAATAAACACATTTTCCTTTACTGGTATGTATAAAGACATTTATGTTTAAAGGTAAACATTGGTAAATGTACATTTTTTCAAGGACATTCATTTCATAAAATGATTTTCATGATTTTTGGATGTGTTTTTATGGAGTAAGTTACATGGCTGTATTTTCTGAAATGGCAACTGCCTAGGGCAGCAGAGTCAAAAGGAACAGCACTAAGCGCAACATATTCAAATCTTCTGGCCACATCTGTATATCTTTGACTAAATCCCTATTTATTGTACAATGTATTATGTTGGCCCTATATCAATACAGTATAACATTAATATTAATAATAATAAATCTAGTAGGGAACAATAAGAAGTAATGGGTACAAAGCAAGTTGAGAGTTGCCCATTGGTTCTTTGTGGTGCCAAGCACTGACCCTATGAAGCAGACACTTACCTCATGGGACATACCACACTGCAACATGCTGCTCCTGGCTATTTCGCACATGTCACAGGTGCTAAGTTTAAAGACCTGGGCAGCAATAGCGTATTCCTCCATTAGGGGCTCCTGTAGACCAAAAGAAGGTAATTTCATACTTTGTTTAGGGTGAAAACTTGCATTTTGACTTTTGACACTTGCATGTGATTATAGTATAAGAATGTGTAAAGACAAAATCTGTTTTTTAGTATATTTGGCAGCTGAAGGAGCTAACACTCCAGTGCTGCAGGTTAGTAGCTTACTATTGTCATCCTGCAACAGGAAAAACTATACAGTATAACATAATGACAAATATTTAACATATATGTGTACACTTGACATTTTATCTTCTTTTAAGAGTGCACAGTATTAGATTATGATTTTCATGTTAACTGAATACATTCTATGTAAAGCTTAACATTTACAATGATCTATTATCTCTAAGAGGGGTCAAAGTACTCCACCTTCTATACTTTTCTTTGGTGCCATCTTTGTTAATGCATTAAATCGTATCAGAATTGCCCACCTGGGTTATGAACCTTGCTCAGAAACAACAGTCATTTGAGTCAGTTGCCAAAGTACCACAAAGAGCATTTTCTGTAACACAATTGGCATGCTTTTAAAAAGGAATGCAATGCAACATACTATACTCTGTATTTTGCATTGACATGCATTATTACAATGAATAGGTGTGAGCAGGGTCTGCCACAACTCACACAGCTTACTAAGCTATATTGTTGAAGCCTGATTACTTGGGGAAAGGAGCTTATGCAAATGCTTTGCTCTGCCTGCAGCATACAGAATATATCTTCTCAGTTTAGGCAGAGTGCCTGGACTGGAGCTTAGGGACTGCCTAATTATAAAATGTGCTGTACAAAGCTTTTTTTGTAATAATTAAACTGTTGTATATTGTGACAAGCCAGTGTTTTCATGCACACTTGAAAAGTTTGCAAACAAACATAACAGGTTAATAATCTTGGGACATATATTTATTCACAATCCAGTATGTATCTTTTGTTAATACAAATGTTTATTAAAAGAAATACAAATATTAACACATTTACATGCTCCAATAATCAATCTGTTGTTGTTACAAATAGACGTATAACAGTTCAACACGTTTCTCGGAACATAGTCCGCTTCCTCAGGAACATATTACCCTAAAAAATTACAAAAGATTTATTTTAATATACATTTGTATTAAGAAAAGATACATACTGGATTGTGAATGAGAATATGCCTTTAAAGTCTCAAGGTTATTGACCCTGTTATGTAAAAAAATATTTGTTTCCAAATTGATATTAAGGGATGTGGCATAGGTTGAACAAGGTTAAAAAATTTGAGGAACGTCTTTTGGTTTTTAAACACTTGAAAAGTTACTGATCTTTTGTCAGTCCTTTTATTTCCATGAACATATTCACCACTAAAAAAGAAAATCATTAGCAGAAACATTTTAGTTTGTTTTTACCTTGGTGTAATGGAACTGCATTGGATCATCTGTGGACAATGAGATCACCAAGCCTTTTTCATGAAAATCCAGTAAGGGGTTCTTGGCATACTCCAGAAACAAGCTGTTGTTGCTCAGTGGTGACATAGCAATGGGAATTTTTGTCAAAAAGTACAGGTACTGTAGCACTGGGCTCTGAAAAATAAAGACATTTTCAGATATATTGTAAGAATGCAATTCTTCAATCCTGTTTGACTCATTTCGAGAAAATAGATTGATTTAGCTTCATGTACTTTAGACCTGCTGAGCCGGACCAGATATAAAAAAATATATATATTATTCAGTTGTCTATTTTTTTAAAAGTACATTTTTAAATGCAACAATGCGACTTAAATATGACTAGATGTCTATATATGTCTAGATATCCTCCTCTTGCAATCCCATTCATAGCAGCAGACTTGGGGAAGGAGGGCAAGTACCAGAAACCACATAGGCTCTGGAAAAGTGCACATAAATTGTAACATCAGGCTAATTCCATGTTCATGCCCATGGTTTTAGAAAGAGATGTTCAACAAGCTAATGGATGTATGGTAATCACTTGTTAACAAAGTTATAGCCTTAGAGAGAGATATCCATGAAAGAGATTGACTGGAACCAGTGATAGCTAATGTATTCCATAATTTCCTTAGTTGAAATAATTCTTGAAAAGCAACAGATGTTTTTTTCTTGAATGTAGAGCAGTACCAAATGCCAGCATGGCACAAAAGTACATTTTCTTCCAAGGTTAATCAGCATTTTTTAATAATAAACAAAAAAGGTACCTTCTTCAAGTTTAGGCCGTGAGAGATGTTATCTGCTGTCATAAATGCTGCCAGTAAGTGAGTGATGGCACCAGCTTCTCCACAGTGGGGACGGAAAAGGAAAGTATTCATTCCCCTCTCCCTAAAAATAAAGTAAAACGTTTATCAGTATTTATTATAATGTACAACAATAATAATTGACCACCGCTATGAAATTCCCAAATTGTTTATACAAAATACAACCTTTTATCAAGTGTTTTTTTTACTCCCAAGATGATAATTTTCAGGATTCCTTGGACCAATGTAGGAATTTGATCATATGACAAAGAAAGATTAGATCCTTGTTTATTTTTGTCAACACATTTACTATTCAGTGCATGTTGGATGACCTCCTCATGATACGTAAAAAGCAACTGTTTGGAATATCACATAGCAAATGTTTTTATCTGCCTAGATGCTAACAAAACCAGCATCAATCCAAAATACAAAGGTTAATACACACCATGAACATTTTGTAAATACTGTTTACAGGGTTTATATCACTCTTTACTTTCATTACTCCCTGCATTTACACCTGCTACATATTTTAGAATAGAACAAATCTGGGTGGCTTCTATTGAAATTTGGATAATACATTTGGGAAGAAATATTATGAATCCAGATGTCCCAAGCCAAGTTTGAGTTAAAATGGTCTGTTTTACAGTTCAGATTCCAAAAAAGTTTCCAGTTCAGACCAAAGGCTGATTTCAAGTCTGTTTCGGACTTTTTTTTGCCTCAGTTGTTGCCTGGACACCCTTAGCTTGACTACCAGTGCCAGACCCTTCTATCTTACCATACTTTGTAGAATTTTATAGGAAGTAGTTCAGGCTGACTTTTCCATTATGTAGAGTTTTGTGCTTAAAGTGCTTAGAGTTTTCTGCTTAAAGCTTAATTTGAAAGCCAATTGTATGGCATGGGACATCAAAAGCAGAAGTTCTAAATATCAGTTGTTTACAATGTTTTAAAAACTGGTGTAGTTGGACAGCCCTGATCTATAAAACTAAGGTATTTGAAGATCCAATTTTTTGAAGTGATGGTTTATTGTAAAAGAGTTGTAAAGAATGTATAAGTTTTAATGTGTGCATGTTGTTATGTATAGTACTTGGTACAAACCAGAATATGCTTACAAGATAGAGTGGAGGACTATATATAGGATATTAACGAACAACTAATGTGGTAAACATTTATTTGATTGAAATAATTTAAAACTGGATTTTTATTACGGTACAAATCATAAGATGAATGGATATTCCTAAGTAAACAGGTGATTCATTGCTCTGTGGAAGCAAAAACATCACTTTTGGATCTTTATGATAAACATCAGGATCTCAAATTGTTAAAAATTCACATGGGATATTTCACATTTGTATGACTGAATATATTGAGAACTTTTTACAACCATCTATCAATTCGCCATCTTTGCCTAAATCCCCACACCACCATTTTTCCCTTTTTCCTTTTCCCTTCCCCCTTTTCTATCTGTTTTTGACTTTTTCTTTTCCATATCTCACCCCTTCCCTCTTCCATCTCTCCTCCTATCTCTTTATATATTAAAGTTTATATGTTAACATTTCGGTAGGGTGTAGTAATTTTTATAATTTTATATACATTTGTATGGGTTTTGTTGCATATGCGAATAGATCCTGTCATTTGAAATGGATTATGACATGTGGAACGTGTTTATGTGTGTAACAGCTGTGCTCCAACTTACCTTCTACGCAGGTAGGTGATTAAGTGATGGTGGGGGCTCTGATGGAGTTTCTCAATATAATTATGGGTAATCAATTAAGCTTGTACTAATGTGATATAGTTGGCCTTAAAATACAATGCAGCCAACCCAGATTCTAACTTTGCCTGTGATGTTTTTTTTTAGTTAACTAGTAAACAATACAGCTACCACACAATAGTGATCATCCACTTAAGCTGCGTACACAATTGCAATTTTTGTCGTTGGAAAGGATCTTTCACGATCCTTTCCAACGACAAGGGGCTGCAAGATGCATGAACGATGCTGTACATACAGCACCGTTCATGCTCTATGGAGAGGGGAGGGGGAGAGCGACGGAGCGGCACCCTGCTGCGCGCTCTCCCCTTCCCTTTCATTACGATCAGCTGTCGTCCATCTTCCGTGGATCCGGCAGGTCGGTCGTCCGGACGATGGACGACACCGACTGTACACACGGAAGATTTTCGCCCGATAATTGGCCGATGCCAATTATCGGGCGATAAAAATCTGCCGTGTGTACGTAGCTTTACACAGAATGTGTTTTGTCATGTTGAATTGAATGCCCAGTATTAGCTTGTACAAGTAAAACTAGGCATTTAGCACATGTATTGTAATCTCTGAGTTTACGAGTCAATTGTTATCTAGACAATGTCTTAATAACTAAATAAGCACATTTTGTATTTCATACACATCAATTAAATTATTAGTTTATAGGAGAAAAAGTACCTGATTTACAAGTATATTGCATGCAGTTAATGAGATTTGTACTACTGACATCTAGTTAAGATATGTCACTGGTAATTTTGACATACAATTTAATCCAGCTTTATTGCAAAATAGAACTTTTCCCACAGGGTGGATATGGAATAGCAGCTCACATTCTTGCTTCAAGGGAGTTTTTGTAAATACAATCAAGATGGGTAGGACAATAGCTAATATGGGGCAAACATTAGAAGGAATTGTGTTGCAATAATACAAGTTTATAAATAGGCAGAAGTAGTTTTTGTATACTTTTGTTGTATATTTTGAAAAAATTCAATGCAATATTGGCCACAATGCAAAGCAAAAATAGGATGTGCAAGCATAAAAGCAATGGGTCAAAAGCTTGTTCTGCAGCTCTAGTCACTGGTTTAGTTCCCACCAAGGACCATGTTTGTTCATAGAGAATCATGGAGTCCATATGTTGTATGTTGTCCCTGTATCTGCTTGGGTATATTCCTGGTTCTTAAACCAACAGTGAGAGGCTCATTTTTTTGATGGTTTAAACTTAGTAGGCTCTTAAGATGAAGGCAAGTCACCAGCAGACATGTGGACTAAAATAGGATTTTTTAAATATAAATATATATATATATATATATATAAATATATATAGTGCATTGTACTGCAATTAGCAATGTAAGCAGAGAATTCAGTGGGTAGCTGACCCTACATTGTACCAATAAAACAGTAATACATTTGTTTTTGAAAATAATAAAATATATATTTTTGGTATACACATAGAACAACATTGCATCTAATTTGGTTGGTTAGTCATACCAGAAAATTGCTAAATGTCTGTGAGCATAATATGACTTCTGCAAGCTGTCAGACTAATTTTAGAGAAGGAATGAATCCACCCTGTTGAAATTTGTTGGCTGCTTGCTATTGTTTTCCACAAGATATGACAATGCTGGGAAAGTCACTGGGTTAAGTCACATGTTAACAATCATTTAATTTCAGAAAACATAATTAGAAATATTAATGTATTAGACCCATAAGGTCCTGCTAAAATAATGGTTCATAATGCACCAAAGAGGAAATGATGGGTATCAATACCAACATCTATCTCTAGTAAAGTACAACTAAAAATTTTTAAAATACAAACCACAATAAATAAACAGGTACGACCATCACTTGTTAACACTTCATATTCAAATATACAGTACGGTATATACCTACCAAATTACAATAAGTTGCATGCCAGTTGGCTAGAACTAGAACAAAAGTTTCTAAAATCCAAGATCTCCAACTATAGGTAACACAATGGCAACCTGCAACAAGTTTCCTATTTATTCTATGATATTATGACTGGCTTACAGTAAAGTGTTCCAAAAACACTTTATATCCTAAAGGGTGGTTTCTCCCTTCGCATCTGGATGTGATGACTGATACCCATTTATGACTTTAAATGCTACATATTAATGATATGATTTGTCACGCTTGATTTGTTTGCCATATGACAACAACTCCGCATTTACTTAGAATAAAGTCTGCCAGAAGTTTGCAGCAAGCTTGAACAATTTTGTGCAAATATTTATAGAATGAAAAACCACTTTAGTGAATACACTGCCAGATACAATTTAGAGATCAATAACTGGATAGTCTAGATTTATCAATATAAAGCAAAAAAAGAGACATAATAAGCAATGTAATTATATTTCCTTCATGGTTTATAATCATCAAAAATGTATTGTTGTTCACCTAACAAAATAAATTATGGAAAAATATTATATTAATCATTTATATATTAATGAGAAACTGATTGTTTCATTAAATAAAGTATATTAGCTGTTGATTGCCATATTTTGTCAAGCTGTTGTAACTGCATTTACATTTCAGATAATATGCACTTCCATGTGCCCAGAATTCTAAGCATATCCTCAATGATGATATCAATAACTATGTCAAAGACAATTGTTTTATAACATACCGCCTGAGGTTGTTCAGCACTCTGATGTTGGCATACATATAGTAGATATAATAAGTGTATGATGGATTCTTCTCAATCGTCCACTCCTGGGGGGCTGGACTCTTTTTCGAAAACATGTGACCGCTGTGTTTGGACTCATCATCTACACTGTCAAAGCCAGTTATCTGTCAAATGATAGCCAGAGTACAAAACAATGATTGTGTTTTCTAGAACTCATATTCAATGCAATATTCTACCCACAACACCCTTAACCAGTACAAGAAAGTAGTTGGTTGCCCAGTAGTAACAAAGACAGCAATAAACCCATGATGATCTTACCCTTCACCACCTTAAAACTAAGGCTATGTACACATATCATATAAGCAAGACTGTTGGTCTCGGTCAAGAATCCTTCATCATGGATGACCGATGGGGAATGACTAATCACTAAACAAATCAAGGGAGGAGAGCACAATGGGTGCCACTTGTTCACCCCTCCCCTTTCTATAGAACAGAATGGGTGCTATGCGTGCATTTGTTCATTTGTCAGTCTCCATCGCTGGAATAGATCATGAAAGGTAATTTCCAGTGACAAAAACTGTACATGTGTATGCACAACATGTTTGGCTGAAATGGGCTTTAATGTCAAATGAATAATATTATCCAGTATCCCACAACACTTGCATGTGGATTTCATTACCTGGAGATTTCTGCATAGTTACTAATCTTTAAACTTATTTTACAGTTGTTGCCATTCTAAATAAAGAATGAAGGCTTGTTCTAAAAGGTCATTCAAGAAGTTATGGCAATGTGCAAAATAAAGCATTACCACATTGCATGTCAGTGACAACTAATTGAAAACAATTTCCTAATTTCTTACTAGATCTTCATTTCTAGATGTCTTAATTTTTTGCTTGATTTATACTTCCTGTGCCTGGGCCAACTTTCTTTTGATGGACCCTCCACCTCCATATTTAGTTCAATGGGTAGACATAGTATTTCATGAATAAAATTGGACCACACAAGATTAGTGGAAAGTTTGATAAAACACACTGTCAAAATGAAAAAAATGGACCTAATTCACTCTAGTGCTAAGAGTTTGATTGTAGGTGTTTTGGAGCACAGTGGTTGAACTGTGGCCTCTTAATCATATGTTCTTCTGTATCCGGGGGTAGAGGTACAGGACAGTGTGATAGCCTGGACCCTAAGCCTATAGCTCAGTGGATGTCCAAGGGCCCAGGCAACAACTTCCATGCTCTTGTAATAAACCATGGAAATAACCATGGAGCAGGACACTCGCCAGTCACGTTAAGAATGCATTTGTAGGTAGTTGGTGTCTGATGGGGAATATCCAGACCAATTATACGCAATAAAAATAAGGATGCTAACTATGTGGCTGTTCTAATAATTTAAAAGTCAAATAAAAGGAAAATAGGAACAAAGCTGTTATCTTGCTTTGTGCTGATTTTTTCCTAATCCACCTCTGTTCTGGAGACTTTATTTATAGTTATAAATATGTTACTACGATTCAGCTACATGATCTTTGCCACCCCTGGCAACCATTCAAGGCCATGACCTATGCTGGCCATGAAAGTTGGCTCTGCCTATAAGTACAAAATTCTTCTGTTCTGCAAAGACTTCTTTAAAATCGTAACACATCATATTTGTTGGCAATAATTTTACCGTTCTACAGACTTAGTTTGAAACATAAACCTCTATCTTGGCTGTATTATTGGGACAGAAGGCCAGAAGCAACATAATGACTGAAGCAGAATTAAGATGTTGAAGACTGGTGACACCATACATTTAGATGTTACACAAAACAAGTGTTACAAGAAACACACTTACATGTCTGAGGAACACACTCAGTTCTTTGTTTGCATTAGGGTTGATAGTCGCTTCAAACACTGGCATGAAGATATTTTCCAGCATTTTTCCAAAATGAGGCACAAATTTCTGAGCTCTGAAAATATCACTATTATGTAAAAATACAAGGAATAATTATAAATACTATAATCTTAATTTTATGCTCAAGATTTTTAAATGAGATCCAATACATTTAGGGCCTTCAAACTAGGTGCAATATTTGTATTTATACTGTATAAATGGCCACTTCATTGTACAGTAAAACTTAATTAAAAACAAACAGCTTGATACACAGCGCAAACACACAAATTAGAGCTGTCTTAATTCCCTTTTTTCCTGCTAAGGTAATGTAATGGTTCATACACCTCTGCAAAAGAACACTGCTAAGGTGGTAACACCACTTTCTCGGTTGGAGTAAGGGAATGCAGTTGTGTCAATTCCTTCACACCTTGCTGATTAGACAATGAAGTCCAGTTCCACTGATAAATGAGTGTATGATATATGTTGAAATCGTCACTTCCAATTATTTTAAGCTGGAGTGACTAGATGCGCAATTGGGAAATAAGAAGCAAAGCTTCTGTTGCCCTATATCATAAAGAACCTGCACAAGAACCTTAATGCCAGGATATTATTCTACATATAAACTGCAGATTTATGAGATGTTAGTGATTGGGTTTGTAAACTACTGACGAAATGGCAGAACAGAGACTTACTTTCTAAACCAGTTTATAATATTTGTATATATTTATCTTTATTCCCCACTTTAGTAAAAACTTAATTAACTTCATTTTTAACCCCGCAGCAAGAGGGTGAAGAACTTTGCAAAGGAAAAAACTCAGTGAAAGTGATTACATCCTCTACTTTAGTACATCAGGGTCATAGACATGGTTGTGTTCTGTTTGCTTTGGGAAATTTGACATAGAGAGCAAAGTTTTGTAAGAGTAGAGTTAGTGCCAACAGATGGTGGAGGATGAGAAGTGTGTTACTGAACCAGAGGTGTCATTAGCATACACTTGGAAACTGGTTTTACTGGGTATATTTTTCTTGTTTCATGGAAGGGATGTGGTTTTGCAATGTTGTCCTATCGAAGCAAAGGGGCCTTTACATCTATTTGCCAAGTATTTCTATAGCAGCACCTCCTGCTTTCACTGCTAAAATTACAACCTATATTACCCATATCCACCCTAATGTTTTTATTCCCATGGCAGGAAACCAGCTGCCCTACTTTTAAATGGAAATTAAAGTCATATATAGTAGTATATATATTTATATATATATATATATATATATATATATATATATATATATATATATATAAAAATATATAGCCACAATCCCTTTATCCCTTACCTGCTAAGTTATATATTTGTAGTCACATCAAAAATAAGTAAAATAGCTGTGTGTAGTGTCACTGGCTGCTTTCTAGTACATTTATAGGTGTACTTTTAGACTATTTGTATAGCAATCTGTTCAACAGAAGTGCTTGTTTATTAGGCAAGATTTGTGAATTTGGTCAAGGGGTATTTATAAGTTGATAGAACAGAGAGTGTTCTTGAGTTGAATGTGAAGGCTGCTGTTGAGCAGAATTCAATGTGGCTTAAGAGGGAAATTGGCAAATATAATTAAATGTAACAATTAGTGGAGAAATGGATTTTATTGTAATTGAAAGGAATTAGGTAGACAGCAACTGTACTGTAAGTTAGTGTATATTTACAAGTATTCAATAACAAATAATACAAAGTAATGAACCGCCTCACTTGGCAAGCTCATATCCTCCTTTGGCTTACAGTACCATCTGTATGCTGATAACACTCAAATCTATCTGTCCACCCCTGACCTGTCTCCCTCAGTCCTGGATAAGGTTTCATGTCAGCCATCTCATCATGAATGGCTGACAGGTTTCTGAAACTCAATCTCCACTGTCACATTCTCCCCCGAACAATTTTCTAACTGGTAATACCACTGTTATTCGTCCCTCCCCTCAGGCAGGTTGTCTTGGTGTCACCTTTGATTCTGCCCTCTCCTTTACCCCCCATATTCAGAATATTTCCAGATTCTACTACTTTTACTTGACCAACCTCTCCAAAATCTGCCCCTACCTATCCCCAGAGACCACCAAACTCCTTATGCCTGGACTACTGTAACCTCCTCTCTGTTATTCCACTAACCCGACTCTTGCCTCTACAATCTATTATGAATGCTGCAGCCAGACTCATCCATCCTTCCCACCGCTCCTCTTCTGCTGCCTCTCTTTGTGGATCTCTACACTGGCTTCGCTTTCAAATTCAAGCTCCTGTGCTTTGCCTTCAAATCCCTCCACAGTTCTTGTCCCACTTACATTTCTGATCTGATGGAAAAATACGCCCCTAGCAGCTCTCTGCGCTCCTCCAATGATCTAGTAATAATTTCCCCACTCACACCCCTTGTCTCATGCACAACTTCAAGACTTTTCTAGAGCTGCCTCAACTCTCTGGAAAGGTCTTCCTCATCCTATCAGGTTTCCTTCTACTTTCTGCACATTTAAAAAGTCCCCTTTTTAAACTTACCTGTCTGGTTCCATCTCTTAAACCCTCCGTAGGGTAGACATTTAGGGTGGAACGAGCTGCCCCATTTCATGAGCCACGTGCTATATATGGCCTTAAATTTAGAGAGCAAACTGAAAGGTATATAAAATGACTATGGGTTTCTATGAAACAGCATTTAGACATATATTCAACTGATCTGGTTAGACTGTTTTCATTTAACAGTGGCCTCACAGGGCACCCTAAGTGGAATCTCATGGTGAAGAAAGTAATGATGGTATTGCACCACTGGCCTTACAGTCAAAAATACAGTCTTTACCCTCTACTGATGTAAGTTTGTTTTACATGAACATCCTGATGTAACCCACTTCCCCAACCTTTTCCTCCTTTGAAAATCCTTAAATGAGGAATGTTTTTTAAAAAAAAAGTCTTTATTTTGTAGACAGGATAACATGCAATAAAACAACCAACGTGTTCCAGGGATACAAACATCTTCTCTTCATCAGGCCTTCAATAACAATGATTGTAGTTCTGCTGAAGGCTCATTGCTGTATGCAAAATAGCACATAACAGAAAAATTTGGAACAACTTACTAGATTCTTGGCACTTGAATCATCCATTTCATGTTTGGAGAGTAGACTTTGTGCTTGTTGAACCAACTTGCAAGTTTTGTCCATTCTTCGGGGGAGCGTCCATAGATTGAGAGGCGGGGCTCAGCATACTGATATTTTGCATCTTCTAAATCTGATCCTACTTCCTAGAAAGTAAATGTTTATATAAAGAATTATGCTTGAAATCACATGTCCAAAAATGTGCTTACTGGAAAAAACTTAATTGAAAAAATTCAAACTGTATCATATTGAACTACTGTGCAGAGAATCAGTTTGGATCCTTCTATATCCTAATACTTTAGCTTTATGTACTTATATTCCCTCCTAAGGTTCTCCTGCTTGGTAGGAGTATTTTTCTGGAAGAAACTTTCTATATTGAGAAACACTATGAACAACTAGAGGTGCGCATTTTCTTTTCTCTTTTTGGCACCTCTATACAGTCACTATACGGCAAGCAATACTGTTAATACTATTGTCACAATCACTGGCTTCACATCCTGTGAGCTGAAAAATTCTAATGGATTTAAAATCCATAAATATTCTTTTTGGGATCAGATCTCTCAACAAAAGTGTCAGCGGCTGAATGGATTTCTCTTACCCGTGTCAAAGTGTATGTAGACCCTAACCCAGGAGTCGGCAAACTCTGGCCTTTAGGCCAGATACAGCCTAGCCAATAGTTTGTTCCGGCCTAACCCCCCCTGGCCAGGTGGAATTAGGAACTACAAGAGCTGGAGCCACCAGAGCTCCAGTGCCGCCCCCTTGCAGTTGCTCCCCTATTTACCACGGTCGGCGTTGATACTTCCGTCGCTGCGGTAAATAGGGAAAGCTCCCTGAAGGTAAATCCCTATCCTGCGCAATGCATATGGAGGAGAGGGATTTCACCTAAGGGGGCATTCCCTGGTGGTGAGGGGAGCCATTAGGGTGGGTCCAGCCTAGTGTGCTCCCACCCTCCCCATAAATGGCCTAGTGGCCATAAAACTTTGCTGACCCGTGCCCTAACCATTTATACACAGCCCTAACACACTTCATTATGGTGACAATGCTGCTTTCCTATAAATACAGTATAGTTAGCAAGCACTGTGACCCTATGACATAAAAAGTGTTAATTGACAGGATTGCCAGGTTAAAAAAAAAAATATATGAATGTGTAATAGTAATATGGCTAACACATCTGAGAACAGACAAGCTGCAATATATCACATTCTTACATACAAAGATGTTCTTTGGTTTAGTTATAATTTAATTTATTGACCCTTAATGTACTTTATGGACCTAGCTATGACGATCGCCCTCTCAGCCCGCACCCCTGCGCATAGACTTTCCAGCACGCTCAGTAACAGTCCATGCACAAGCAGGCTGAAGAGGGTCCATATCTGGTAACCATTACCACACACACCATCACAGGTAGACTGCCACCACGTGGTTAGACGGAAGCTCGCACCGTTACCCTTGACAACAACAGTTATACGTCTGCTTCTTTAGTGTCACCCGCTGCCACTCCAGATGGGGATGTTTCAGAAATCACAAGATGTATAGTTGCGTTTCGGGTTAGCAGGTTACACTATTTCTAGTTAGAGCATTCAGAGATTCAGCTTACACTTTTTATAGTGTTTAAAAAGTAAAAACATACAAAAACAGTGCATAAACAAATTATAGAAAAATATAGACTAGACTAAGAACAATAACAGAACAATAGCAGAACTATAGCAACAGCATAAAATAAAAGGGAAAACTGTGAAATAATACTTAGGTAGAGTTGGTTTTCCTTGGTCCAGGTTGCTGTGTAAAGTCCAAGTTATTAGTCACTGGGCTCCCTGCAGTGTCCAATGTGTCAGTGCTGTTGTCCTTAGCAACTTATGGTACTTATGGTACACCAGAACAGTCAACTACTATTTTATACAGAATGGTATATTGGAAATATAAAGCTTATTATTAAATCATTTCAGAATACATCTCAGAGTACAATCAGGGCCACTCTGCTAGCTTTATCTGAGTTTTATAACACCTGGAGAAACAAAACCCCAACTTTTACAATGGGTGTCATAAACCAGAGGACGCTGATTGTCAGATCAAGAACTATCTGATAAGGGAAAAAAGTATTATGACCCTGGTCTGTTAGAGAAACAATTTCCAACAAAGACCATTTGTTATATTTAAAGGGAAAATCAGGACTTAATATTTTCCACAATATCACACTAGTCTTTTGGGCTACTATGCAGCACTGCAGGATGTGCAATCAGTATATCTCTCCCATCTACTGTACCTGAAATCATAACACAAATGGTTGCAATTGCAAACATTTCAAAGAAAAAAAGGAAATGTAAAAAATGTTGCTCTAAAACAGAAAATTCCCAAAAAAGTAGTGTGATAATCAGGGGAACTGGGATCATCACACAGCACATAGCTGTACAGTCCAAAATAGTGCCTTTATTTATACTCAAAAAAGTTTCTATTAGCATACAAGAAAATTAAACTGGGCTTTTATTCAGCCATATTTTTTACAGAAAACACGAGTTTCCAGCAGCAAGCTTAAAGTTCCATTTTATTATAACCAGTCTGGTGTTTCCTAGCCATCTCCAAATCCTGACCCGGAAAAGAGCTGGAGTGTTTGGCCCACCCATTCTATCCAATACACTCCGGACCTGGGTCCTAAATAAATGTTTATAGAGTTACAGTTCTGCCATGAACCACAACCATTTCAATGTCCTTTAACTTCTTCCCCAGGTACAACAGAAGAAGATGCTGCCAAATACTCACTAAATTTGGCCTTGTATACCACATACTACAGTAGGTAGATCAAAGAAAGGCAAAGAATAAAACAAACGTAAGTACAAGAACCTTAGTACTAATACAAACATAATAATTATAGTATGACCCATGGGGAATCTCCCTCTGTAATATATGATGGGCATGCCAGGCATCATAATAGGTTTGCTAGGACCTAAAGGGAATCTCTCTTTGTGACATATGATAGGCATGCCAAGCATCACAGAAAGTACAGTAATACCTAAAGGGAATATCCCTCTGTAACATATTTAGCCATACCAAACATCACAGTAAACATATTAGGACCCAGAGTGAATCTCCCTCTATAACATATGACAGGCATGTCAAGTATCAGATTGCAGCTAGCAGTAAATCTGGTAAAACCTAAAGGGAATCTCTCTTTTTAACATATATTAGGCATGTCAAGCATCACAGTAAATCTAAATGGAATCTCCCTCTGTAATACAAGTTTAGTATGACAACTTTTACAATGGGGAGGGCTAGGAAATGATTAATTTACATTGGACATTTATAGTTACACTTATGGATTTAAAGATGTGTGAGAGAAGTGGGCAGCAAGCTATACACAATAAAAATACCTTGTTATCCTAAAATAGGGTTATTGTTGCATAGAGCTTGGTTTATTAAAGGTTTTAAAATGTACCTGTATGGTAAGATAAAGTTTTTTTTTCATTTTTTTGCCGTGAGTGGTGATAATGTTTTTGTTCCCCAGCTAAAATGTAAGTCTATTATTCTGATAACAAGGTAAATGCACTTTTGAAATGTTTAGAAATGAGAAATGACATAAATAAGATTCTTTTAAACCATAACAAGATTTTGCAACGCTATATTATTAAGACTTACCTTAATGATTGTAGCAAAATATTCACCATCAATGAAGTTTTCAGTTTTTAGGTACAGGTCTCGTAATTCACTGGCACCTACTGGGTTATATTTGGCATTGAATTTGTCAAAGCGCTGGAATGTTTGTCTTCCCTGGAGAAAAATAGACATGATTTATTTTATTTACTTGCCTTTTGTGCTCCATTAGGGAGATTCACTTTCCAATTACCCTAGTGGCCATTGACCATTGAAGATTTAAAATCTTAGACTCTTTAGAGCAGGGGTAGGCAAACTTTTATGGCGACCAGGCCATTTTAGGGGTGGGCGGGAGCACAGTAGGCCAGACTTTGAATCCCTCCCTAATGGCTCTGCCCATCACCGGGGAATGCCCCCTGAAGTGAAATCCCTCTCCTCAGTATGCATTGCTGAGTAGAGGGATTCCCCTTCAGGGAGCTTTCCCTATTTACCACGTCGGCGGAAGTATCAATGACCACCGCGGTAAATAGGGGAGCAACAGCAAGGAGGCAGCTCCGGAGCTCCAGGGGCTCCAGCTCCGGTTGTTCCTAATGCCCCCATTGCCGGCCAGCATTAGGCCGGATCGGCCAGGGGGCGTTAGACCGGAACAAACAACCGGCTAGGCCATATCTAGGCCTAGTTTGCCGATCCCTGCTTTAGAGCATTGGGAAAAACTCCCAAAATGTGACATCTATTTCTATGACAACCCCTAAAATATGACTTCTGCTTAATTTGGAGCAATTTTTAATCCATACCTGCTGCTGAATTGTTGCTATGTACCTCAGCACTATGGTCAATGTTAATCCCTTTTGTTTTAAATGAAGAATGTTATGAAGATAAGCTACAGTTTTATCCCAAAAAGTTGTATGTTATAAATAGATATGTAATATTAGATAGACAGACAAACAGACAGATAGTTTGTGAGATACAATACATTATGTATTTTATTTAGAAAAAAAGACAAAATTGTCCAATTTCAGTGTTCCACTGCAAGCTCAACCACGTTCCTAACTGCTAGACTGTTGAAAACTATTTTGTTTATATGTTTGCAAGCAGTTGTGGTTACAGGGCGATGGATCATAGCACAGTTCCTGGAAGTGAGAAGTCACTTCAGGCCTTGAGGTTGCTTTTCCTCCATTGAAGGAAGAATTGGACCACAGGCACACTCAACCTTGCTAAACCCAACGACAAACAGGATGTCAAACGCTGCAGTTGACATTAAACTGCATAGTGGCTAAATAGTGGTGTCTAAGAGCAGTTTTTAGTGGCAAGTCTAAAGGAGGCCTATACATATTGGGTCTAATGTAATATAGCTCTCGGAGACTAGAGAAGATAGACTATCATAGGAGGACCTGGGTGATCCAGCAAACCTGGAATGGATCCAGTAATGAAAACAAACTATTAGTAAATTATTTTTTAAGAAATTTGGTTTGCTGGATGACCCAGGTTCTCCCGTGATAGTCTATCTCATCCAGTCTTGGAGAGCTTAAATAAATCAGACCTACTGTATGTCTATTATAGTTATGGCTGCCAGACCATGGCCTTTACCTTTAATCTTTAAGATGCATGAAGTTCAACATACAGTACAAATAGATGCATTAATCTTAAGACCTTGTAAATACTTACAGCATGAACATCTAGAGAGTCAACTGTGAGGTCATAGGGGTGAAGGTTCAACTTTTCAAACACCTGTTTCAGGGTTAACTGAATTCCCTTTGCATTGTACACCACACGCTCTGCATTCACCCTATAGGACTTCTTGATGAAACGTAGAAGGTGCTTCTGGTTCATGCAAGCTGCAGCATGGATATGAGTGTCAACCTATGAGAGGAAAATGACCATCAATATAATTATGACAGAAGACTTTTTCAATTTACTACATTGTTTTTCCCAAAGAATTTACCCAATATTACTTACATGGTCTACAGTCATAAAAGTACTGTATTTAAAACCTTCATGTCTAACATTTGCAAATGTTAACTTTTTAGGAGCAGAGATTTTATTCCAGTCTTACTGAATATTGCTACTGCAGGATTAGATTCCACTTTCCATGCCTGTGTTTAGAAGAACTGACATATCTTTCAACAAGATCTTTTATAGTTGATTTGCTTTGTTTAAATCTGTTTTAGCATTTTTAGCAAAATTTGGCAGTGCTGCAACACTTACTGTTTTTTTCCTTCAGGATTTCTGATAAAGCATCTGTTGTGTGTTTAACCTCCTCATTACATATTTTCATCTTCTGTTCTGCTTTCAAGTCAACTTTAATAAAATTCTAAACACTTATTTCACATTAGTCATACAATACTGCTAAGGAAAGTCTTGTAAAGTTTGTAATTCACAATTAGTAGACTATTTAAATGAAACAAAAGTTCTAAATGAATAAGACAACGTCTAGACATGCTATAATAAAATGATCCTCCTAAAAATGAGCTGATACCCAACCGATATTGCCAAGAAAAAAGAAATAAAATTATGTAAATGTCTGACTATGATACAATAAAATAATCCTACCAACAATGGGTTGGTACCCAACCAATCTAACCAAAGAAGACCTGGAATGTATATGGTCCAAGATTTCAAAAATGTACTAGCAAATAGCAAATCATTTTGAAAAAATCCATGCCAAGTTTGCTGGATCACCCAGCCTCACTGACGAAAGTGTATCCTCTCCTCGCCTTGGAGAGGTTTAATAAATCAGGCCCATAGTTCTAGGACTACAGAGCTGCCATATAGTATAGTAAGCACCCTGAAATAGGTACTATGTGATAAGTACTGCTTATTGTATCTAAAAAAAAACAGACATTAGGTTAAGAAAGATGGATATAATGGAAGGAGCTTGAATTTGTATTAAAATGGTGTTATTATTGATTTGAAGTAGATTTACAGAATTTTTGGGATGGCTTGAGACATTTATTTTGTTTGTATGATATGCTTGTGTTAAATTAAATGTAATGAAAATTAATAAAGATATTGAAACAGTAAAAAACAGACATTACAGACCTTTTAAACCATATTCCTAGTTAAACTATGTGTAAGATTTATATATTGTATTATGATTATTAGAGTCTTGAATTGTCGAAATCACTTTCTACTTCCTAAATGTACATAGAAAAAAAATGAAGAAATAGCAAGTTCCTGAATTTTTTGTTTTTTGTATTTTTGAACCGTGATTCTATCTAGAACTGTGCTTCAGTTATTATATATATAAATGATTTAGGATAAATCAGTTAGGTTAATTGGCTTCCAGAAAAAAATTATCTTAGACTGTAATAAAGACATATGGCTATAGTAAGGACATTAGATTGTGAGCCCCTTTGAGGGACAGCTAGTGACATGACTATGGACTTTGTACAGCACTGAGTAATATGTTGGCGCTATATAAATACTAGTTAATATATATATATTGGTAACATTTTGGACAGTGTGGTTCACTTTTTAAGTACTGTTAATAATAATACCTTTCTGCAATTGTAGAAATCTCGATGTGGGTTATTTTTCAGCTCCTTTAGTTCTTCCATTTCGTTAAGCATTTCATGGACTTTGTACTTAGATGATAAAAACTTCAGGCGTCGATGGCTGTAGGTCTTACTGCAGTCAAACACATGGTTGTTTTTATATTACACAATATTTATATTAAAATTCTGGTCTCAGAAAACCTTTTTTTATAGTTATAATGGTATATTTTGTAAGGGGCGATGTTTAAAATGATATTCGAATTTGTGAGGTGCACAGGGAGGTGGCATCATAATTTCAAAACCAATAAGATTTTTGTTAGTCTGTATAGGATTAAAGTAAGCAGAATGAAAAAAAAGGTATATATAATTTTTGGCCCTGGTTGGAAGTACTTACACAGGTCCTTGAGCGATAAGGGTAATCAAAAAATTCATGTCATCCACAAATTCATTAACATCTGGGTAGTTGTAATTTCTCGGTTTACCCTTGGACAGGGCATTTTTGTCTGGGTAAATATAAATAACACCGTTTTTCATTCCTAGTGGGTACCCAAGGTCATTGGGCAGGTTATCAGTTCTGAAAGGGTCTTCATCCTTTTGTGGTGGTGGGTTAAAGTCTGTAAAGAAGAAACAAAATGATATTATCATGATGGTAACAGCATGTTGTTTCTTATTTGACCCAGATAGATTTTTGAACAACAGTTACAATTTACACATCTATGTGTTTTTTTCTGCATTTTACATTCTTTTTACCATCAATATATTAGACGCCTGTACAGGAGCCTCAGATTCACACCTGGCATAAAAGTTTGAATTTAGGTAGTTTAGATTAAAATGCATCTTATCCAAAATGGAAAGTGTGATTTACAAAAAACCTTGTTTAAGGCAAATTAGGTGGACTATCTGTCTTTGCTGGAAAGCATTAAGATTCCAGTGCTTGTTTTTGAACTGTTGTCTACAAGTGTTTTCTATATATGTTTATACCCTTTGCATGTCTTACCTGGATAGATCTCATCTTCTTCTTTCCAGGTTTTACCTTCTATGTCTCGGAGATACTGAGCTACTGTTCTTGGGTATCACTGGAAAGATGCGTGCATATATTTTTCCCTTATGGTTAATGCCCGAAACAGACCTTTTCCAGCCATCTCAAAATCATCAACTGTCACCTGTAATACAAACCAAAACAAATATTTACATTTAGAGGAGTATTCCTAATTTTAAAGAAAAAAATGGTAAATAATTTAAAAATTATAGGCGTATATATAGGTACAGTAAAATGTATTTGTTAATCTAACTTCCTTATATCACTTATGCTATTTCCAGCTCAAACAAAGTTATTAGCCGTTTTGGAGGAACTGTCTTTAAAATCAATCACTGTGTAAGCAATAATATACATTTCCCAAGTCTTCACATAGTCTTTATGTTCTTTGGAAATGCCTTGGAAGCACCTGGAGTCCCAGGTGCACTAGCAATGACTTTCCTATGAAAGTCGGTAGTTGGTCCTGCCTTTCATATGACTCCTAATTGGCCAGTAGATCCATAGAAGACATTGATGGATCAATACAGAGGAAAAGAAGGGGATAGTGTGCAGATCCATGAGACTGTTGATAACAAATATCCACGTGTGTGCTAGAAATAGCTTTACTATAAGATTGCTACTTATATACTCCTATATACACTTCAATATATTAGTGTAGAAAGTTTTGTGGCAAATTTTTCTACGTTCTTCTTCATAAAAGACATAATTTTCATGTCTTTAACTATTGAAACCATAGAAGGCTTAAAAACAGCTGTATGCAAACTGGATAGAAAGTTTTTTTTACAGTATATGGACTCTGTGCTGTAAATATGAAGTTTTGCATGCTCTATGTGCAGTTGGCCGTAAAACCAAAAATATAGTTTGTATCCATTTTCATATCCTAAATATTGATTAAATTCATTACCCCATGCTTTGTTTCATGATGACATCATAAATTATGATCCCTGCTCTCTAAAGAAAATAATACAATTATAATATATTCTGATATTAATATCAGATATTCTAATACCAGGTCAAATTTCCAAAAATGTCCACAATGCACACCTAGTCTTTATATATTCTCTCAGAACTGGTTTACCTTAAGAGCATTTTCAGCAGAAAGATTATAAAGCAAAAAGTGTCTTCAACTGTGTTTTCGCCTTTTATCACTAGAGGGTGTCACCATTCCAGTTGTAGAGCAATTCCACCAAATGATCACAAATATACTTTGAATCATGCAGAGACATATAAATGTACAATGCTTCTAAATATGTGCACATTTTTTAGAGAAGTAAAAAAGTTTTGGACAATTATAAAACCTGCACATTAAGATTTATTGACCTTCCAGTGAACTTTGTCCAATTTTAAACTTTTAGTGTCCTGCTTAAAAGCAGACATTTTTTATCATGATTAGTCAAAAAAGCATCTCCTGTGCCCATCTCTGGGGGTAAGGGATACTTGATATAAATTTACATTTTTGTTTGTTGTCTGGTTTAAGAGCTTGTTTTCTTCTGAGGAAGTGTCTGTTTGTCTGTGAAACATGTTGAGAATGTAAAAAAAAATTCCTTGTTTCTAACAGATGATGCAGCTGCACACTTTATATATGCATGATACAAACTTGTTAACATCTACCTGAGCATTTTCTTGTGTACTGTTTTTATTAATCTATTAGTTATTATACAATCAAAATAATTTTTAACTTGTATTTAAATTTTTTACTGTGGGTAAATTTTGGTTTATCTGTATGTTCGTGTACCATATATAACACAGATTACAAAAATGTGATGCATGTGGCTCTTTTGCCCTGCAGTGTGTGCTGGTAACATGCATTTAGGGTGCCATTAAAAATGAATGGCAACCCAGCGCACCAAAGCATATCATGTGTTCTGCTGGACATAGTGTAGAAACCCGTGCATCATAGTAACACAGTAGTGGGATCGAGCCTTAAATCTCATTCAGCCATGAGGATATCTCATCTGTTTTTTATATTACACTATAAACTTTGCAGCTGGTAATTTTGTGTGCCATCTCATATCCATAGCGTAGGATAGGAATTAGCATCAGATGTCTACTGCTTGAGTCCTTATGAAATATTTCAAGGTCATTCATCTAAGTCATTCAGTTTTGTTGACACATGCCAATATAGCTGATGTTTGTAACTGCTTGTAACATGACAGGTTCACTCATATCTCATGTCTTAGATTCACTCCCTTCCAGACACTACATGATAATCTTCTGTAGATTTCATCCAGTCAAATACTTACTCACACTGCTTCTGGTCATAGTTGCAAAACCCCAAGTATAACCTGTTCATCATTTCATCATCCTCACATAAACATTGTTACCTATATACAGGACAATATATATATGTACTAAACGTTGTGTATATATATATATATATATATATATAAATGATAAACCTGCTCTTCTTGCTGTACCTCCAAAAGGCCTCCCCAGTGGCTTTGGATAGATTTATTTATGTACATTGCAATAACATGCTGCAAAACATGCACTCTAATGTAACTACACAATTGAAAAGGATTTTGTTTTTTGTTTTTTTCCTTACCCCAGATGCAAAGTCTCCAGTAATCTGTACCCTTTGGAAATCTGGCACAGTTTTATAGAGAGGTTCAGAATCATCTGCTACAGACAATTTTTTCTCTTCTGTCTCAGGGACTTTGTGAACAATTGTCTTCAGACGTTGTAAACGCTTTTTCCTTGAAAGGAGATATAAGACATCAATATATAATTATTTTACAAAGAGATGTAATTTATTAGGACTAAGAAAGCGAAAATATAGGAATAGGTGGGCATAGACATTTGTTTTCAGATTGCCGGGTGGACTACATATTACTGGCCCATGAATCAATGTTTGTGGGGTGCTCTGGTGAACCCAGGTGTCGCTTAGACAAACTTGTGTTACCCGGGTTCATCAGATCATCAGTTACTAAAGCAAGAACTCCTGTCTCAATAGATAAGAAATAAAAACAATTTTTTTAATTTACTGAAAATCGTAGTTCAAGTATGGGTGGGAAAAATTTAGAATTTTTCTTATAAGCTTCTCTGTGCTTTAATGTACCCCTGTACTCATTCCCCTACCTCGGTCAGAATACAGATCCCACAATAAGCCTCTCCCATAAACCTCTACATCTATTTTAACGAACAGAATGTAGGGAAGAGGCTCTGTCCCTCAAATTTCAGAAACCCCACTGTTGAGGAAAAATATGGACATAGATTGAACAGGAATAGGGGGTAGGGGACATGTATACTGCCAAATATTTTCCTGCTGATCCAGATTCCATGTCTGGAAATGGGTCCCTTATGAACACTAATAAAGAGGCTTTGCTGTCTAGTTATAATTAGAAAAAAAAAAAAAAATACAAGCATCCCAAGCATGTCATATGAAGAATACTGTATGTTTGTTTTTACATTCTTGCCCACTGTGCCATAGGTGTCCACCCATTATAGAATGGATTTTTATTGGTAAATTTGTGAATTAATTACTGTTTATATACCTAAAGCAGGGGTGTCAAACTGGCCCCCAAAAGACATTTTTTTGGCCCCCAAAGGAATTCTAATTATAAATTGCAGCTGGCCCGCCGCTGCATTGAAATAGCTCCACTAATCCATTTTCTGGCATCACTGGCGTCTATAGACCTGCGGCCTGTGTGCCTATGCGTTGGACTGTTTTATTAACGCAGGAAATTGTAGTAGCCATGCTATTTCTCTATTATAGGCTTGTTCCAGATTGAATGTTAAGCAAAACCTCTTTGTTTCCATATGAAAAGGTTTGGCCCGCGACTTTGTTTCAGTTTTTAATTTTGGCCCACTGTGTATTTGAGTTTGACACCCCTGGCCTAAAGGGATAATACTAACTGATACTTGTGAATCAAAGCATTGGGATGCTAATGAGCAAATTAAGACAACCCCTCTCTCCTGCCAGGTTTAAAATGTATTTGTAATCAGTTGTTATAGATGTTACCATTAGGTAAAAACGATTTCCTTGAAAAATGCTCCTATAGGTCCCCCTGACTCCACATAAATTTTTGTAATAATACCAAGTTTAGGGGCTTTGCAATTAATACAAAAAGTGAGTACTGGCAATAGCTCACATTTAACCATTATCACCCTCCCACCTAAATTTTATTTTTTTTTGTTTTGTGACATTGTCCTATGGGTCCCCCAGACATCCTCAGGCATTTTGGAGACAATTTAACCCTAAAATCTACAAACCACAGGCAAAAAATGTATACATAGAGCCCAATGTGTTCCACTGAGTTCCCCTCTTTTTTGAGGGAGTGTTCTTTTTTGATTTTTTTTTAGTTTGAATAAGTGCTATCTAATGATCATCACAGTCAATCAGGACCTCCTTCCTCCTCATTGCTCATTTTTTAATTGATTGATATAGGCATTTCTCAATCCTTTTTCTTAAGTACTGGCCAGCACCTTACCTCTAGCATTGTATCCTATCAGAGAATTCTGGAGCACTAGTAGCATCTTTTTGTATTAAAATCAATAAACTGCAGTTTCCAATTCTTTGATCATACCTCTAACCCAGGTTGTATTAGTGTGTATGTGGTAGTGTGAATATGTATGTGTGTTAATGTGTTTATTTGTGTATAGTTTGTTGTGTTTCTGAATATGTGCTTAGTGTGTATATATGTATGTTAATGTGTATTCATCTTTCATTTGTCTTAGTGTGTGTATTTTACTCTACATAATGATCTTGTAAAATCTGCCGCCAAGAAATAGAATCATTAGTAGTGTTGGTCGAATATCCTACTATTTGATTCAACAGCTATTTGATCGAACAGTGAGAAATTTGCTGGGTGATCAAATGCCTGAATTCTAACACCAGAATTACCTCTACAGTTGCACTACGATCTCTGGTCACTACAGATGATGAATGGGGACCCATTCATCCCCTGTAGTGCCCTGTATTCTTGGATAGAGAAACTCTATCAAAGAATACATAGTAGTAGCACAGCACAACAACAGCGTTCGCTACTGCAGTGCTGTACTATGTGTTGTTGGATAGAGAAACTCCATCCAGCAACACAGGGCACTACAGGTGATTTTTATCATCAAATCCCATGTTTCTCGGGTCGGGTCTATCCCAATTCGAACAGCCATATTCGGGTCGAATATAAGGACAACCCAAATTCGAACACCCAAACTAATCATTACTTTTAATTCAGCCCCAGTGTGTGTTGATTACCTTTTTAAACACCCACCAATTTCACGCATTCTGAATATTATGCCTCACTTGTCAACATCAATTAGCCTCTGAACTTTTTTATTTTCTGTAAATGTACTAATATGTTTTTACCTAAACTAATATTCACTCAAGCAAAACCACACTGAAACTACTACACCTTCTTACTGATGTTACCATCATATTCACTATATCAATGTGGACAGACTGGGCTCTCAAAGGCTGGAGAAGATATGTTTTCATTAGTCAAACTAGGTAATCCAGCAAACCTGGAATGGATCTGGTCCAGGATTCAAAACATTGGCTAGCAAATAGCAAATGACTTAGAAGCAATCAATTCCAGGTTTGCTGGATAACCCAATATTACTGAAGAAAGTGTATCCTGTCCAGCCTTGGAGAGGTTTAATAAATCGGGGCCATTTTCTCACATCAATACTGATTGTGTCTCAGCAAACACATTTCAGTTGTCTCACTATAAGACCGATTGTGGCTCTTCAGACATGTTTCTACTACAATTTATTGAGAAGTTCTTTATCTATTCGTCCAATAATGTTTTCCATTACAAAATATTATTCACTGTGTTTACTATTTTCCTGCATGTTTTTCAAACACCTGTTGGAACATGTTCCATAATTAATAAGCCCATTTGAAGTCATACATTCGCTGGATTGAAATTTTAGTTACAGATTCTATGATTGTATTTTATTTGGAGGATGAAGGCTGTTAATATTATAAAATAGGTTGCAATGTGACAGTGAGGATATATTGGGCCCGATTTATTAAAGCTCTCCAAGGCTGGAGAAGATACACTTTCATCAAAGAAGCTGGGTGATACAGCAAACCTGGAAAGGATTTCTTCTTCCAGGTTTACTGGATCACCCAGGTTTAACTTTGAAAGTATATCCTCTCGAGCCTTGGAAAGCTTTATTAAATCAGGCCCATAATGTATTACTATATTGGACTGTGGGGGAAGAAAAATACCCCATTTGCTGGTATACTATTTTGAGACCAAGACAAGGCAGGAAAGGATGTTAAAATAATTTCAAAATATTGTAAAATCTACCCCACCTCTTTACCTTTTATCGTGAGCCTCCTTGGTATCTTGCATAACCATGTGATGTTTCATTTCTTCTTGTACTATGGGGCAGTGTTCCCCAACATCAAAGGGGGATAGTTCTTCCTTGGCATCATCACTGAGGACCTCAGTTGCAAACACTTTCTCAGCTAATGTACGGATCTCTTCTTTATTGTCTGCAGAGTTGAATACCACATTTATTACAGATTAATAACAAACTTGTAAACACTAAATGACTGATGATATGGGAAACAGATCAGGTTATTTCCCCCCATGGCTTTCAGTAAAACAATGGTTAAACAATGAACACTAAATAATACTAATAATATAATACAATAATATAAAAATAAGGAACGTAAAGCATATGCAGCACATATTCTATGTGTGCCGGGTGCCTATAATCCAATTAGACTCTATTTTTAATTTTGACATTGCATTGGAAAATGAGGACAAGTTTTATGTTTATGTTTTATGTAATATTATTACATGATTCGGATGGAAAGAGCTATGAGGCATTTTAAACTACTATTTGTACTGCTATTGCCAGACTGTATTGATTAGTAAATAAAAGTGATCCATTACCTAGCTTATGTTTAACTAGCTCAACTAGACTTCAGACCATTTTGCACTTTTAGTTAGAGGAAGAATATGTTGAGGTTTCTGGAACCCCCCAACAACCAGGTCAAAAAAGCTTTATGAACAACCACTATATAGACAGAAACATTCTGTTTTATAGAGAGGGAGAGTGAGGACGGAATATGGGAGGTGTTACCTGCTTTCGCGGAACTGGAAATAAAATCATTCTTACTTCTCATTATTGATCTGGCAGGATAGATTATTTGACATTGTTGGACAACTGTACAAACACCAGGTTTTTGCCCAAGATAATCATGAACATTTATAACTGGCATCAAAAATTTAGCATCTGTATGTAACTTTAGACTTTCAAATATGTTTCTTGGATAATATATGTTTTGCTGAAATTCCAGATTTCATATGAGATTTTTATTACCTGTTGAAGAAGAAATATGGCTTCCCATTCAAAAAACACATGCTCTACTACTTACTACTAGTTACATGTGCACCGTTTTCTTCTAGTCCCACTGCACTACAATGAGAAAATGTTGCAGGGATCATGACTACCTCACCTCTGATGCACAATGCTGTAGTTTGTCAATCAGCACCGGATCTCATCTATTTCTGCCCACTGCTTCCTGGACCGACAGTCCTGAGCCTGTTACTGAAAAGCTCACACTGATCTGCAGTGTCTGGGAGATGGGGTAAGTGGAGAAGGATTTTGTGCAGTAAGAGAGGGCAATGGAAGTTAATAATCCTATTAAGCTTTAGCATCACATACTAACAAAATTTGGGATTAAATCAAAATATTGAACAAACAATTGCCCTGTAACATGCCAATCATCAGTCTACACCTTAGGTAAACTGTTTCCAATGGCTTTACAACTTATAGTTTGGCTGACTAGATAATAAGGTGATAAATAGTAACACACTAACACAAGGACACCCTGTGTACAAACAAAGGTCATGTTCTTTAACACCAAATTCAATGCTGTAGGTAACATATTTGGGGAAATGGCAGATTGTGAGCTTATCCTATTTGGATTATCCTACTTGACTGACAACAGATATGGTCTTCTTCTATCTTATAGAATAAATATTGCAGGAAATTATATTTATCTATATGCATGATCACAAATGTCATATAACAACCGCCTTGATCGTGTCAATAATCTAATTATTCTTTTGGTAAATTGTAGTATTGCAAAGTAACATTTGTTCTAAGCACCTTTTTTTGACATTCCTTGTTTTCTGAATGGCTAAGGGAAGGGAGGGTGTAACAATTACACTAATGCAACCTTGATAGGTAACCACTTATCTCAAATTTGGAGCTGCCAGAAGTACAATGGCAGCTGTACTATGAAGATGGAATAAACTTATTGATTTGGCAGAAGCAACAAGTGTTCCATGCATTACTTATACTTCACTCAAGGTCATTTTTTCCTTAGACCCCTATTCTTAAAAAAAAAAAAAACTTTCAGACTTGCAGCTATTAATTGCTCCTATTGGCCCCTCTTCATCTACTGTGCTGTCAAGCACACAGTAAGGTTGATTGAGGTGAGTGCAGCTGACGTGCTTGGAAAGGTCATGGCCAGAAGCCACCCGTTACTTTCAGGAACTGTACTAAAATCTACTGCAACTGAACTGTAGCCACAGCTGCATGCAAACACGTTCACAAGTTGGTTTCCAATTGCTCTCATTGGGTTGAATGGGAACACAGTTGAACCTGCGATGGAATGCTGTAGTCAGTCACAAATTTGAAATGGCCCTTAACCTTGAGTTTTATATTACGCTTATCAACAAAACCTAAAAACAGACATTGTTTGCAGAAATAATATTGTATTATGCTGGTGCTTCTTTTTTTAACTAGTTGGTAAGGAAAATCAATTTGCATTGCAAAAGCCCTGTAACCTTTATCTATGGTTTCAAAAGGGCTCATCATATGATGACTTGCTAGGTGTGATAATGGATAATGTTATCTTAGGAGTTTATAACCACTCTAAATATTTATTTCTTATTCACAGCCAGGAAGTGTAATGTAATAGAGTAAATATTTAAAGCAGACCATCAGCCAAAATTAACAGGACAAAAAGGAATAGCCAATTAAAAGATAGGATAACAAAACCGGCTTTTCATTTGTTTTTTGATTGAGGACTTTTACTGGCCATTATATGGTATCATTATGTACAAGGGGTATCTACACTGAATGATTCTGACTCTTTTCTGTACTATTTATTAAAATTTTGATTTAAACAAACTCTTATTCTGAAGCTCTATTATTAGTCGTGCCCGATCCTTCTTTAATTGGACTACAGAATATCTCGTTGTTTCGTCATCTCTACAACACATGTGAAAGTTTTCTGTTTATAGATCATTTTTCTGTACTTGCAGCATTTTTAAAGAGAAAAGATGGCAAAATGTGAATGTTTTAAACTATGGACTTTTTTGGAGGTGCCAAACATACACATCAACAAAAATATAATTTAAAGAACTGGAGAACATTATTCTTGCAATTTTCTTTTGCTTACTTTGCTATTTAAAATATAATGTGTTATATATGCATGTTATATTGTACTATTTAAATAGAAAATTACTCTTTTAACTTATCTGGGTTTTTTAAAAATGTTTACATTTTACTCACTTGTATACATTTACTTTAAAAATGTTTACATTTTACTCACTTGTATACATTTACTCACGATTCACCTTATTATACCATTGTAAGTTTGGAAGTCATACATACATGGGGCAGCACAGTGGCTCAGCGATTAGCACTCTGGCCTTTGGACATTTTCTAATTGAATCCAATAAAAAAGTGTGAATTTGGATTTTTTTTTTATAATGATAGTTACCCTTATGGTGTGTGTTGCATAGACACATTACTCCCATTCTATTACCAACCCCCTTCCTTGGTAGAAAAATCATTTCCCCCATGTCTCCGAGTGTTGATGATGAGTGGTGAGCACTTCCAACACTCCTATACTGAATACATTATTTCGGACCACCTGGACATAATTGGTGCCGTGGGTTGAACAGGCAGCCAATATATTACAGGGGGAAGGGGGCTCTGGACACCCAGCAGAAGAGGATAGGGCTGATGATGCTAGCAATGCACCACCCTAAAAATAAGACAGGGATCAAGGAGTTGTAGGAACTTCCACATCTTGATCCATGGATCTCACAGTTAGGAGATTGATCACTTTGAATGGGCAGAAAACTCGGCAGACAAGGAGTTCAGCTTTTATAAACAATGTCCGTCTTTTAAAGCAATATACCCAAATCTAATTGTATATTACAAATAGATATTAGTCATTTAAAATGACTAGTAGGTGATGATCTGTTTTTATCTCTTTTTAGCAAGACAGCTCAAAGAACAATGTCAATCACATTGACCTGTCACAAAACATCTCTAACTAATCTCTAACTAATCAGACCTATGTGACATAAAACCAGGGTGCTACGCGTTTCTGTGCTTCACATTATTATTGCATTAAGGAGGACCCTATTTTTGAACTTACTTTTCATTGTTGAAAAAAATTTAACAAACATAGTTACTGCAGCCAGCAAATGTCTTGATTTTAATCTTTTTTCCTCCATTTGGGTTTTTAATTACATCAGTGACATCAACAATGGCACCCAAAATTACATGCGCAAGATTGGGTGTCTTGCCCCTGTTGGGTGTCATTTTCCTGTTAACATTGGAACTCCCATCTTGTTCTGTGTATGCACAAGTTTGGAGGAACATTTGTGGAAGGCCCCTGATGATACAGTGCCTATTATCTGACATGTACAGAAGAACAGTCACAGTAATTAACACTGCAGCCTGGGATATATTGTATGAGCTAAATATCCCACGAGACTGCGGGTTTACCATCACTGCGAGGGTGAAGATGGATGTGGTGAGCTAAAGTATAACAAATCACTAAAAAAAAAAATATATATATATATATATATATATATATATATATATATATATATATATAAATATATATTGATAAGACTGTTTTAAGTTCTATAAATTGCAGACTGTTTCATTGCTTTGCAAAGTATGTATAATTAACTTATAATTACATGGACCTTTGCTCCTAATGGAGTTTTCAGTCCAGTGTTTATTCCTATATTTTAGAACCAATATTGGAAAATCTATGGTGTCTTTTTAAATGGAATGCACAAACATGAAAATGATGTTCAAACTTATGTGAGCAATAAAACCAGAACATCTGTACCGAAAAGCAAACAAAAAAAATAATCCTGTGGAATAGAAGAGTCATTTTATTTTAGGAAATTGTGGATTTTTATTTACCTGAATAATTGGCATGTCTGTTGTTCTGGCCTATAGAAAACCACCCAGTTTCTGAATCCGTAAAATAAGGATTCCTGAACAGCAAGCATTTCTACCGGTTGAATAAGCACACATCACATTTTCACAAAACACAAGGATACAACCTTATAATAAATAATGAATTTATAACCAAAACATGTTTTTATGACTAGTTAGCCAGCCTATTTATATTTTGTGTATGTCACTTGCAGACAATGCAGTCTGGAGGCTGTTACTGAAAACAAAAATCACAGGTTAAGACTGCACTAGATGGTGGCTGGCATTCTAAGGGTTTGCAGCTTGCACTGAGCTCATGGCCACACACAGAACTTACTTGATTCTCTTGACATCTTGATGCCAGGTCTTTACAGCTCAGCAGAGGGATAAGTGAATAGTCTAGCTGGTACTGGGTAGAAGTGTCAGACTGCTAGTGTGTGCACTCTTCTTGTGCTGTAATGTGATCTATACACTTTAAAAGGATAGGAGTCTATTTCCAGCATAGGGTTCAAAGTAGTTGCTAGAAGAGCAGATGCAATGAAACTTATTCCCTACTACAGCTAGAGAGATTAAGTGCAAAGCTTCAACACTTGTATATTTTGCATAAATATATATCATTATTTTTTAATTTATACTATCATTACTAGCCCACAGTAGTGGCTCACGAGAATAGGAAAAAAAATAACATAACCAATAGGCACCAATATATTTTTCTATATAAAATAGATAATGTTGCCATATTTTGCCAAAATGCTATTTTTATATAACCAATAAAAACTTACAGATCTTGGCAGAAGTAAAAATACAAGAAGTAATAAAAAAATAATTTTGGGGAATTTTAAGGTAATATATAGTAATAAGTTTAAATTTAATCATATGCGTAATTTAAAAACCTTTTATTTCACATCTTTAAAAGATGGTATGTAATGCAAATGTTATGTAACGACACCCTGGATGCCTATGATAGTGACCATAACACAGCCCAAAATATTTGCACGTATTGGTAGTTACACCTTCCCTTCAAGTATAACATATACAAAGAGCCTTAAATAGTAAAGAAAAATGTAAAGAAGTAAAAATACAAAGGCTTAAAACATTTAAGTACACAATACACACTAAAAGATAATATAGATGACTTACAGTATAAATAGAAGGAATTTGATAATCATGCCACTACGAACATGTTTCAGGGTATTACCCTGTCATCAAAGTGGCAGCAGAACCCCAAGAAATTTTTACATTGGTACCACAAATTATTGCTGGAAGCTCTTTTTGCACTTGCTTGACCTTAAGTTTCTTCTACATCTTCTATCAAAAGATTGCCACCTTGGAGCATTTGCTTAAAGTAGACCATCTCTAAGAGATGCCATTGCTGCCATTTCTGAGCTCATTGTCAAGAATTTAGATTGCCTGGTTATAAAGCTGACCTTTTGGTTTGCCAACTGTCAGTCAGACCCCTGAAACAAGTGCCCAGATAATGGTGACATGTTGTCAGGGATTCAGAAGGTATTTAAAGCAGAGGATCAAAATTCCAACCAGGCATGCAGTATGGTCTGCTTTCCAGAACTTTCATGTAAGAGTATAGAATACTATTTTCTAACTTTATTCTGCAGTAGTTTGCCTACATGGATTTGTAATGGGCCGGAAAAAGTGCGAAACGTAAGTGCTTTACCACTTCTTCCTAAATGTTTATTAAATAGTCCACTTTGCAATCTATTGTGCAGTGCATTTTAGTTGACATGTCATATCCCAGCTGGCATGGGTTGGTATGTGCTTTCGCATTGTGAGTGTGTTATTTTCTTTGTACTGTGCAATATACTAAAATATATTTTTTTTATTACTTGCCATCTTACAATGCAGGAACATTTGTTGATGATGGCCGGCTGATGATGATGATGATTGATGATGATGGCCAGCTTTAGGACTGTAACACGTTATGAGGATTGTTTGCAAAATGATTTAAGGGCAAATCCGGAATAAGAACTTTTGTGTTTTTTTTTTAATTGTTTGTGTCCCGTTTGGACAAGTTTCTCCCAAAGGCACAACTGGAAGTGAATAGAACTTTTTAAAACTCATCTCTGACAATGGACACCAGAACAAGTGCCTCATTGGATTTCCCCCTCTACTCCCATTATAGTAACAAGCATAGAATTCTGGATCCCCTTTTCATTTTCGCCAAGGTTATATATTCCACACAGAGGAGAGGTTATAGTTGTCCCTTAACACTAGAAGATGATTCTTTATTAGGGATATTTCTAATGTTTATTTACAATTATCTTCTGCATACCCAATACACATATTGTATGAAAATCAAATGATCAGTGTGTAAACTATAATAGGAATAGGATATAGGAAAAATAGGGAGGTGGATATTTTTTTTTTGTTAATGGAAATGTGTGAAATTGCCTGGTTTAAACTAAAATTTTGGCCTTCCTTTCTTTCCTATCAACTTTAGTTTTCACTGTGCTCTATCTAGACTTTGAAGGAGAGTTTAGTAATGTAAAATGGTTTTGCTAACAGAAAGAAGGTACAGGTTGACAATCGAAAATCCGGCCATCGATAATCCGATTCCTTCAGTTTTCCAGCATGAATTTCGGATCACATTATCAATACAGGGACTGTAGTACACTGTTTGGCCTCTTATGTTTTGATGGCGCTGTTCTGCAGAAACACCTGTTAGGTCTTGCTTGCTTCACTAAATACACGCTGAGACGTCCCTGCTGCCTGCTCCCTGGAACTGTGCCAGATCTCTGCGGCTGCTGCGAGAGGAAGACTGTTCTGTGTGTGGAGGAGAGTATAACCAAAAATCCGGCTCTCCTCAGGTCCAGAGGTTGCGGGATTTTTGAAAGTCAACCTGTATAATTAGTTCATGTGTCTACAGGTCCCCCTGTATGCAATAAAACGCTAAAAATTCTGCAATCTAAATTTACATTGACAGGTATCTATTTTACAGCAAGGCAGACTCAATCCAGTACAATTATCTTTCATTTAGTAGTCTCAGTACAATGTAAAAAAGCGGAATTTCTCACTTTCTTCTCTATTTTTTTTGGGACTTGGTGATAATTTAGAAACACAAAAGCCTATTCACAGATTACAGAAGGCTTTATCTTCTAGAATTACCCAATAGAATTTCTCTTTTTTCTAGAAGATGTCTGGTACCATGTCATGGCATACATGTACGGGGCCACAGTTGCCAAATAAATTTAATACATTTGCATTTATTTCATTTTGATAGTTGTGGTCTGGTGTAATCAGGATTTATTCACAGAGACCCAGATTACATAAAGCCACAGCTTTATTCAGTACAATAAAAAAAAAGTTTATTGCATGGATTTTTTAAATTTTGATATTATTTATAAGATCCTGCAGCATCCAGTAAAAAAACATTCACAGTAAAGAGAATTCTCAGTTTTGTTGTAGAAATACTGGTAAATTACAGGTAAATTTTGCAGAAGAAATATGTGGAAAAAGGGTTGTCAAGGTTCCACTGAAAACAAGATGGCACATGTAACTATTTTTTTAGAGAAATATTGATATAAATTACCTTTTTTTATCTGGTCTTGCTGATGATACCGCTAAAAGTGCAGATTAAACACATGCAAGCAGATATTCCACATTTTTTAGCACTGCTTATGGCACCTTGCCAACCACTTGGCTGCGCCCACTGCTGCAATGGTTCCTATATGGCAGAACTGAACTGCTCACTGCCACCCCATCCATTCTCCATGACTGAGCATAGGTAGGATACTACATGTAATGTCCCAACCACAAGAACAGCTCAGGTGTGTGGGAAGCGCCATTACCTCTGCCAGTCTGCATGCCCTAACAGAAAATGACACACTAAGAAAAAATATATATCATTTTGTCCCTCTACTGACAATGTTAAACCCTATACCATTTTTTCTCATTCAGTGTTTTTCTTCTCTAAATATCTCTCTTTCCACTACAAATCTTAATCCTGCCTTAAACCCACAGAGCTCTAGCTCCAGAAACATTGATATTCATGTGAGAGGTTTGACGACTTTACTAGGTTGTGTAATGGGAAAGAAATAATCTTACCGGTCTTGACTACAAGGGGTGTTTCTACAAATTTAATGATCAACCTCAAAATCTCATGGTCAACATTTATGCATGTATCTTTATTGGTGGATAGAGTTTCTTTTATTTGGATGGCTCAAAGCTATTAGATATGATTCCCTGTACTTTCCACCTTGTCCAATACCAGACATACCGGAATTCTTAGCATGGTATAAATGCCATCTACTGTTTATTTCTGGAAATGCAGTACCATGCTGGTGACACAAACAAATTTGGACTTATTTATTAAAGCTGGGTGATCCTGAAAACCTAAATTGATCTGGCCCAGGATTAAAAATTATATGCCAATAGCAATTTATTTTAAGAAATCCATTCAAGATTTACAGGATCACCCAGATCCCATGATAGTCTATGTTCTCCAGTCTTTAAGAGCTTTAATATATCAATCCCATAGTGTGTGCTATTGCAGGTATTAATGTGCAATGCAGGGCTCTGCAGAGGGAGTAGGTGATTTTCTCCACATCCCTGATAAAGAATTTCTAGATGATATAAGGTATCTTCTTAGCCGTTTAGATTATTCAAAAAAGATATAGAGGCACATTTCTTAATTCATCTTCATCACCATAGACAAAATTAAAACAAGGGAAACAAAATTAAATTATGCGTGCGATCTGCACTTTTGTTTCCCATTGAAGAAAAAGCTTCTGCGCATTCCCAAAAACGGGTATGCGCAGAAGGAGCAGCCAGAAGCCTCCCAGGATCCATGTCATATGTATCCCAGAAGGTTCTTCAGTGATCAAGACAGAATGGGGATTGGCTTCACCTTTTTGTTTTATTAAAAGAAGAGTTTTAAACCCCCTCCCCCCTCAAAAAAAAAGGTAATGTTTTAAATTTTAGTTTAGGTTCACTTTAACGTGTGCTCTAAGCCATAAGGTATTGAAGATACTCTAATAAAAAGTACAGAAATGTGCAATGATTCTGCAAGAGAATACAAACAGGAGACCCATTTTAGGAACCAGAATCTACCCAAATTACATGATAAAAGTTGAGATGAAAGGCTGGAAAAAGTAACAATCTCATGGTTTTGAAGGATTCGCAGTATAAGGATGGTGGTATTACCTACATTTTTTTCTAAGCTTTCTGGCTTATGGGTTTGATCATCCTTTTTATATAATGTGATAAACAGGGAAAATAAACCAGAATTTATCAGAAAATATCATGGAGACCAAAAAGGATGGAGGGCTGCTAATACCAGACTACTATTATTTATGGGTAGAGGTCTACAGAGGATAACATGGTTATAAAGGCACCTAAAATGGCTAGTTGGTCTGTCTGTCTTTAATACTTTCTGAATCACTGACCAAAATAAAAAAGTAGGAAATTTGTGTTCAGCTAATAACATGCATTTAGCTGCATGCTTGCTTGCTTTGGATTTGTGATTAAAACTACTAAAGCCTGAGCTTTATATTTAGGAATATTGTTTAGAAAAAGTTCAGCAATAGCAGCTTCTATGCCATGTCACAGCTCTCATAAAATAACTCACCACTAATATTCCACCTTCTCTCCTTACCCAGTTACTCGCCATTTACAGATTATAAACGGTTCTGTGGTAAGAACAGCAGCCTTCAATGTTGGAACCCGGATATTACACTGGAGCTGTACTGTTCTCTGGCACTAAATGGTGAATGTGTCTGCCTATCCCCGTGGAACTATAATTCTTCTTTAATACCTGTAATAACTACCTAGTATAAATTCCTTTGTTTCACATTATATTTTCCTCCTTAATACTGCACAGACTAAGCTGTCAAGAGAAAGTGAGTTTAAGACAAACTAATTTTTTTCAGAACAAACAATATTGCTACCCTATTATAGAGAATGGAAGAAATAACTGATTTACGTTTGTAATAGAAGTAAAATGCCCATACTTACGCTTTTCTTTATACAAGAGAAGTTAAGTTGTTTTTTTTTAACTTTAGATGTTAAAAGAAGACTGAATAAATAGAAACAAAGATCAATTAGAGGTTTATTGATTTTTTTTCCCATAAAATTAAAGACAATTTTTTACAACATTTTTTTTTGCATCTTACAAAAATCAAGGTATGATTAAAGTATACCAGTAGTGATAAAAGTGACATTTGCTTGTACAGCAGACACTGCATGTGCTACTAGAGTATTCTCCGGGATGCCACCACCTACTGGAAGGGCAGTTTCACTAAATGACTGTAAGGTATCATAGGTGGGTGGGTGAGTATACAGAATATAGCAGCTATTTGCACTTTAGAGAACACAATGTACATGGGCCTCTAGATGACAATCCTAATGTGTGCTTGCAGAGAAAGACATCAGGTTATTTTAATTTGTTTTAAAACTCAGTATTTCTTTACGATTTTTAAACTGCCAAGGACCTTAAGTATCTTTGTACTGCTGTGAGAAAATGCCAAGTTTATAAGCAATTCAATTGAATTCAGAATGTTTCTAGAGATAAATAACTTTCCAATACTGAGTTTATTGTGCCAGAAAAATGACACTGAACATCAATTTAAAACTAAAAGCCAAACCAATAAATCTCATCTGTTCAAAAAGAAAACTCTAAAGGTACATTTTTTCGCTGGAAATTTTATTTTCTGATTGTTTCCAATGACGCTGCGGATAGATACAGCTTAACTCTAAAGCTTTGTTTTTCCATTTTTTAGTCCTTCACTCTTCTGTACAACAAACTGTGTTTGGGTGAGTCATATTTTTTAAAACTCGTTGTACAAATGTTAGGTGTCAGACCTAGAAAAGAGCCAGGCATTGTTGGAAAGGAATAAAAGTTGTCAGCATTGGACCAAGGACCAATACAATCACAGCACAAAAGTAACTCCAGCAATATACATAATTTGTCCCACTTCACAAACACAAGGTGTCTTTTGTGTAAATGTGTTTTTAATGAGCTGTAGAAACTATATTCTTAGGGTATACACTTAGTACATTTTTCTGCATTTGCTGCAAGGATACTGCAATAGAGATGAGAATGCATCCAATCCATTGGAACCAAGTTACAGTGGGGTCATATGAGTCCTATAACACAGCAAAATGTAACAGTGGCTGAGGCCAATTTATTATCAATGGACCCTAGATAAAACAAACTTAGAACTGTTTTCCATTACAGCCAAGCAAATTATATGTTGATTATTGTGTGGATATGATTCAATTGTTTGTCCTGTTTTGCACATTACAACCTGGAAGTGGTTTTTCATTGGACTTTATGCAATGTACTCAAGATAACAAGTTTGGGGTTTGCTCAACATGTGGTGGAATCCCCAAACACATGGCAGAAGGTTCTCAGGTAATATGAAACAAACTTTTGGCCATCATGGAAACATCATGTTTGGTCAAAAATCCTTCCCATCACCCCAAGAACTCATTCATTATTAGGGATCGCAAAACTGGTCAGGATTTAAAAAAAAGATAGATTGCACCAAACAAAGGGCAATTCTTGAGGAAAACCTGTTTCCATCTACCAGAGATTTTGGACTGGAACTAAGGTTTACCTTTCAGAAGGATAACAACCCTAAACTTTCAGCTAAAGCTATGCTGGAGTTGTTTAAAGGGAAACATTAAAATGTCTTGGAATGGCCCAGCCAAAGCCCAGACCTCAACCCAATTGAGCATCTGTGGCATGGTTTAACGTTTTCTGTACACCAATGGAGCTGAAAAGTAGTTGGAGCAGTTTTCTCTTGAGAGATGGGTGAAAATCCAAAGCTGTAACTGAATTATTTTAACATGTATGAATGAATCAAATGGTGTCTAAAATCTATTTTATTCTAGGTTGTAATGTGACAAATCAAGATAAAACACTGAGAGGAATCAATACTTCTGCAAGGCAGTAAAATCTGCAGAAAACATAACTTATCCAAAGTATACTTTGCATATTGCTGTCACAGTTAGTTTCCTTGGTTTTATACAAAGCAATAACATATTTCTGCTTTATAAACTATAGTTATATAGATATATATAATTTATGAATTTACATACCTGAAGCAATAATACTTTAACAAAAATACATTAAATTGATTTATGTACTTTCAGCAGAGATCACCTAAATAATATTAACGTGTGGATATTCTTATACTGCTACAAATGTTTGTCACAGATTAAGCCTAATAATAATATTAATATATATAGATTCAATTAGGCCCAGCACTACTTTCCTCCCATGGCATGCCAGAGTTTGAGGTAGTGCTCCCTATATTGACAAGTATGTGGGAGAACTTATATACTAAGAGGAGTGCCTGTTCATCTCTGCCATCACAGAGTAATGGAGTGGGAGAGCAGGAAGTACATTTCCAATTAGAGTAGTTTAAGGCATTTTCAAGTGAAAGTCAGTTAAAAATCATAACTCATGTACAAAACTAAAAAAGGAAGAAAGTGGTAAATTCATTTTTACCTTTAAAACACAATCTGTATAAAAAAAAAACCAATCCCAGTGTCAACAATCCTGCCTTTTGAGCATTTAAAAATATTGCAAGTAAATGTGTACATAGCCTATTAAACTCATCTATATGAATAGAGATGAATAGGACCCTCTCTTTAGTCCTTGATTAGGCTGTTTAAACTAGCCAGGCAGGATGGTTGGATGTAATCATTTAAAGGCCAAAACGCACATCAAAGCAGTTCCTGTATGATCATTGCAATGGTTTTACACATAATAATAGGCATGTGTCCCCCTCCCTTCACACACAGACACATAAACCTTAAAATGTAAAACTACAATTACAATTACGTTTATTTTTCCGAACTACTGACAAAGACATTAGACAGCAAGTAAAAGGGGTCGATTTGCTCCATGTTCAATTAAATTAGGAGAAGTGTTGACTTAAATCACACACAAACATATTCAGAAAAAGTGTCTTTTTTCATTTACCTTGCACATGATTATCTATTCAAAGCAAACAATGCTTCACCTCACTGATCCAAGAAATTATAGTTTTCAAAGGAAACGTTTTGGGGTAAATTGATAAACTATACTGTATTATGAATTTGTTCAATGCTTGTTTACTTGTTCTGTGTGAATTGAAATAGAAGAATGGGATGGGTGAACATACTTGGGTAGGTATGTTATTAAAAGGTATGCTATTGATATTTAGCAACTGGTATACATGATTGTTTTGCTGCAAGGGGCAAAGCCACAAGTAAAAAGTGAGTACATTATACTTACTATAAGGGCAGGCAAGAGACATTATGAATGGCAACTACTGTACTTGTACTGTATTGGCTGGTTACTAAAGCACAGGGAGGATGCAGCCACTTTGCTGCCCTTAACTGTTCAGCAAAAAAATTATTAAAACCAATGCAGCCTGTAGACTGAATGCATAAACATACTTGTTGCAGTGACTTCAGATTTTATTTATGCATTTCTGAGAATATTTGCCCATTACTATTGATTACCTTTTAAAGTACATTTGTCAATTGGCACAGAACAAATAAATAATAAATTGTTAATCATTATACCCCTTAATGTTAACTTTAGGAAGTGTAATTTTTAATTGGTTCTCTCACTTCAAACAGAATGAACAAACAAGCAGTTTCACTAAAATAATTTAATGTGAACTGTTTATACCCCTTACCTTGGAAATCAACCCCCACGTGTGCCTTCAAATGCCTCCCCAAATGTGTGTAAATTATCTAAGGATTGTCAAGCTTTACATTTACAAGTTCTGTAAGCTAGGAAAACCGCTTACAATATTCTTGCATACAAGTATGCAAAGTTTGTTATTTACCACTGCCATGAGTTTAAATTAACTGTAAAGCATACTGAAGTGTTAGAAAAACCTATCCTTTATACCTTTTATTATAAATATGCTTTCTATTTACTAGTGCAATAAAGTGATTGTGCTTTACTGCTTCAAATATGTGTCTAGACACAAACCTTTGTCAATAGATTTCTGTTTAAGTACGCAAAAACCTTGTTTATACTTTTTATTTATTTATATGATTTCTGTATACCATACAGCAAAGTAGTGATCATGCTTTACTGCTCTAATATGTTCTATAGGCAGTTTTTCCTTTTTGATTGTCCAGCTTATATGTATGTCAAACAAATGACCAACAGGGGCAACCTATAAAAAAAAAAAAAATTATATATATATATTCAGGTAAGCTTTTAAATGAAGCATCAATCATTTTAAATACCTTGGGTTTTAAAATTGCCTTGGAAACAAAAACTATATGCTTTCCAATTTTTCTTCTTTCCTCGCCATCTGTCAGGAGGGAAATAGAAATCTGATCTGTTAAATATTACTGCAGATTCTCGTTTCTTTAGTTCAGTTTCAAGGAGATAAATGTTTGAACTTGATACCAATACAAGAGAAAACACTTATGTGCTTAAATCCTTATAACACCAGCCAAATATTTCCCTTGTATATGGCCAATGGGACCGTTGAGAGCCAAGATATACAATTTCACAAATACATAATTGTATACAATAAATGCCTTAATTTTCAGACAAACACTGACCAAAGTACGAATACAAAAATTAAAACTACTGGTATTAATATGACTATTCACCAATGAACTGTATGTGAGTATGGTTGTGATTTAGTGCTGGGATGAGTAAGGCAGACGGTGAATTACTACAAAGAAGTCGAAGTGTGTATTCTGATCCTCCTACTGTTAGGTGTGTTGCAGTTAACAATTGGCAAAGCCAGTAAACCAGCAGTAGATAAGTCAGCCCAGGGTGAGGGCCACATTGGAAAGGAGACACTTGAATAACAGGCTTGTCCTTACAGCAGTTGTAAACTTATAGTTTGTCTTGAATGTCAAAGACCAAGAAATGAGTGACAGTAGTATGTATGACATTGTGTCAGTTCAAAAAGCTCAATCCATCGCTATATGAGATGTTTCTTTGAGCACAGTGGTATAGAGCCAAAAGTATTCACACATCAGAGGAAAAAGTCCGGAAATACAGGAATCCTTGAGATGAAGATTTTCACCAGAGTACACAAACAGGAATCTTCACATCACACTCCTCGGTATTACCACTTGAGAACAGTCATGTCACAGGCATTACCTTTGGTATTTAAGTAGCACAATGGGTGAAATACACAACTAAATCATTGTGATAACAACATCCATATAAAAAGTGCACAGTGATAAGACCATCTGTGAACGAGGTATAATATTTGTTAAGTGGCATTTCCATTAAAACAGTTTTTGTGCAGGTGGGTTGTGTGTTTTGGTCTTCTGGTAGAAGATATCTTCAGATTTTTTCTAATAAGAAATCTATAAATAAGAAAACATTTTTTAGTGAAGTTAAGGCCATAACATAAAAGTTATACGATTTCACGAGAAAGCTTTCAAATTGACCTAAAAGTCTATTTCTGCTGATCAGTGCATGTTGATTCAAGATTCTAGAAAGCTTCCAAAAAGAATGAAGACCTGTATGAATTCCTTTAAATTCTCATACAAGCATAAAATAGTATTTGCTAGTTAATAGTCCTGTACACTGATTAGCCTAAACATTACAATGCTAAAAGGTAAACAGAATTACTTCTTACAAGGACACCTGGCAAGGGGTGGGATATATTGGAGAGTGTATTCTAGTTTGATGTGTATGGGTCAACCAGTGGGTTATTAGAACAAATGCCAACAAATGTATACAAGTGTTAGGACTGGACCACAAAGCATTGTAAGAAGATGGCCTGGTCTGAATAACTAATTGTTTTTAGATCATAGGGCCTCTATATATATGCATCCTTTACTTAATAAATAGATGAAAGCATGATCCACTATGGGAAGAAAACAGGCCAGCAGTGGCAGGATAATTCAACATCTGCTGCAAATGTCAACTTATTCCTCCCATCCTCTGATTTGTTTTACCCCATTTAATACCTATGATTAGGCCCATGAATTGAATAAAACACTAAAAGAAGAGATGTGCAAGTTTTTTTGTGAGGCACTGTATCAATATGTTGGCAGAAAGCTAAACAAATGAAAATCCAGCAGATATGCAGCTTCTTCAGTATCTGGCACAAAAAAACCTGATTCACTAAAAGTAGTAGATCTTTCTTTGCAAAAGTAATTTTCACTCATCTTAGTGAATGAGCTAAAAAAAATGAAAAATTAAGGATACACTCAATCAGCTCATTAAGCTTAATGCAAGTGACAAGTAACTTTAAAAGTGAACAAGTTTTTTTTTTCTTTCAGAAATCTAATGTTCTATCTATAACTGTACAAACATTAATGTCCCTAAATGATAAAATTCAGCCCCACTACATGGCCAAGTCTACTACTGAACTACTTGCATGAAGCAACCAACCTTCAAACCTGCACTGGCTTACAATTTATATATGTACTTACACTCAAACTTAGACAAACAAAACCACCTTTATCTAAAGCACTTACCTATTTACATGAGAGTGCAGGGCAATCGGATACAGCCCTGGCTGCTGTCTTCACTGCTGTCCAGTTTTTTCATTCTGTACTGATGGATTTCTCGGACCAGTGTATAGAAAGCATCCTCAACACCCTATAATATAAACAAAGGAAGGGTGAAAAAAATGTAAAGATCAAAAATGATTTAGTTTTTTATTCTATTATATAGAAGTTGTCACTTTCCATGTTTATTCTCACTTTTTTATTACTACTATTACTACATACTTTAGTTGTACTTTGCACAATTTTATAAACAGAAATACCAGGTTACCTTCATGAGAATAGATACAAAAGATTCTAGAATGCCCCTAAAGACACTTTTACTTTTGTCTGCGTTATTGTTAGGCAATTTTGACAAATATTGTCTTTGCCTTGATGCGTGACTGAACACTGTTTACTCAGATTGTTAGGAGACTTTCTACAACTTGTATGAATAGAGGAAAAAACATGTCAATAAAGGTGTGTGCTCAGTTTTCCTTGCTAAATGTCTGTTTATGTCTTTCCTGTAATATAGATTTTTACCAGGTTTAGTAAAGTTTCTAGTTAGGAGGGTATAATGCTCATACCTGTCTTGTTTTTGCAGAGGTCTCAATAAAGGGGATGCCATAACTCCTGGCCAGCTCCTGAGCTTGTTTGGTATCCACAGTTCTGGTTGGTAAATCACACTTGTTACCAACAAGTACCATAGGGACATCATCGGAGTCTTTTACTCTCTTTATTTGTTCCCTGTGTTAGAAGAAAGTTTTATTTTATTAGGAAACAGCTCACATAAATAACAAGCTCTAAAATACAGGAATGATATGTGGATAATGTTCAAATTTTTGTAATTGTATGTAAAAGTTAGAACTGCAGTACTCTAAAACATTAAAAAAACTCAAACGAAGAATACTAAATAACCTCATATTAACCATTGCTTGCTTTTTGCTGTAAAAAATAAGCCTACCATCAAATTATTTGGTACCAGTAAACCAGAAATGTTAGGAAAGCACAGGTTCCTCTTGCATTTAAAAGTTATTAAAAAGATATCTCTATGTCGTCAATCTCCACTGTTGCCTAGTAATACCTTGGAGAACTGAAATTTAAACACACCAGCAGAAATGGTTAATAATGTTTTTTTTAAATATTGAAAAGCACAGACTTACCTATAGGAATTGATATCTGCAAAGGATTTGCTATTGTTGATAGCAAACACACAAAGGAACCCTTCACCAGTTCGCATATACTGGTCACGCATTGCACTATACTCCTCTTGGCCTGCAGTGTCTAAAATATCCAGCAAGCACGTCTCTCCATCAATTACCACCTGCTTTCTGTAGGAGTCCTAGAGAATAAACAATAAAAATTCATTGCAATTAGGTGGACACTACAAGCTTGATTAATTAAAGCTCTCCAAGGCTGTAGAGGATACACTTTCATCAGTGAAGCTGGGTGATCCAGCAAACCTGAATTGGATTTGGTCCAGGATTGAAAACTTTTGCTTAAAAATAGCAAATGACCTAAGAAATCTATTACAGGTTTGTTGGATCACCCAGCTTCAAAGATGAAAGAGTATACTCTCCAGCAAGCTTTAATAAATCAGACCCTTTGGGTCTGAATATTCTTTACTGAGGTCTTAGATCTCTTGTGGATCTTAAGCTGCTAAGTCTGTTCAAATTAATTGACATAGCTCCCCACCTGCTGTCTAGTTTAGTGATGTTGGACCCAGTGTAGCCTTGGTACAATGTACAGCATACTTGCATTAAAACATTTGAGCACATGCTTTGGTTTAAGGTATTGTCTTCACCTACACATCTATCTGTATTGGCTGTGCTGTATGAAATGTACTGCTTACTACACAGCTGGAATTTGAATTCCTTTTTGTAAAACAACTTGTACAAAAGAGTCTAGGAAATAAAATGGGACAAATGGAAAATTATTACAACTTACCTCAATTGTTGGATCATATTCATCTACAAAATGGTTCTGTATAAGCTGTATTGTTAAGGCACTTTTTCCAACACCTCCAGCTCCCACCACCACCAGTTTGTATTCCGTCATTTCTTCAATCTTATTCCCTGATAGACAAAGAAAGTGGGTTTAGTTGATCTTTTAAATATAGCCTGTATTAAGGTATACATCATGGTTTCTATTGTTGCCTTTTTTCTGAAAATGACAGCTACCTGTGTTGTCTTTGACCGCACTGCTTTATGAGAAAATAAAAAAGCATAAACCCGGCAAACAATTCATCTGCACACTTGTTCTTGATCAGTTTTAGAAACTACTGGATTATCTTGACAACAGCAGACTACATATAATTTCTAGTTATAATTTTCCTTAATCATAATCACAGACAAGTTTTGTGAAAAGATGGATTTATAACAAGAAGTTACAGAATTTGTAAAACGTTAACCATTTTGCTAGACTAATGCCACAAACAAGTTGTATACAATTTACCAAACAGCACTAATCCAAAAACTGAGATAAATTTATTTTGGGTACTGTGAAAATTGAACCTAGTGGTCACATGCTATGAATGGACAGCAGTCAACAAGTACATCATACCTACTGTGAAACAGGTACGTGGATTTCTACTGTTTTGGGGGGTTAGTGACTAGGAAAGTATGAAATGCAGAGGATCAGAACACCAAAGTAGCATTTTTGTCCAAGAAACAGCAGTTTATATATTCTCTCAGAATAGGTCCACTTAACAACTCATGTCAAAATGAATGCAGAATTTAATCAGACTACTGGGGAAAATTGCATTTATCAACCTAGAAGCTAAACGTGATGTTAATTATTCAATACACATTTCAGTGGCTGCAGGGTTCTGGAGCAGCCATACAATCTCATGACAATTCTCATTTGAGAAACGTCAGGGAGATCTCAAACGTACAAAAAGTAATGAGACCATTTATGTCAAGAAGAATATGCAGCTTTATCACATAAAAAACTAAAGGGCTTCATTTAAAAGTGTAACAAAAGACAAGACTGTAAACCATTAAATACCAAAGGGTATGCAAAATTGTGACCAGGAACAATTTATCACTAGGACAGATAGGACTCTGTTTCCTTGGGTTTGTGTTTACCTGTAATTTATATATTTGATGCAAAATATAACTTTCTAAGTTTGCTCCTTGAAATGACATTACATTAGTGTGACTTTTATGTAATCTGTAATCTATAACAAAAAACTTACCTGCAATGTTAGCAATTAGGTTTAGATCTAATTTGATTATAACATTATTATTCTATGCAGTTACCCATTTTAAAGTAAAGTATGCTTAAACTGTCTGCTATAAGCATTTTTATGTGAGATTCAAGGAGAAGAATTCAGTCATGTAAAAAAACATCACCTTTACCATACATCTTTTTATGGTAGTATCAATAAATGTTACATAAACCATTGTATCTTACACTCTTAAGTCTTTTAAAAGTGCTGTTAAAAAATGGAGTCTTGATTGACATGGCTCTCATACCTTCCAAAGCCTGTGAAAAGCACCTGGGGGACAGAGGAAGGAAAGGGCAGGACATGGCTGGGAAGGACGGGGTCTCGGGGGATGTACAGACTGCACACAATATGTACAAAACAGTTATAGTTTTCTTTGTGTTACTGCAGAGAATGCCTAACTGTAACATGAAATTATTCTGCTTAACATCCAGCTCCTAGGAGTACTTCTATTATCCTCACATGCTTGTAACAACATTTGGAAGCACAGCATGTAGCAGGGACAGCTATCTGACAATATTGAAGAGGCTCATGAAGGTTGCGACATCTAACTTTGAATCAAAAAGCAGTTTATGTTTCAACACCACCTGGAGGAGATATAGTACCTCTGACAAGTATTGATTGCAGAGTTTAAAGTGAGAAAAAAATGCAAAATTTTAGAATTGTTCAGGACAAAATGTAATGGGAAATCTTTAGTCACACCTGGTCGGGGACTAAACAGAACATTTGCTCCCCCCTTTGGGAGACTTCCTGTGACCTTCAGTCTCATCTCAAGGACATGAAGTAAAGAATCTCAAGGACATGAAGTAAAGAATCCAATATTACACAAGCAGCAAGACAATATATTGGCAAAGGTGTCTATTCTTCATAAATCTACCTAGATAGATAGAAAGATAAGGGTCACCTCTTTTGGTATAGAGAATTGGTATTGTAATAATATAGAATTTGATTAAACAGTACTACTGGATCTTTCACATCCACTTTTATCTACCCATGAATAATATGGGGTCTGACTGTCCTCCCCGACCTGAATCAATGTTTCTCAACCAGGGTTCCTTGAACAATGAGTAATTTGTGCCTCTCAGGTCAGTTTAACTGACACCAATAACCTTTTTTGCTATATGTAATAGTGATGTTCTTCCTACTGTCCAGCAATTTAAGAGGCATTTGTTCCACTGACCACCACACTAATATACTCTGAATTGTGGATATAGTAATATTAGCAGGGTTCCCTAAAAAACATTTTTTCATGTTAAAGAGGTTGAAAAAGGCTGCTGTAACATAACATTGTACCCTTTTAGCCTGCCCATGAACTGCATACACAGCATATCGCAGTGTGGTGCCGGGCAGTTTGGGCACTCCTGCTATTATTAGTTCTCAGGTTAAAGTGTGAAGCGAGGTAAAATGAAAAAACAGCTCTAGTTTATATTTTTCAATTCACAGTTTTGAAATGAACACTGGTTGACTTTAACTCCTTCTTTAGTAAATTATCTTGTGTCACCTTATTCAAAATGATTGGACACAATTTTCCACAACCAAAGGGTTCTCTGACAACAGCAGACTTTGGTCACTGCTGAGCAAAGTGTGAACCAAAAACAATGTATGATAGCTACCTCCTTGCTTTTTTTTATTCTTGGTTGGCTGATAAAAGGTAACATTGGTTGGAAACCTGGAACTGTTCATAGAGTGAAAGAAAAGTGGAAGGTCGTTTAAAACCTTTGAATGTGCATTGAATTTACCAGGTTTATAAATGCACAGGCATTATGTTATTGTGAGGCATATTAGGGTGTGATAGTTGATAAGGACTTACTTTGGTGCTATTAAAACTTCATACACATTGGTAATACACAAACACACAATAGATGTAAAAAATCAAAAAGTCTATATACACACACCTTCCTATACATTTAGGCCCCCTTAGCACCAGCTGCTTTTTGTACTTGTGAATGCAAAGCCCAGAACATACATACATATAAAAACATACATAGGGACCATTGCTGCAGTAATGCACAGCAGTTTTTGGTCTGTTCCAACAAATGACCCATGCTGGCTCCTATATCTTGCAGAATAAAACATATATGTGTACCCACATTCATCTTCAATTAGAAACGTTATGCACAAAATAAGCGTGTTCCAGCAGTGGTGTACAACTCTACAAATATGTTAACAACTCCAAGGAATAAACATGTATATGTACTGAAACAATTCATTTAACAGGAAATATTATTCCTTAAGTATCTATCTGAAGGAAATGAGATAAAGTTCTTTATAAACAATTAACTTCTGGTTATGTACCGCACACACATAAAAGAGATTTAATAACTGTGTGCAGTATGTAGGCCTTAATGATTTTTTGTGTGTATAGTTGCAGATAAACTATAATAACACAACATAAGTTATCAAATCATAAATACGTTTTAGGCCCAACACTTTTGGCCTGATTTAGTAAAGCTGTCCAAGGCTAGGGAGGACACCAGTTTCATTAGTGAAGCTGGATGATCCAGCAAACCTGGAATGGATTACTTAGGTCATTTGCTATTTGTTAGCAAATGTTTTCAGTCCGAACCAGATACATTCCAGGTTTGCTGGATCGCCCAGCTTCACTGATGAAAGTGTATCCTCTCCAGCATTGGAGAACTTTCATAAATCAGGGCCTTTGATGGAAACAAGACAAGAGAAGAACGTGAAATGTCCTAAAACCTTTAGAATACATTCCAATACAGCAGAAGAATAACATTAACCCAACACAGTATTAAAATGCGGATGGGGCAGCGAGTGCACAGCATACTACACATAATATGAAACACTGAGTGTGCTTTTTTAAACAGTTAACATTTCTAACCAGACACATCGGGGTCTATTTAAAAAGAAGTGAATCTGATATTCATCAAACATTCTGCAGTGTCAATGGAAAGATGGACTTGGAACTTTGCAGATACCTCTGTAAACAGAAAAGCAAGAAAAATAAAGCCAGATCTGAATAATCATCTCTTGCTGTGCGTTCCCCATTGTTAAAAAAAGAACAATCCAGCACTTGCTATCTCTTAGAATGAAGTATGTTTGCTCAGGTATAAAATGAAAATCAGCATCAATGTTATATATGCTCACACATAAAAATGTTACAAGCATAGCTTTGGATTTACAGAAACTGGGAATGATGCTCAATCCATCATTCTATTGTACAAATGTCAGTGAAGAAAGTCACGCCCAAGTAACATTTCCTCCCAAAGAATATTCCAGTGTCACATAATAGGTAACTCCAAATACTCAGAACTGTACAAATAAAAATAATATGTAATAAACATACATTATAACACAATTGTTCATCTAATATAAAGTAAAAAAAAAAAGAAAAATGAAACTCTGCTGGTTCCGAGTCACATTTATATTTGTTTTTTGTTTTTATTTCAAAATGTTAACACACAACAATTGAAAAATATTTTTAGGAAACTTATATAACTTGTATATGCAGCCTACTCACTTCCAATAACACAAACCAAGATAGTCCAAGCTGGAACTCTCTGATCAGCAAGGAGAATGAGGAGTGCCAATTGAAGAGGTATAAGACTAGGCCTGGTTACAAAGTGCAACAAGATCACACAAATAGCAGGGGTCCTTTTACGCTGTGTGCTGGTGGTATTAGACTTCTCAACTTTCCACTGTTCTAAATAAAAGTTAACCAAGATTTTTCATTCATTGTGCACCCGGATCGTATTTAACCATTTTGGGATTTACTTATCATTGGATAACATTGGATGAAGCTGTAGGTAGCCCCTGTGGTGGGTAATGCTCTTACCGATGCCTCATCAGCAGGAATTTCACAGCCGACACCCTGGTTGCTTGCTTTTATCTAAACACCTACAACATGGAAGGGAGCCGCAGTAATTGTGTATAATAAAGTGTATAATAATCAAGTGGTCAAACTGTGGACCAGCCTGATCTCATCCATAATGGCCAAATATAATCATTAGCAATCACTTTATCTTTCTTCAAACATAACTAAAATTCTTAACATAAACTTGTCATGTTCATCAAATGTTATACACTTTCATTATTAATGTGTATCACCTGCTTCTGTATAGTTCTGTTGTTTCCTAGAAAAGCTAGAATATTAGACAGCCTTAAATTATTTCCAAGCCTAGTTTAGGCAAGCGGCGTCTGGCCCCATGGAGGCAGTTGGGGGCTTTTGACAAACCACTGAATTGTTTAGCGCTTAGTTGCAGCTCGTCAGCCGAACAGAAACAGCCACGGAGACATTGCCTGGGAGTCTATCTGAACAAGTCTTTGGTTATCAAACTTAAATGAATGGAAGCTTGAATGGATTTTACAAAAGATCTGCCTGATATGAATAGAACATGGGGGGCTCTCACGGAGAAAACCAATAAAAACATGAGCATTTATATACATAAACCCGTCCTTCAAATAAAAACCAATCACTGACTAAACTAGCTTGTTTTGTTCTACGGACGTTTGCAGGAGGCAATACAAGAAAAT
>NC_092858.1:124441977-124484736 GCF_032062135.1 Pyxicephalus adspersus
TTTTTTTTTTACATTAGCATTATGTTGACATGCAAGATATGGCACGTGTTACCATAGACAGCATATTATGTGTTGGTACAATGAGTTGTCATTCATACAGAATAATTCTACAAGCCACTAAAATAGTACAGGTCTGATTTTTGGTTCTGCATGTTGCATTGGGCAGAAAGACCCGATTTAGCCTCCACATATATGCACTGCACAACTGTGTATGCATGAATGGACTTGTTAAAGAAAAATTACCAGAACATAGCAACAAGAAGAACTTTGTAGTAATATATACCGTATATACATTTCTTGATTATTTATATCAGTTTGATATCTGCAATAATTACTGATTTGGCCAGAAACCCTGCAAGATGATCATTTTACGAGCTCTCAAAGAAATCTTGTGGCGATAAGGAGGGCGAAGAAAGGTCTAGGTATTTTGTTTCAATCGGTTTTTATTAATATTTACACATGTGATTACAAACATGAATGAAAAATATCACAACAATATACAAAGGAAAAAGGAGGGTCAGGATAACCTCAGGTCTAGGTATTTTGTAACACACCATGTGATTTAGAAATCAGAGCTGTGCTGTCATGTCAGAGAAGAAGATAAGTAAACCAAAAATGTTTTCATGTTTCTTTTGTCCTGGCAAAAGTTTTAAAACAAGACTATATATACAAAAGAGTGATCAGGCAGGATTGTTACTGCAGAAGTGATTTCCATTCTGTAACAAAATAACTAATCCGCCTGTCCTGGGGCAGCAGGTAACAAAATAACTATTCTGCCTGTCCTGGGGCAGCAGGTAACAAAATAACTAATCCGCCTGTCCTGGGGCAGCAGGTAACAAAATAACTATTCTGCCTGTCCTGGGGCAGCAGGCAATCAATGAACTCCCAGGCTGGCCAATCAAGAAGGCCAAAGATAGGGAACCTGGCGAAAGACAGGGTAAGGATTGTGGTACCTGACACAGAATGAGAACAGGTAAGTGAATTTAAAAAAAAAATGTAATCAGGCAGGTTGTAATATTTTATTGGAGAAGGGACAACTGCCCTTCACCTACCTGATCACAAATTTTCATTCCTAGGGTTTAGTTCTGCTTTAAAACTGAACTCCTGGCAGATAAAAAAGACACAAATTCTTGCAGCTTTGCAATAAGTAGGACATTGTGAAATGTGCTGAATTTGGTATTAGCCTATTCACATACACTGTACAGCAGAGTTCAGAGAAAGGGAAAGAGAAAGAGAAGAAAAGGAGAAAGTTCATCAGTGTGTGGCTTCTCTTATTTTGGTTCAGCGGGTGGGACAGGTATGAAAAAGTGAAACTGCAACAGAGAAAGATCAGGTCCTCTTTCCAGCTATGCATAAACATTAAAAACTAATAAATCTACAAGTTCTTTGAGTGACACTCAGCATAAAAAAAAAAATAATAATTTTGCACTGGTTATTTTACCTAAGTGATTATAATGGTATATATATATTATAATATATATATATATATATATATATATATATATAGATAGATAGATAGAGAGAGAGAGAGAGAATTGTTCCACGCTCCACTGGGCTACCTGAAATCCTGGGTTGCCCCATTTACAAGGCAGACTGTTGGTACAGCCCATGCCAAGCATATCCCCTTATTCATCATTGCAGGATAAAACAGGTAAACCGTGCAAGGCAGACAGAGACCCGGATGGATTCTTTTTTTTTTTTTTTTTAACCAGAGCTTAATTTTAACACAGACAATTGGACAGAGAAGAAAGTTTACTGTATTCCCTACGAGTTTACTGTACTGTACGTTTACTATTGTGGAAGTGTCACCTCCCTAATATCCAAAAAATACAATGGGAAGTTAGAGAAAACTTCCTAAAGTGTCTTTGGAACTTTAGACTAATTTCAGACACGGAGAGCCGGTTTTATTAAAGCTCCCCAAGGCTGGAGAAGATACTATTTCATCAGTGAAGCTGGGTTATCCAGCAAACCTGGAATAGATCTGGTCCAGAATTAAAAACATTTGCTAACAAATAGCAAATGACTCTTACACCTCCTGGGTCTACAGCAAAGTGCTGCTGAAACGGTCCTTAGCGTAACTAAATCCATGTGACTCACCTATATGCCTTCTATTGTAGGGTGCTGCCATTTTCCCCTTCTTCGCAAAAACGATCTTCCACCAGTTTGATTGGCTATGCCAGGATGATGTTTATCAGAAGGAGTTCATTTATCCCTGGCACACACAAGGGAAGCTGGGATTGCCAACACGTTATTGCAGAAGAGATATTTAGCTTCCTGTAATAAGTACCTGCCTGCTCCTTTATTTTGTAAGTGTGACTTTACTTTCTCTAGAAAGTTGAAATAAAGTCCAACTTTGAAAAATCTACAATCCAGCATGTGTTTGCTGCAAGAAGAGACAGGCAATGCCCCTTCCACAATACCTGTTCTTACCTGTCTGATCACTGCCCAGCTGTCAAATTTTACTGAGCTGCACATGCGCAGCTAAACATTGGATGCCAGGAAAACCCTGCAATCCCGGCTTCCCTTGCACATGCCAGGGATGAACTGAGTTACATCTTCCCAGCATGGTCATCAGGATGGCGGAAGATTGTGTCCAGGAAGAAATGAAGGAAGCTGGTGGTGCCCTTCGATGTTATGGAGATAGCGACCATCGCAGGTTTATTGCCACTTTAAATAACCTTAATTACCTCCTATTCATTATTTTAAACATTATTTTATTTACATTTTTATTTGTTTTGAAGTGTTCCATTGTTAAGTTTGTATGATCAGGCCGATTATTATTGGAGAAAGGCTCAGGCGATGTCCCTTCTGCAATAACGGGATTCACCTGCCCGATTGCTTTGGGTTTCAAGTGAAAAAATAGGGCTGCACATGCGCAATGTCAGCTTTAGCTACCGGGGAAACTCTGCATTCCTGGCTTGACGTGTGTGAGCGGAGGTGGCGTATGCTTATGTCATCCCGGCACTGCCAATCAACACAGTCAAGGATCATCCGGAACAGAAGGAAGATGGCGGCGCCCGGTGCAGGAACGAAGACAAGCAAGTTAGCGGGGTTCAATGCTGCTTTAATGTTGCAAAAAGTTTAAAAAAAATCCTTTAATTTATAAAGAAATAACGCTTTGTAAAGTAGCTTTGCGTTCAGTATCCTATTTTTAAAGGTTAATCTATATAGCAGTGATTCGTAAATTCACAGAAATGTTCCCTGGTGGAGAATCTCCCAGGTCCATGGCAGTGATTGATTCTCCACCAGAGAATGTCAGATTCACCGCTTTATAAATAGATCCCTATGTGTTATTCCAAGCAGTATATAATAAGTTTATGTAATATTAATAATAGGAATACATTGTGATCATTACACATGTGAGTGTTTTATAGTAATAATGAAGTTACTAATAAACAGTTGAGAAATATATGCAGCTGTAGACTGTTGTTGTGTCAATATTCAGCCCTGACACCCCCTCAGCTCTGTACATGGAGGAAAGGATGGGATACCATGGCACAGACACGTGTGAATGGGAGACAACTCCTCCATACAGCTGTGTGCGAATGTAATGTGTGAATGTGGACTCACTCTCCGGGCCGTGCAGTCACCGCTCCCTTCCAGGTCCATGCACCGCTCTCCCACCAGTTATCCCGCCGAGACGCCCTCACTCGGAGCTCCTCTCTGTCCGGGCGCACCCTGCAGCTCTCCTCCCAGCCGCCGCTTCCGCATCACACAGCAAACCTCGCGAGACTTCGCCCGCCCCGCCTGTGCTGCTTTCACTTTCCGCGAATGGTTGTTCGCTGAAACTTACACAGAGATATTTACAAGTTTTCTATACAAAGCTGGGTCAAATTTGTGTGCAGACAATAAAATAAGAATTTCTGTGCACCACTATATGGTGGCCTGTGTGTGGATAGATGATAGATAATATATATATACATATACATATATATATATATGGTATATATATATATATATATATATATATATGGGATGGGTTGGGGTAAGGAAAACAGTTTTGGAATTTCTGCCCAAGATTTCTAAGTATTTAATTTGTAATACAAAACATTTTTATTATTAGAGCAGAGAGAAAGGGAGATTGTTGGGTTAGTTGAAATGTGAAAATTTGTATCCAGGCCGATCCTTTATTACAAAAGGCAATAAAATACCCTCACTTCTTATATATCCCCATTTCATCACAAGTGCTGCCATCTTCCTTTGTTTCCTTCCAGGTTTTCTTATCTTTGGCCATTTTGATTGGCTGTGATGATGTAACTTCGCACATCTGCTCAGAGGGTCATTTTATCCCATCAGGATATGCTGAACATTCTATCTATGAGACAATAAGGGTGAACATGGGTGATCCAGCAAACCTGGAATGGATCTGGTTTAGGATTGGGAACATTTGCTAACTTCCATGGGGGTATTCCCGAGCCACACTCAGGGTGAAATTGCCTGGTTCCACGTTCCAGCGGCATCCTCCACGGATGCCCAGCATCTGCTCTCCTTGGTGATGGCCGGCCGGCATCTGTGTCCCCGGTGTGTGAATGTTGGAGATGCGAGGCCAGGGAAAGCAGATGCTGGCCGGGCTTCAGCTGGCAAGTCTTAGGCTGGAGGAGGGACTGTTGGGCTGGTAGGCGGGAAATTTAAAATACTCATTTACATTTAAAAATACTTAATATTCAGACCACCAGGGAGGCCAACTAATAGTAAATGATTTTTAGTAGATCTGTTCCAGGTTTGCTGGATCACCCAGGTTGTCCCATTATAGTTTATCTTCTCCAGTCTTAAAGGGCTTAATAAATCAGGCCCATTATATCCCATGGGGCCTTCCTCAAATGTAAATGAACAAGTACACATGCGCAAACAAAATCAGCCATTGATCTTGTGTGTGTGTAGTTTGAGATTGGGCAACATTATCGAGAGACAGGAGGAAAGAAGGTGAAGGCGTATGACAAAATGGAGAGTCCAAAAATGAAGGAAGGGGGGGGGGGGGCATTTACAAACATTAAAATGCTTCCCCACCTCCCAGACTGTAAGCTCTTCGGGGCTGGGTCCTCTCCTCCTCCTGTGTCACTGTCTGTATCTGTCATTTGCAATCCCTATTTAATGTACAGCGCTGTATAATATGTTGGAGCTATATAAATCCTGTTTAATAATAATTTATAAAATTGTATATAAATATATTACATAAATACTTTAATATTCCACTTTGATATGGCCACCTGTGTCATTTCTTGTATCTCTCTGTCATTTGCAACCCCTATTTTATGTACAGCGCTGCATAACACGTCCGTGCTATAGAAATACAGTGTTATAATAATATTAATGATATGCTGTGTGGATGAGTGTCAGAGAAGTTACAAAGCTACGAATGGTTAATTTTTAATGGATGGTTAATGGAAATATTTTATACAAATTAATATAATAAATTGAGCAACCCATTGGCATCATATGTTGCAATGTTAGAGAGGTGTGTATCTCTTCTCACAACATTGACAAGCTTGAAGATCTACCCTGATAAGTGCTCCTTTGCATATCCAATAAATGTAGCAAATATCTGCACATTATTAAAAAAAATTATCCTTTTTTCCCCACGGTGCGTCTTCAAATGTATGCTTTGTGAAGCATTGGAGTCATAAGCGATTCTTAGAAGAGGACACATTATCACATTATTAACATGCACCTGGATTTTTTATTTTTATCCCATTGATACAAACTTTTTTGCACAGCAGGAATCAAATACTCATTGCACAGCATCCAAATTACTTTTTTTATTGTATAAAATATTATATAAAAGCAGAGAGCACTCACAACTTTAATGCAGTTTAGCCATTTGCTTTCAACCATCCCCACAATGTTGCAGATCCTTCCTGCATACTTCACCTGGGCACTTGTTCTGTGGTGCCTGGAGGAGCTAAATCGACCAAAGATTGCCCCCCTTGTGCCATCAGGAGCTCACCTGCAACCCAGCATATCTCAGTGAACAGGTAGGACACCTGCAGCAAATGGCCAGAGGTGGCAGTAATTAGCTCGGTTTGAGCAAAAACACAGCAGTGGCGGACTGCACTATTACTATTATTATTATTATTATTATTAGCCAGTATTTATATTGTGCCAACATATTACACAACACTTTACTAAGTCCTTTGTCATATCACTAACTATCCTTCAAAGTTGCTCACAATCTAATGTGAATCTACAATCTATATGTGAATACACATCACTATCCAGACTGTTCTGAAAAAGTTGGGCACAGAGGGGGTCACAATCCACCTGGCAGATGGCCGAGATCTACAGGCAGACCACCATCAACCTGCAAGCCAAACCTGTTCAGTTTTAAATAAAAGTTATTTGTAATCCGTATACATTATAGCATGTACAAACATTAACAATGCTAAAAAAAATTATCACTTAAGTACTATATTCAATAATTTAAAGTATTTTGTTTCTCTTTCAGTGGGAACAAGTGTTAAGTGCAATATGTTGAATGTTGTATCCTGTGACAGCAGCAAGGACTACAAATATGGCATTTAGGTCTGCCAAGGATGATATTATCATCCCTACTACACAATCATTGTGGTATGATTAATATCCTTCATATTAGCAGCATGCACAACAGTGCCGGGAACTGATTATAAGGAATATATGTGCATATGTTTTTTTTGTAAGTGTATTTATCTGTTTATACTCTGTATTCATGACATTAGGCTTGTGGATGACGACGTATACGTAGAAAAGTGCACTGCCTTGTTCAAACAAAGTCCTTATCCAAGTACAAATATACAGCATTTATTGTCTACTTTGTTTTCTTTTAATAAGTTTTTGCTTTACAACGTTGGTGCACATATGAAAAAAGCATATAAAATCTTGATGTAAAGTATAAATTCATAAACTTTAATCAATCTATTCAGCAAAATGTTCAGATTACAGGATTTATACAGGAGTTGTATAAGTGTATATTCTGAATTGTTGGCATAACACATTTTTTACTGTATTTATTTTTTTAGTAAAAGCACTGTGACTGTCCATTAAAACAGTAAATAGCAATCCTGTTTAACATTGCAGAAATGTCTAATAAACATAGAATTTCTCAAAAATAATTTATTTATATGTCATTAAGAGTTTGCAATTTGCAACATTTTCTTGCCAAACAGATTAGGGATTTAGGGTATATTTGATGGGCAGATTCCAAATACGGTGTTGGTTTTGCTACATTGACCATAGTTTTTTAAAAAATGACCTCAATATTATCCTCAAAGAAAACTAATGAAACATGAAAAGCAAAATTAAACTAAATATGCCTAAGTATACAAAATTAAATATTTGAATTAATGTCAATATATTTTATATTCAGTATATTTACAGAACTAATCACAAAGAAGTCATTCAAGAACTCAGTTTATATGATTTCTTTTTAAGCTGATGATCAGGACAATCACGTTGAAGGCTCCAGCAGTAGTCTGCCATCATGTGTCTATCCCATCTGCCCCGATACCTTTCTTCCATCACCTTTATATCTTGATGGAACCTCTCCTCTTGTTCCCCACTGAAATCGCCAAGGTTTTCTGGAAATTCCTGCAAATGGCTACGGAGATAGAATACCTTTATGCTCATAGTAGCACCCAAATTTCTAAAGTTTAGGAGCAAGTTTTGTACCAGTTCTTCATATTTTGTGCTTTATGGTTACCTAAGAAGTTCTTGACAACCATGACATAGCTGTGCCAGGCAGAAGCTTCAGTATCAGTCATGTAACTTGTGAAATTTGAATCATTTATCAGTTTCCATATCTGGGGTCCATCAAAGATTCCTGCTTTTCATTTTTCAGTATTCAATCCAGGGAAGAATGTACAAATGTATTGCTTGTTCAGAGCTCTAACAAATTGCTTAATTAATCCCAACTTTATGTGTAGGAGGAGAATCATTTTTTTCTGTGTTAATCATTGGCTCTTTAATGATGATCGCTGCACCTTCTTTCATGTTTATCCTTGGAGGCCATTTGACTTTTTTCCATTGATCCTGCTTTGCTTTACGATCCCACAAGCAGCTGAAACATGGGTAATTTGGGTATCCACTTTGCTGTCCAAGTAGGAAGTTCACCATTTTTAAATCAACACATATGGAACATTGGTGTTCATGATAGCAAAGCTTTTGTAAGACCATTTTGATATTTTCATATTCTTCTTTGGTTTTGTTGTGTTACCAATTGGAATTAATGCACAGCAGTTGCCATTATACAGTAAAACAGATTTCAAACTTCGAGTGGAACTGTCTATGAAAAGCCACCAGCCTTCTGCTCGGTATTCTGGTACTCCCATATGGGCTAGTAGTCCAGGGATGTTATAACAGTACACGTCTCCATCTTTACTGAAATATGATGGGAGTGTCACATCTCTTGTCTATATTATCATATATATTTCAATCTATTGAAAAATCCTTTGCAAGTGAAAAAAACTTTTTTTTTGTTGAGCTGTGTTATCCAAAGGCTGCATTTAGTAAATTTTTGTAGGAGTGAAAGAGCTTCATATCACATGACAAATGAAATCCACAGGCAATCTATGTAGTAGCAGTTTGCATGCTTTTCTTCCCCTATGCTCTTGGAAGACCTGGTCAGCATGAAAAATAAAGTTAGAGATATGTGACAACAGAGGGGGTTTAGTAGTTGTGCCAGCAGAAGTGTTTCCAGGAATTGACAAAACCTGTCCAAAACCCAGAAGGCAAACAGCAATGCCTTCAGTGGCATTTTTATGGCAGAAGGGGTGTTTTTTCAAGCCTTGGCCCAGGCAAGCTTTAGGAAAAAAAACAAAAAAACAAAAACAAAACTGTGCCAGCAGCATAAGTGTCTCAAGCATTGGCAATTTGTAACTGGGCAACACTCAGTTATGGTCGAATAGCAGTGCAGTAGCAGAAGCAACATTCTTGTGACAGTAACTTGTTCCCAGACCCTAAATAAAAATCACCCTGAGACAGGAGTTAATAATTAGCAGCAGGACCATTTCCAGAAATAATCACCCAAGACTGGGCAACATTATATAAATGGTATATATTATATACATGGCATAAATTTCAAATATCGGTTGTGTTATGAGGGGGGTTACTAGGTCTTAGCCACCTCAAGACCTAGACAACAATAAGTCATACAGAAGTAAATTGTCTCAGCAGGAGCCAGGCGATGGCAAAAAGCAACCAAAAACAGAGACCCAAATATAAAAGGGTTGTGATAGTGGCAGCTTTCTTTTGCTGCCAGGAGTGTTCCCAGAAACTGGCACCTACAAAACCTGGGCAACAACAAAAAATACCATCAGACATCTGTGGCATGCAGAAGCATTCTAAGGAATTGCCATCCTAAAACTTGGGCAACACCAAAATGTAGTCAGATGGCCATTCTGTGACAGCAGCAATTTGGTCAAAGTTAGAGTGTTCCCAAGTATCAACACTCATAAAACCTTAGCAATATCTCTCCAGAGTGTTGACTGCCTACATACACACGTCAGATGATACCCAATATTTACCTTAGGGCTAGTTTCTGACGAGAATCTGGCGTGTGTACAGCACTCGTCCGACATCGCTCACAGATCTGTCCTGGGTGTGAAGAGAGCACAACGGGGTGCCGCTTAGTCGTTCTCCCTCTCCCCTTTCCATAGAGCAGAACAGGACTGTATGCACAACACTCGTTCAGTCTTTGTCCCTGTAAAGGATCAAGAAAGATCCTGTCCAACAACAATTACTGAATGTGTGTACATAACCTTAGTCTTGAGGCTGTCGTATTGCTGATCAGTCTTGTTCATACTAGCATTGCTGAGCAGGAACTAATTCAGAGTAGCCCATATTACTAATTTCTAAATACAGAATCTGCACAGGTAGATTGTTATGTACAAATACAAACCATCTTACTTTTTTCATGGCTATTTTTAAATTGTTTCCACTTTATTTTCTATTTAACCTTGTTATTTTAATAAAATACATCAGATTTTGCCACTAGATGTCCTCAGTGCCCTGCAGATGTGCTATGAAATGCGACAATTCTAGAAATGGCCATGGTTACTTCTCACTAATCAGTTTGTACTTTAAATTTTTAGTGCTATTTAAATTAAATGTCTCCTAGTGTAAAAATAAATATATATATATATATATATATATATATATATATATATATAAAATGATTTTGCAAACTTGAAACAATTGGATGATTGAGGAGTTATAGAAAGATGTGTGTGGCTTGCTCATCCTATGGAGGTCTGTAGATACTCAGTACTACTAAAACTATTTATATAGGGCAAACATATTACCCAGCACTGTATAGTAAATAGGGTTGCATATCAGTGTTAAATGCATCAAGACATTTGGTGACTGTAAATGTATGCTAATGTGCAATATTATTCTCTACTGGAAGTTCTGCACAGATTTTCTCTTTATTGCAAAAACATGTCAAGTAGGCATATTTTCACCAAGCATTTGGTGTTAATGTCACAGCAAACTTTTCTGCTTTATATAAATTATTATTTTTCACTTATAGACAATACTATTGATCTACATGCAGAAGCTATGTGATGTTTGAACCTACTTACATATTTATAGTACCAGGTGTTAAAGTATCAGATAGATTATACATTGATTGGTGTGGTGTAATTACTTCTGTTAGGTAGCCCATGCAATATTTGAAAGCATAACAAAAATAGTAAGGATTTGTTCCCACTAGCATGTTACATTTATTTCAGGTGGAAACATGCAATAATGCAATCCACAATATGAGCGGTCAGTGTACTCCCCAAACCCCTTTAGCTCGGTGCACCACCCGGCTGTTTGAGTGGTTACTGAAGAGTTGGTCACATTACAGTAACCGCCACCTGCCTACAATTTCTTCCATCAGGGCTTAAAAAAAAAGTTCTAGGTTGAATACTTGGCGGTTTTTGCTATTCATTCTTAAATCCAAAGCACCTTACCAGCACACAGCTATTCCACACATGACAATGCACTAGCATGTGCTGCTCATCTGAAAACTTGCTTGTGTGGTGGGTTATCAATGCAATACAAATGCCTTTAGGAAAACAGCACTGTAGCGGAAACAAAGCCAAAACGCAACACAGGCAGTATATAGCATTTGTAAACGAACACATTAAACTAGGGCTATCCAACCTTAGTCTTCAAAGGCCAGAATCCACACATTTTCTCCAACAAATGGAGGTACATTTTTATTGAGTATGTAGTTAGTAAATAGCAATAGAGAGAAAAGACTGCATAAATGAAAATCCTGGCTTGTTTATGGCACAAGAACTGCAGTGGGACAACTGTCTTAGATGGCAATAAAAGCGCCTTTACTCGGTTAACTAATGAACAGATCTACCAAAATGTTTCCGGCCTCACCTTAAAACCATCTTGGATTTAGGAATGCTGCGGTTCTGCATTTGCGTACCTGGACGAATCCTACCCCGTTTTAGTTTTATTTCTTTTTTTTTTATTTCCAAAAATACGATTTTTTGAGCGCGTTTTACTATATTTTAAGCCATTTTCACCAATACAGTTTAAACATTGGAAGCAGCAACTTTCATGATGTCATGATAGTGAAAAAAACTGAATACCCACCATATTTTTTTAAAAGATTTGATATTAGATGTCACTCTCCACCCCTCACGTATGACCCATCTTTCTCATTTGTAATGCTTTCTTCAACACCTGACATTTATCTTCCCCCCCACCTTACGTAACCATTTGTTTGTCCCCCATGTTAGAAGACTTCGGCTTTACCCTGATAAATGATACACACTCGCTCTACCATGTTATGATCATCAATTAGGGTCAGTTTTATTTTTTTGTATTTACTATTATGGTACAAATAACCATTTGTCCTACTAGATACTCTAAAATCATTTCATATCTGAAAATGAGAAACTGCCCTAGTTTGTGGTTACTGCATTTCAAAATTTTTAACGTGTGCTTTATTCATTACAAACTCCACATAATGCAGCTACTTATTTTCGGATTGTAAGCATGTGGCACAACACCTGATTTTCAAGAGCATGGTTGCCACAATGTAGCCTGCCTACACTACAAAGTGATAAAATGTCAGACAAGCACAACTAATTGGCATCACTATTGATTAATCTATAGCACAACTCCCACTTCTTAACTTGGGGAACCCATGAAAATTTTTAGGTCTTCGGGAACAGCTGCTATAATTACTTTAGCCACAACTTACATTATATTATAATTGTGGTCCATAGGAATGATTCCTCTTGCATTGCTGGCCAGTTGGAAGAATTTCACCACTACAGGGATAAAGGTCACCTAGAGGTAAATTGTCTTACTGAAGGCACCCCAACAACCTCTGAAAGAACCTCCGAGAGGTTTCATGGAACGCTGGTTGAGAAAAAACCGTAGCTTGTCAAACCCCAACCACAGTTAGGCTTGCCCACTACTTTCAGCATAAAATGTCCCCCCCACACCTCATGTGTTGTGTCAATGAATTGGTATGTGAACATAGTTGCATTGTACTCTGGGTTTTAAAATACTGATTCTGTTCATATTTAAAATGTTTATGTGTCAGCTGCTTTACCATTCATCAGTTTTGCCTATGCTTATTTTGTGAACAAAAAGTTAACCATATGTATGTGCCATGTTGGGTAATAAAGACTAAGGATGTCAAAATTAAATTGGTAAAACTTTATTCTATTTTTCAATTTTTTGCCATTAAACAGAAAATCTGGAGCCAAGTTTTGTTTTTACAAAGGTAGGTCTCTTAACAGAAGAACCCCTAAATCACAGAAGTAGAAAAAAAAAATAGAAAAACACAAGAACTCTTCCATCAATCCAGGAAGAAATAAATCTTGATCTTTCTGGTTTAAAATACTTTGAATAAACGTACTTCCTGGTTTGAGCATTTGTGAGGGGCAGCAAAATCTTACGGAAGGGAAGGGGGGAAAAGGCTTTAAGGATACAGCCACAGGCCTGCCTGGGTAATGGCAGGTTGTAAGAAAAAAACAATTGTCTATTTTTTGCTGATGCAAGATCAGTATAGCTATGAAAAGCCTAAACAAGTTAACTGTATGAGTGGTTTCTGTAAACAAAGAAAAAAAACAAAAATAAAATTCAGGCACATTTTAATCTCCTTTACACTTCATGAACATTTAGAAGCTGCCCACGAAAGCAGCAAAGAAAAAAAACCCTGTGCGTTTTTAGATTAAGCTTCACACTGATGGCACATGTCACCCTTGAGGAAATCTGCGTTTCTACAGTTGTTATAAAAAAAAAAAAAAAAAAAATTCAAATGCTTTCAGATCCTAAACAGCTTGAATTCAGACACTTGAATAAAATATTCAAATTTTGATACATATAAAAAAAAGTGAGCATTTGGCTGTCATTCTTTCAATGAAAGAAATGAGTGCTTCAAAGCATTGCTGAATAGAATATATTCCACCATCAATAAGTGGTCCTCTTGCAGAAGGGAGAGAAAAAAAAAATTCAGTAACAGGAGGTAGAATATATGCTAAACAGTGTCAAGTGCAGAATTTCAAAGGGTTAAGTCACACTTTTTCGGACATGAGGGCAGGGTGGGGGAAAAAAAAAAAAAGAAAGTTGTTAAGATGCACAATTCAAATCAAAGCTTCTTTAAAAAGGAAACAAATGTACTAAGGCTTCAACTTAAATCCTCACTTGCAAATGGGCATAATTTAAAAAGGATTGGTTTCTCGATTTTCCTAGCTGAATGCAAGATGGAAGGTGTTAAAAATAGATGTAACTGTTAAATAGAAAGATTCTCCAAATTCAGGGGCTGCAAAAAAGGATGTTGCTCTTCATGGTACCCCCGTGATATACTTAATTAGGTAATGTGCTTTAGTGCATGGGAAATTCAGTCGATGACACCAGCTTGACGGATCTTTCTCTCTGTGCCAAATCCCTGTATGGGGAAGAATGAAAAAAAGTCAGCATCCTGTAGCATAAAGCAAATCCATTCTGAACTAAAGATTAATACATGGTCAGAGCCTTTAACAGGTATAAGTTCTGTATTTGACCACAACTATTTATGTCCAGATTGTGTAAGGAAAAATCAAAAAGTGTCAGAAAACTGGCTGCCTGTATACTAGATTAATGGTTACTCCATTTCAGTTCATGGGCACCAGAGGACTACTCTATGGACACAACTATGTGTGCCTCCAACCACTTTCTGTAAAACACAAAAGCCATCTTTTCAAACTATGGAATGAATATAAGTGAAAATGAAGACTTAACATTTCAGGTTAACTTAGACTTGCTTAATATGGAGGTCTGTACTAAATACAAAGATTTCTGAACACTAGGCTACATTTCAGAAGGGTAAGATGTTAGCTTTTGGCAATCCTCAATTTTAAATTGGTCTGCTGTTATTCAACAAGGATAAATAAGCTCCAAAAAGCACACAATCTATACAGTACCAAGTGGTATCATTTGAACTCATACTCCAGTTACCACACACTATGTCAAGTACAGAGAAACATTTCTCCCCTAAACTTTTTAAAGAGGCGTAAACTTATATATTTAAACATAAAGCTTCATGTCTTAATTAATGCAAACATAAAAAACAAACAAACACAAACAACAAGTACAAAACCCCACAAACCTTTGTGTTATCCGGACCTCTAGGCTGACGCAGAACCATAAGCCGTGGGGCACTAGCATCATCCAAGGTTATGCTCTTTAGACGACTCACCAGTCTGTCAGGACGAGGGGCTGCTACCATTTCAGGGCCTTTGCTAAGTGGGAAAATAAAATTGTTTTGTTTGGTAAATAAATCGAACTTTCTTGTATATTGTACTTCAATAGAATAGTGCCTATTCCTTTACAGCAAGCTTCCATGGACCTGTGTCGCCAAATACACTACTCAAATGGACCTGTGGCCACCATGCCACATGATTATAGGGACTTTGGATAATTTCCTTTTTAACCAACTTGAAATCGCTAAACAAGATATTAAAAAAAAACAAAAAAAACAAAAAAAAAAAAACAAACCACACACAAAACAAACCACAACCTATGACAAACAGTCGAAAACAAAACGTCAAGGGAGGGAGATAAAATGCAACTTCACCTGGTACAGCGATGAGAGAATAACGCATACTGGAAAGTATCTGGTATTGATATACAAATTGGGGCAACACTAAAATTATGTATCTAAATGAGAAGACTGACATGTGGTATACAAAAGAGCAGCAGGTGGAGGATAAGTAGTATTACAAGCTCTTGAAACCCCCTTCAGGGAAGAATCATTTCCCACACACACCAAAATGAACATAGGTCAATAGGTCATAGGTACATTTTGTTATTTCATTCATTATTAATAAAATTTTAAACATTTTAAATTTTAGTACACGAACCAAAAACAATCCCCTAGTTGTGTAATGCAACTAGATAGCAAAATGTAAAAATTGCATAGGTCAAACAGCGACTAATTGTGCTACACAAAATTGTTCACAGGCAACACTTTGAAAATCCTTCATACCTCAACTAGGAACTGTAGCTCATTCCAGCAATACCAAATAAATGTGGCTTAACTGTCAATTTCATACACATGCGTGTTCATAAATGGGGTTTTGTAGTTTATTCTTTTTAAAAAGCCCCTTATGTAGCCTCTGCTGTAGAAGATGTAAGGGCTCTGTTTTTAACAGTAAAAGGGCTTAGGTGAACTTCCAGGCAGACACCTAAACACATGTTTTTCAACCCTGTACTTGGGTAAAACCGTATTCCTGCACATAAAAATGTTTGCAGGTAAGCAACCTCAGTCAGCCAACCCCAGGAGATCCTACAAATTTGGAAACCTTACAGCACAGTACATTGTTGTCCAGGACCCACCTCAACTTGTGACTAGGTGAGGGAACAGAAAATTGATTAGATCATCACTGCATTATGGTTAAACACTGTTGCTTCCTATCAGGCAGGTGCAATCAAGTAGCACCTTATTGGCTTTTGCAGGGTCTGCAGATTAGAGGATATTATGGTACTTTTCTATCTGTAGGTAATAAAAGATATAATAATCACATCTGCTTACAGTTCAGTTATAACTGTGAAGGCGAACACCAGCAACCAAAACAAACGACGCAACTAAGCGAATTACCTTAATAATTTAACATTACAGCCGCTGCATTTCCCAGTTCGCTGATTAAGAATAACAGAGAATTCCACCTCATCCCCAGCCTGGAGCTCTACTCCATCTTGGATTTCCTTTACATGGAAGAAAAGCTTCTTGCTCTCGCCTATTTCATAATTAATGAAGCCAAACTGAAAGAAAGTAAGCAAGACTTATTAGCACTTGATAATTTAGCAATGTAACTCACAACTGAACCTACAACATTCATGCATATAACATTTAAAAAGATTGTATGGAAAACATCCAAGCACACTATCCAGTATAGTAAACTTAAGACATCTTTGTTTCTACACACAGGTTTACTATGAAAACACATGCTTCGCTGAACACAACTGGGCTATGGAAAAGGGATCTGGCTATTGAAAATCTGGGAGTAGATGTGCATCATTTGGACACAACTAAATCTACCATAATGATTGGATGTCAATTTCTTGCACCTCCACTTTCCATTTTTGAGCAAAGGATCATGCCATAAGCAAGAGACAGTCTTGTAGTTCAAATTGATATGCATACAAATATTTACCATCATTTAAATGTAAATGTCACTTGCACAGTTTAGTCCATCGACTGGACTAAAAGTAGGTCAAGTAAGGTTCACTTCCTCAAGTAGGAAGGAATTCTAAGTATACTTAGGGGTGGGGAAACCCCACATACACCAAGAAAAAAAAAAAAAAAAGCTGAAAAACTGAAATAAAAAGGAAATGAAAATTAATGCTTGCACTGAGAACCCACCTGATCTTTTACACACTCAACAGTACCCCTGCGAAGTGGCTCAATATTGCAGGCCATTGTCTGCCCATTCTGGCTTAGAACACACATCTGGAATTTGACGGTTTCTCCTTTTTGTAGGCAATCCGCTTTGCTCACCATTCCCACAATACCAAAAGGGATAAGACGTCCTTTCATGCTAGCTGGAAGACACATTGAAAAGAATAAAAACAAAGCTTAACCAGGACTGCCTAAACGAAAACCCTGTTCAAAAGTCAGGACCACCAACAAAAGTCTACACATTAATAACAAATATATAGTAAAATTACTATAATGCATATTGAGACGTACATTTATATGTATATCAAAGGGGTGTCTTATTTTAACACAATGACAGATCAACACGTTGTATTGTTATGCACGACTTTTACCTTGAACATAAAATCTGACAGAAAATATATTTTGGAGAATGCCTTATTACCCAAAAATGTTCAAGTATAGCAAACAATTTCGGTTAACTTGTTTTATCAATACCTTGCTTGTTCGTATCATCGCTTGTTTCAGCTTCAGCTTCCTCAGCTTCTTTAGGAGTTTCCTCAGCTATTTTCTGCTTGTCAACAACTAAAAAAATTAATAATAAAAGTGTTTTTTTCTTTTTTACACCAAGAGACCAATTTGGTAATTAAAAAAATGCCCTACAATCCCCCACCTACGCAACCTCCCAACAAACTACCCAAAAGTGTATCAATGACATTTATTATTATAAAAAGAACACTGGTGTTGCCCAGTAGAAATACTTACAAATCTCCCCCAATTATCCTTTAGCCCAGCTCTTGCCATAAAATGTACAAACATACACACCAAATAAACAGGCAATTCTTCACAAAAAATCTACCACAGATAATATGGATGCTAGTAAAGCAATTATGGACAAACTTTTTTTTCAAATGCGCAAGATAATAAAGTGACAATAACTGAACATAAAATGTTGATTTTAATGTTATTTATACATAGCCCAACAATTATGAACACATACCCTCGTCAAGAAGCTCAATCATGCCTTGATATTCTGTTTGCGTAGGGTCGACACTGCGCAAAGGCCGCACAACTCTACCCCAGTATACAGTAGGATTTACATCATCGGTTGATCCATTTACTAAGTCCCGAAAAAAAGTAAAAAAAAAAAGCAAATAGCAAATAATCAGACATGGCCCTTATTATTCTATAGATGCACAGCTAATCCAAAAAGTATTGAGCCAAAAAAACTTTCAAAACCTCACCTTGGTGAACCCTTGTGACCCTTTCAGCGCTGACCTTGTTCCCCTTGCCTTTGGATAAGCAGTACTCCACCATATCTCCAAGGTCCAACTTGTCTACATCTCCAGAATACTCACTTAGGGGAGATAAAAAAAAAAAAAAAAATGTTTTTTTTCTTTGCTAGTTTCTATTGCACTACAAGTTCACTTTATACAACGGTAGACATATCCCTTTGGCAGTAAATAACTGGAAAAAAAAAAACCTTTACCTGTAGTGAAAGAAGATTTCTTTATCATGATTGGAAGTTTCAATAAACCCAAAGTTATCTTTTAGAGTGGCCACATAACCATGAAATCTTTTGCCGTTGGAATTGCGTCCAAGAACCTTAATGGATACCGCACTCTGCTGACCGGTTCTTTTGGCTTCACAAATGCTAAACTCAACCTAGATAAAAAATATTTAGATTAAGTTCTACCAAATACAACAAATTTGCATGTCTAATCATGCCAAAAAACCTTTTTATTGCATGGCCTGCTTTAAGAGGTTTACAAAAATATAGGACCAACCTTATCTCCAACCTGAGGCGTAGAAGATCCTTCTAAATCCTTGAGGTGATAGCAGACCGTAAGTCTAATTCCACAGTCTTCATAAGAGATGATTCCTTCTTCACCCTCCTAATAGTAAACAGATTTAACTTTTATTTTTCTATTACCTCAACATGCACACACATTTTAAAACAATGCTATTTCCCAGATGCCAAATACAAAGCTCTTAAATTGTCTGGGTGCTGGTGAAATTCCATTGTAACCTCAATCACTATATATAGAGCCTTGTCGTTGGTACATATGAAATCAAAGTTTGGTAGTAAAGTGTGGACACAAAATACTCACATTTTTTAAACTATCTTGTGGACTAAGAGAAACCAAATTATTTAAAAACAAAACAAAATTAAATACAATTCAAACCAAAATAAAGTAGCATTCATTTACATCTGACTGTTCCATTTTTATTTTATATTCAAGTTATATCTGAATAAAATTTAAGTTGGATATGATAAGACCTAATTAGACTACCCCACCAACCAATGACTTCAACTTGTTTTACAGAAATATATATAAAAAATAAAAAACGGGCAATCAGAATACCTGACTGATGTAGAAATGTTAGTCCACAGTAGTTTATCTACGTAATCTGATACCCCCTGTGCATGCAAAGGACAGCTGAAGTCTAAAAATCTACCATAAACTCTCCAGTACAAAAACACCATACTCTACTCCGCCTAAAGATATTACTTTTAGATAGTGGAGTGTTTAGAATTATGAAACATTCAGTCATGTGCCCCCTTACAGGTTGCTGGAATGAAGTGGACAAGCTGCACATAAACACCAAATGACATCTGTGCCAGTCTACTTGACAACGTCATTACAACACTGCTTATTATAGCCTTACAATATTATGCTCATTTCAATAAAAAACCTGTAATGTGCTGTTAAGATGAAAACTCATCAAAAATGAGACATGCATAGGACACTGGAAATCCGAACACCACTGCAGCGTTACACAGGCTAAAGGAATCACTAATCAGTGACTAACTCACACCATGCACATTAGCTTACCTTCTCTTTTTTCTGAACACAAAATTAAAAAGGAAAAAAAAAGTGTAAATAACTCATGTAGAATGGCATATTATCTAACTAAAAATGTATGAAGAGTCGCACAACCTTGTCTTCAGAATATCAAAAAACTCATGGCAGGTGTCTTACCTTTTCTTTTCCTTTGTTAGGGCTGCTAGATTTAGCACTGGCAGCTGTGGATTCTTTTTCAACAATACCAACAAATCGATGATCTGATTGCGTGTGAAAGGAGACTGTTCCTTTTGGGAGCTTTTTAATTCTGATTGCATGATTCCTTTGAGCCGAGAGCATGTCCTGTAAAGTAGAAAAGGGTTAGAAGATGCTCCGAAACAAATTTAGGAGGAAGTGGTCAGTTTATAGCAGATTTTACAATCTGCTCTCTACCATACACTTCTATTACTGCTTAATGGATTCTTTTGCTCTAAGAGCTCGGTCACATGACCATTTCCCCCTCCTATCCCCTTTTAGGAAGAGAGAAAGGAGAAGTAAAAGATTAGCTTTGTGGGGCCATAAACATTTAAAATAGTATGGCTTTACTAGTCCTTGTCTCAGACGTGATAGAAAAGTTTTGTCCGAACTAAAAATTCCATACACTACGACTGCAATTCAGTTTTACAGAAAGTTAAAGATTGAGAGAACAGAAGCCTAGGGTGACAACACTGCTTCTTCAAAGACACAGTACAGTCAGGGAGCTTTGTCACCCTGGGAGAAGAGGACAGTTAAAGAATGATGCCTGAAAAAGAAAACTAAGGCTGCCACAACATCTAGAACCTGGAAATATTTTGGGTTTAGATAAAACTATTCTGTGTGCCTCTCTAAAGCTGCAAAGTTTAAACAATGTTTTAGCTTTAGTCCCAATTTAAATTTAAAAAAGAAACCTGAATGTTTCTTACTTACTCAAGAGCTACCAATGCTGACCTGATTTTGAAGATAGTTGTTCCAGGGCTTTATCCTTCCTTCACTACCTGGTGCATCGGTGACCTGGAACAAGCAAGTGTCTATCTATATGAACAAGCATTCAATCATATGCTTGTTTTGGTTAAAGCAAAGATAAGCATTTACCATCAAAAACAAATCTGTATAGGCAGGTCCCATATTTGTACAATATAAAGACCTGTGACCAACTAAATACAAAATTAACATTGCTGACTGTCACAGAGCAAGGTAAGGGGCATTTATTCAAACCAATACTGGCTTAATCTAAAAAAAAAATTACAGATCCAGAAGTAGTGTGCAGTGATGGCAATCTACAAACACCCACCCCTATTTTTGATCCATGTCTGTAAAACCCATGATTGGTTAAAAAATACAAAAAAAAAACCAAAACAAAACTGTGGGCATGTACTTTAGAAACAAGTCAGCAACGGCAGATATTGTCAATCCCAACAGATTCTTTTAAGTATATCATGACACAAATAAATACAAAATCAAATTATGTTTCTGGAGCCAAAAAAAAAATCTGTATTTGGGTACCTACCAATTTGATCATGATGGGGGTAAATAATGAGTCAACTCAGGACCCGCCCAGTTATAAGACAGCAGCTAAATTAAGGACCAAATGACTAGGAAACCACTATTGCACCCAATAGTCATTACATTTACTAAAGCAAGACAACAGATTATGTTGGAACATTTACTTACAGGTACCACGGTAAACTCTACTTCATCTGAAATATGGAGCTGGTTTCCGTCCAGGACTTCACTGAAGTGAAAGAACATTCTAGCATCCCGGTCAACACATTTTATAAAACCAAAACCATCCCTCATTGCTGCGATGACACCCTGTGCATGGTGGGGAGGAACAAACTTGATAAAAATACCAGTTTATAGTTTTCTAAGATATGTGCCCTAATTTTAACTTCTATATGGACATAAACTTATGTAGACGTGACAATCAGATTTTAGAAGTGGCAATTTTTTAATGTTACAAACAGCACCTTAAGAAAAGAAGACTAACGTTTTCAATTTACCATTTAGGGCTAACAAACCCCCAACAATATTACTTAACAAGGTAATAAAAACAGTATAAACCACACATGACTCCCTACCAAGTTGGGTGGGACTTCCTCTCCCACAGTGAAAACTGACTGTACAAAGTAGCAGTAACCCTAAACCCAAACCTAACCCCCTAGCGACTGGAATGGATACATATATACATACACACATACACACACATTTTATTACACAGATCAGAAAACATATGTATGCACATAGATTGGGGAAAAGATTATGTGCCATCACCTAGAAGGAAGCATTGTGCATGTACGAATGTATATCTAAAGGCTTTTCCTTTAAAGTTTTCCTTTTTGCTACAAAACAGAAGACCAAAAGCAACACTAACCATTTCTCTGGCCTCATCTGTAAACTGAAACGTATCAGAAAGAACTTCAATGTTTGTGGCACGCTCAAGTTTGTCCCTTCGATCAGTTGAAATGTTGAACCGCACATGATCTCCTTCTAGAAGGGTCACCTTAGACTTGGTATCTTTATCACCAAAAGGAAGCTCTTTAGGAATAACAAAATCAACTTTTATCCGTCCTGGAAGTGGATCATTCTGTTTGGTGGGGGGGGAAAAAAAAATGTTTCACTGGCAAATGAAGGACTTCTTGTTACACACTGCTACTGAATTACAAATATACAGTCACACAGGAGTATGCTAGTACATTTTTTAGAGGGGGCGGGGGAAGATGCTGTAAACACTACAATGGAGGAGTATTGAAATATGACAAGCATTACCTGATTTTTGTTGGGTACTTTAGGGATAATTTTGGTAACTGTTCCTTCAAAATGCTCAATGCTGATATCTTCAAAAATAACAGTTCCTTGAGGTAGAAGCCTTACATCAGTTGCTACTTCTTTACTCTGCAAAAGCAAAGGAAAAGGGGTAAAAAAAAAAAAAATGAGAAAAGCCCAGGCAGCATAGTAGAAACCTATACAAAACTGGTATACTTACATTTCGATCCTTGATGGTGAACTCTACATCGTCACCTGGTTGCAAGGCTTCAATGTCTCCCTTAAATTCACTATAGTGAAAGAAAATCTCTTTTACAACATCCCCTCTCTCAATGAATCCAAAGGCTTCCTGGAATATAAAAAAAATAAAATAAAAAAAATCATGTAGCAGGAATATTTTTGGAGCACAAGAGTATAGGCACAAGGAGAGAAGAAAATAAAACGTTTTAAGTTACAGAAAGGAAGTTGCTATTTTGGTGCACTCCCATGCTTTTTTTTTTTTTTTTTTTTAAATCACACAATACTTGGTTTAAAGGAGGTCTGAGCATTCAGGTTGGCATTAAGCTTGTGTAAGGCTTCTAAAGAGGATTTAAAATTCATTGCTGGTTCATTTGATTTGCTTCAGAATTCCTATAGACTTGCAGGGTGAGTGAAGCAGTACTGTCACAAACAAATGCTTGTCAACACTGGCTCTTAAACCCTAAAAGCCAAAACCATTACCAAGGAAGAACTCCAAGTGGTGCTTTTTTCTTCCTCCAGTTTCCCTTTAAAGGGTGAAGCTATACTGTAGCATTCCCCCCTCCATTTTAGTCTCTAATTTCATATTAATCTGTGAACTTAATTTCAGTTGCATTTCAGTTCTTTAAAAGTGGTGTATATGGGTCAAAATCGTTTATACTATGTTTACGCACACCTCAAATAGCCAAAAGTAGTTATGTAACAGAAATGCCAGGTTACAAATGTTTTACTTCACAGCTTGGGAGGAAGGCAAAAGAAAAAAAAAAAAATGTATACATTCATTTTACCAGCTATTTAGGATTGCAGATATTTACCTTCATGGCACACACCACACCTTGACAACGCATTTGTTTCCTTTTCATCAGCAGCATAATGTTTCGAGCGCTTACTGCACCAGTGCTAAATAAGGGGGAGGAAGTAATAACAAAAAAGTGAGCTGTAACCAACACTGAACATTAGATAATGGAAACATGTGCTGGTCATTCGACTACATTATAAAGGAAAAGAACTAAGTATTCATTTCCAAGGGTCATGTCATATATTGGACATGTGCCCAATATAATTTGAACTGGTGCAATGCACTACCATTCATTCTGAACAGCACCTCAATGTTTCTTCAGTGCAATATGCTGCATCCCAGGGCCATTCACAGTAGTACTGAGCACTGCTTTTAGCTCTGCACTGGTCTGATTTTTGGACTGCAGTTTTATGTTTACAACTGAGCGTTAAATACAGAAAGATATAAAATAGCTTTTTTGATAACAGATGAATTGTAACATACTTAAATTTAAATAATGTTGGAGCCCAAATTTATGATTTGTTAAATACACCTGAATTATTTTATTGTAGTGTATAGGCAACAAGTAATTTTGTAATATTTTGTATTCTGGTAGGTTCAATTTTTTCAGATTTTATTGATCAAAATATTTGGGATTACATTTTTTTTGGCATTGTGTTAAATTTTATATTTTATATTCTGTAATGGCAAAATTCATTTGACATCTAGGTATGATCGATTTGGCAGTGGAAGGGGCTAAATATATAGCAAATGACTGGTGTTACCACATTTGTAGTTATTTGTTCTTAACATGCAGAAGTAAGGTCCACCCCAAGGATGCTTGGGTTAGGCAGAGTTTTCTTTGGATGAGTGACATTACCATGTTAAATTTTTGAGAGCAGTTTTCATTTTATCTAGGTACACATGTCATTTTGACGGTTCAATAAATTGATTTAAACTATTGCAGGTTCTCCTGTACTGGAAATGTGTTATTGTTGGAAGACAGGTACATTACAGGAGGATACTGCTGTCACATTGTATAGCAGATGTTACACAGTCTTAAGGATCACAATGACAGGGTGTATAAGGATTTGCTGAATGAGGTTGAAGTTACTTAAACCAAAACGCAGGAATATCTATTATATAGGAAGGTGTAGAGTGCAGAGCTGGAGTGCTTTGCCTGGCTTCAGTGTATAGGGATCTAGTAACACATGTTTGATTAGATCTACACAAAGGATTTTATATTAAATCTACTTGCAGTTATTTATGCTATGATTTAATCATAAAGACTGAACTTCCAAAGTGGTCACATTTAGAAAATACAGGCTGCAAAGTACCGTTTGCACAAATCGTCGGTCTCAATAGTTTAGGATAAGCAATATTAGTGTTGGTCATTTGAATACTCTACACTACAAAGCTTTGTGGACTACAATGAAAAGCAAGGTGGTTGGCAACTTACTGCTTGTTTGTCTCAATCACAAAATTAATTTTATCTCCAGTTTCAAGCTGAATATTTCCATCAACATCTTCTGGGGTGTAAGTTAAATAAAACACTTCCTGAAATAAAAACAAAAAAAAAAAAAGTATTAACTTTTTGTAAAAGAAAAAAATCTATCAAATTGAGAAATCAACATTTGCACAAGTCAACTTTTTTGTTGGGGGGGGGGGAGCTGCTTTGAAACAACTGACCAAACAGATTATAGGGACATTCAATTATTCTAGTGAATGCGTTAAATACTGGATTTTTTTTTAACCTACCAGAGCATGTATTATTCAGTGGATCAATATGGTCCAAATATTCTAGTCCAGTACCATCAAATAAGACATCCATTTGAGCAAACACATACAAGTGGTAATACACATACGAGCAAGACCCTAGAAAAATCCAATTCTAACTCATGCATGCAACACAAAAAGGTAATAAAGGGATTAGTGTCATCCTGCTAGTTGGACTAAGAAGGGTGTGTGTGAGAATCAGAATTACAAATATTACAGGTAAAGACATTCTTAATTACCCCATTGCGTTCGTAACACACACTCCCTGAGGGACTCTGACCCGGAGCAGCTGGAGACTTGCTCTCTAAATTCTGAGGCACAGCGCAAACAACCTGGGAATGAAAGTAGGCCAATACTAAGCAGATTGCACTGTACATAAAATTGTTAAATTCAAAAAGCATGCAACTGAAATTTAAAAGGTTTCCAATGTAAATGGGATTTTTACTTGCATATGTTCAAATGGTAGTTTAGCATAATGCAAGAATTGTTCATTACATCTTCAATACAACATGTGAACACAGGAGGGGATCACTTATCTGCATAAAAATCTGTCTGAAACCACAGTTCTGAACACTCAGGGAATCCCTGTATTTGTTGTACAATAAACTTCATAGCAAAAACACTTGGCAACTATGTATGCTGGAGAAGGGACACCAAGTTTGCCATGATCTTTATATGTGTGGTGTTTATGCAGTCAGAGTGAAATTATGCACCCCACCAACCAGTTCAGTTCTAATTTAATTAAATTAAGTATATTTTAATATATCAATAGAATAGAAAACAACGTGAATAGCACAGACACCTAGATGATGCAGTTAGCAGTACATTCATTTTCAAAAGGCTACCTACCACATGGTAGATAAAGCGCCTACACCAAGGTACATTTAGATATGTAAATCTGAATGTAAAATTATAACTACCTTTAGAACTTAACATTTTGTATATCTGTGCACCCATCCACACCATTTGACCTCCATTCACCTTGCAAACATGGGAAAGTATAAAGAGTCTTTGCTGGCTTCAGATTTCTCTTTTGGTATGACGTTGGCAATCATGAACTCATCACCATCTCCCTAGGGGGTCTAATAACATTAGCCCACACACACATTACTTGTGTTATAGCACATTTGTTATTTGGCAATTTACACTGCCAAAAGTTACAGTACACAAGGTACCTTATAGTTCCTGAATTTAAGATGTTGTTCAACAAAAATATACAAAATGCAGCTTTGGCTCCAAATATTTCCCACCTGACAATTTCCATCCAATATACATGCTATTCAGGGAGAAAATTGTATCCAAAGGATCCACTATAAACATTATCCTACTACCAGTGAACCGGTGTTGCTTGCTATTAGTTTAACCAGGGGAATCCAAGGGTCAGCTATTTCGGAGACTAGGAAGAGCAGTAACGCGAAGCCTAGAGATTGGCTGCTAGATTCACAGAACTGTCAAATAGAGACAGTCACATGCTTCTCCATACCCAGGAGTACCAGATTTTTCATTCAAAACTAAAACGCATCACTTTGGTAACAGGACAAGCATTCCAAAATGTACATAGAAACACAAACCTGTCCATTTATTCTCTCTTCTGGCAAAATTTCAGTTTTTATTTTCACTAATTTGACAGCAATTGGTTTACCAGTACGTCTGTCTGACGACACCTCAAACTCCACATCATCTGTAAGAGAATGAGAATGAGCAGTCAGGAATCAACATGACAAATACCTTATGCACACACGTAACATTCACATAGCAACATGACCAGTTACCATTTCCACCAGTCTCAGAGTAAAAAAATATTTTCACTTGGTAATTTTAAACACTTTCTGTCTAAGTCTATCTTCATACCAATGACAATTTTATAGGTTTTAGAAAACACTCAACCATTCATGCATATTTGCAAGATACCCAACAGATCTGTTTAGGCAACCAAACCAGCAGCATAGCAAGTGCCAATATGTGAGGATTAGCTCTAGGGCAATTGTTTACAGTTTACTCAACACTGTGGGGCCATAAAGGTAACGAGTTGTTCAAGACAATCGGGGGCCCTGTGCTTCAAAGGCACTTTAAAATCTTGTCTGCCATATCTACTGTGTTGTGTTTGTGTTGACTTCATATAAAATTTAACTTCATTTAATTACTGATTTTCAAACCAATGTTTTTGGTAAACTATAGCCAAGGGGCAAGAACAAAATATATTTCGGTTTACAAGACTTTTAGATGTGGATGCCATTTCTCTCTTTTCGAGCATCTACTTTAACATTGTGATTCTTGCAGTTACTTATTCTTTTGTGAAAGAGCTTTCCCATTTAGGAAATAAGTCTGACCTCCATGTCATGCTTTAGTTCTAATACACAATGTTGTCAAAAAGGGGTTAAGACTGCATACTATAAGGGACAACACTGGATGTGCGAAGAGCTTCCCGGCCTAATGGCTCTGCCCACCACCAGGGAAGCCCCCTGAAGTGAAATCCCTCTCCTCCCTATGCATTGTGGAGGAAGGGGATTTACCTTCAGGGAGCGTTCCCTATTTACCGCAACGGCGGAAGTATCAAAGCCCGCTGCGGTAAAAAGGTGAGCAACAGCAAAGAGGTGGCACCGGAGCTCCGGTAGTTCCTATTAAGGTCTATTAGGAAAGAAGATTGGGGGGGGGGGGGGAGAACAGATTAAACAGCAGCTTGCCCTGTCACCACCGATTTCTTACCTCCTACTTTAAGTTCTTGCAAGTTCCCATTGTATTGTGAACAGTGGAAGAAGAGTCTGGCTTGACGTTCTGAACACTGAATAAATCCATAGGATGTAAGCAATTTTTCAATTATGCCGGTTTCACGCAAAGCTGATGTACCATTTGGGTACCCATTATGTCCATTGTTGTGGAGAAGATTTGGATCAAAGCTCATCTAGTTTAACAAATAAAACATAGTCAGGGATATAGACAAATTTTATTGGCAGTATTGTATGCAGGGTGGAGGGGAGAAAAAAAAAGAAAGAAAAGTGAAATGCCCATCTTAGGAAATTGTACAGGCTTGCTTAGTTGTATAACAAAAGCAAAAAATTAACATATGATTCACACAGCATAAAACATACAAACAAGTGAACACATGAAGCAATGTTAGGGAAGAAAAAAGGGGATGAAAAAGTTTAATGGACGACTAGTAAAAAGTAACAATTATCTTCAAAACGTCTTTTGCTTTAAGGTAATGCAAGGTTCCCAAAAACTGATCCGACATACTAATTTATTATGAAGTTTTAACATCCAGGAAACTAAACAGCACACAGATTATCTTAAACTACCTACATTGGTCAGGGGAGGGGCCAATGAAGACCTAACACAAAAAAAATTGCTCCAACTGCCATCTGGACCATAAAATTGCTTCATCCACACATGTGTCATGTCCGTACTCCCTGTAGCAAATTACTATTATGATCAGAAAGTAAGTTGCATGCTTTCCCAGATCTTTTCACACATGAGCAAGAATGTTTAAGTATGTGAAGCTGGGTAAGGGAGTGGTTAACCAATATTAATAGCTACATTTTTCTGCTGTCAGTTTCCTAAAATGTGCCCCAGCCCTTAGAGGTTTGGGTAATTTCAGTGCAAGTTAGTGACGCAATACCGCTCATTGTCAAATCAAAATCAGATACCAAATTGGAATCCATACCGCTATTCAACTGAAGACACACATATGCTTAGTGTGTTACAATCAAACCGTGCACAAATCTTCCAACTCTGAAAAACCATGCTGTGTGCTTATACAGTACATGGCCTGACTTACAGATCTCTGGTACAAAGGGGTCCTCTTCTGCTTTTTAGGCCCACATGAACTGGAGGTATGAGTAACAGGAATTGCAGCAGATGGGGTGAGGGGTTCGGATAATGGAGTAAAGAGTTTCTCCATCACACACAGCTGTGGTAAACAGTCACATATGTAAATGAGAAGGTAGCGCCAAAAAAGTTATACAATCCCTTTATACCTAAGTTTTTCTGTATACATGGACAAACCATACCTCACTGCCATTAAAAACATGAATACCTGCACACAATTTCAAAAGGCGGTGTCAAAGGAAAATTATATAAGAATAATCCAATGGAGCAAGTTTTCGATCCAATTTGCAGAATACTAATTCTAGGCAAGTCAAAGGTTATAATGTGGACTAGTGTGGAGCCCATAAAATAAAGGCTATTTTTACAAAAATTCCTTATTTTTTGTAATTCTACTTCAAACACTCATAAAATTACTATGTTTTTAACATGCATCATATCACAGCAAATGTACTTTGATAACTCACACCTACACACATTGTAAACCTACCAACAAATATTATCACACTAGAATACCATAGTTGTAGAGTTGAGTTGTAGTTCCAAAAGTTGGCCACTAGATGAGTGGTAGTAGCTACATTTTTGGGGGGTTTAACTACCGTAAAACCCACTATGGGAGCAGTTTTCTAGCTTTGAGGCCATTTGTGTAAGCAGTCCCTTTCAGAGCAATCGAAGCACCCAAGGAAGAAAAGAACCATGTGATGGTATAGGAAGCATCTAAGTGCTGATGCTTGCAAGCCAAGAAAAAAAAGCTCATCTGTTCCCATTCAGTACAACAATGGATTGAGACGTTTGCAATTGACCCTAGTAAAAGGTTTTCATGTATGTTTAAAAAGCATTAATGGAAGCAAGTTCCAAATAGCATTTTTTTCTGTAATCAGTTTATTACCTTCTTGGTCAAACACACCCAAACAGACCTGGTGGGGTTTTTAAACCGGTAACCCAGGGGTGTCAAAATCAAATACACAGTGGGCCAAAATTAAAAACTTGACAAAGTCACGGGCCAAACTTGAAACTGAAATCGCACCGCTACTACAATTCCCTGGGTCTATAAAACAGTCCAATGCAGGGCCATTTATAGGCAGAGGCGCCGCTGGTCTATAGACGCGAGTGATGGCGGTAATTGTAGTAGCTACACTTTTTCAATGCAGCGGTTGGCCAGCTGCAATTCATATTTTGGATTCCTTTGGGGGGTCAAAGGAATCCGGGCCATAGTTTGACACCCCTGCTATAACCAAACTTCCATTGGGGGAGGGGTGTGTAGCAGTGCAGTTACATTTGGGTGACAATGCCACCTTTGCTATTCAGGGACCCAACCATTGCATCTGGCACCGCTGGTAATACTCAGAAGCCTGTGATGGTACTGCAGTTCAACAGCCTATTGCAAAGCTTAAACCAGTGAGCTACTTCACTTGCTCAACTTAGTGTTAGAAAACAGCCAAGACTGCAAAAAAGCAGAGGAAGACAGTGTATGGATGGATCTTTTACAAAGACACTAATTCCTAATGAAGAAATGAAACTAGTCAATAAAGTAGCCTGCATTGCAACCTCTTTCCAAAAAAAGCAATGACAAATGTTCATCCCACACCTTCCCTGCTGTTTTGTGATCATTACTAACCAACTATGAAGGTAAAGAGGTCTTGTTTGAGGAAACAAAGCCTCAACTCTACCCCAAGATTGCTACACAGACCACGTGGAACAAGGCACAGGTAGCTTTGGAACTAACGAAGTGAAGGTAGCTTTGGAACGAACAAGAAAGCAAAATGTTCAACTAGCAATTCAGTATTGCTATTCTCGGAAGATTGAATTTTTTCAATTAGGAAATGGTTAAATCCTTGCGCACCACCTTTCCGTAACTTCATCTCCACCTAACACATTCAACGAAAACCCTCCAAAGTGGTCATCATAACAAATGTTACAATTCGAAAACATTTCCTTGGCTATTGTCCTAGGGACAACCAAACCTATTGTCAATTCTTCATCACCAGGACTATACAAATGTTTTACCTCTCAAGCATCAACATAGCAAAAGAAAACAGGTCCTAACCATTCTCTGCTGTGTTTTGTCTTGGGATTCACCCAAAAAAATTCTAAATATTAGCCAGAATTGCAACAAATATATAGAGCTTTTAAAGAATCAGCCTATGAAGTTTTAGCCCAAACAAAGGACCCGTTTGAGTGTCCTTTAAGTGTTAATAAAAAAAGTGTTAATAACATTAAGCAATCATCCCATTCTTTCCAAAAGGAAATCCATCTCTGCATTCCACATCCAGATTTTAAAAGACTGCCAGCCACAAAACTATAGCAATGTGGAGAACACTCACTTTTTTGTCCTAAGTCATCTATGTACAGCCTCAAATACTGATCATTTGTGCAATACTCCACCAAATAGATAGAACAGCATAAAGCAAAACTTCCTACTGTACGGCAAACAGGTGGAATTGATGAACAGTATATGCACAATAAAAACAAGAACATTTTGAGGAAAAGTAGGGTTAAAAACACTGCTGTATTCTAACAAAAAGAATAAGATAAAATTTGGTATAAAGTTTAAAGAGTGAAAAACTGCATTAAAAATAATGACTGAAATCAACTAATAGGAAAAAATGCCTGAAAATAAAAAAGTGGCAAGTTAAAAGTATGCAATGCAAAATAAGAGGGTGTGAAACTAATGAGTGATGGAAATGAAAAGATTAAAAAAAAAATAATTGTGGGAAGTACCACAGTATTGCATGGGCTAAAGTGAGGGATAGATCATTAAACTAATATGGTGAAATAACTTACTGATCGGCCATAAGGTGATAAAGTCAGTCCGACAGGAGAAGCATTGCCCAGGTTGGCGCTAACGTATGCAGTAGGGGGAGAAGACGGCATGGAAAATTCAACAAATTCTTTCCAGGTGCTTGCCATATTCCTATTCCTGATTCAACTTAATTTTATAATGCTGCATATAACAAAATCAAACAAGACAACCTGATCAATTCACATGCAGCTGTAAACGAGAAAAGCTTGCAAGATGGCAGCTCTACCGTATGTGAACAGGTTAGGGTTTAGGACTATGATGGACAATGAAATGCCAATTTATTTAACTCACGGTTATGAAGGGACGCAGGATGAAAGATGGGCAGCAACACAGGAAAGACAAGAATACAAAGTCACAACTAGTACAAGCACTATCCTCCAAAATTAAAACAAAATACAAGCAATGCATATTCACACACACACACACACACACACACACACACACCATACCAAATACTTATTTAAAATTCAGCTTTACGAGGTGCAGTGAACCAGGCAACTACATGACAGTCAAGAGGTTATCAATTTTGTACAAGGTTTTGCTGTGTATTTTATTATAATCTAAAAGGCTACAATTTCAGAGATCCAGTTTAGTGATATTGTCATGGCTTGTAAGCTGCCCTGGAAATTAGTAGGTCATGCTTTTTTCTTTTAACCAGTTTTATTAATTGTTTTAAATGTCAATTAACACAACCAGATGTCAGCTATTGACATTACAAGGCCAAGGCTGTCCTTACTGCATTTTAAGTCACTGGCCAGGTAAAGCCCTCTAGCAGCTCAGGTTGGATTCTTTATTTACACCTTGTGATCAAGAGTATGAAAAATGACCACATAAATTGGTAGTTTAGTCCAAATAAGTCTATGGCAAAGCAGCCATGAAAGAAGTCAAGAAAACTGATGTCAGGCAAGCACAAAAGCAATGCCTTATTTTAGTCATTAATTTTTCCTTGAGTAAGCAGCTTTACTGATCCAAATCTGAGCAGATAAATCACTGAAATAAGATTTCCCTAAAAGGTGCCAGAATAGTCTTAAGCTACGTACACACTTCCAATTATTATCGTTGGTAAACGAACGACGAACGATCCTGCACGATATCTGCGAACGATCGTAAAGCACCGATCCTGTACATACAGCTAACGACACGATCGTTCGCAGATATTGTACACACGATAGATGCGATCGTTTGAACGATACAGGAAGTGACGTGCACCACAGGAAGTGAGCGAACGTTCGTTCAGCGCGCTTGCTCAGACCATGGACGATCAATGAACGACCCTACACACGATAGATGGTCAACGATCGTCGTCCAATCCGATCCGCCAGTCCGGTCGTTCATTTCCAATGACTATCCTCGTTCGTCGGTGTCGTTGGTTACTTTTTTTACAAACGATTTTTGCCCAATCGATCGTTCGTCGTTCATTTCCAACGATAAAAATTGGAAGTGTGTACGCAGCTTTAGTCACCATCAGTGGCAAAAAATTACTGCCATAATGCAAACACCAAAAATAATAGAGTAGTCCTAAATTGTCTGCAGTGGAGATCAAAATCTTCATTAAAATAACCCCTCATCTATTCTGACAAACTTTCTGAATAGCACCAAAACGTTTCCAATTTTTCCAAAGTTTTGGAGGACAAGTGGACAAGAAAGGTGCTAGATGCAAGCCCTGACACTAGCTAAATAGTTGCAACTTTGACTGGTATAGAACAGCCCAGCAACTCCATTTCCTTCTTGTAATGTTTTCAGGCGTCACTTTAAACACAATCACAAATCAAGTACTCCTAGACTAAAACTAATTTGTTTTGCACTGTCGAAGCTAGATGACCGGCTACTGCACACTTGTCTCAGATGAGTTAAATACTATTCTACAAAAGCAAGGACCAACCAATTAAATAAAAAAAATAATATTTAGAGAAAAAATAATGTACAAAGAAAAACCCAAATCACCTCAAAGAAAAAAAAAAAAAAAAAAAAACCTATGAATCCAAAATCCTACCATCTAAACATACCTTAACGATATTCCAGTGTCCCAAAACATGGGCCACTCCACCTGAAAAGGTGTTTAGTTCTGGTCAGACCTTTTGTTAACACCCAACACATTTAAAATATTAGGATTCAGTAATACTAAAAAAAAGGCACTAAAACACAATGGGGGACAAAAGATTTTTAGAGTTATGGAAGGCGGTAGACCCTCTTAAAACTGCAGATATTGTGTGCCATGCATATAAATAAAAAGGCCTTCATAAAAAGACATTAGATTGGCAACGGATACACACAAATGTTAGTATAAAGAACTTTGCTGTAAATCCAGGAGAGAAAAAAAATTGTATGCAGACAAATCAGTACTTGGTTATCAGTAATCCTGAACATATACCGATCTGCCAGATATGCAGCTAGAAGATTATTGCTGCAAACAGAACATATTTTAAAGAAAGGTGGCAGCAAAGGGCAACATCTGAAAATCCAGGTTTACTAGGCCACATCATAGAAAACATCTAGACAAAGTAATATGTCAAGGCACAGTGCCTGTTAAAATCCACATACTGGGCTTCAAAAAAAAAAAAATTCTGAAATGCAGATTTAATGCTGGTGGTCCATGTGCCTGCCATTTCTTTACAGTGCTGGGGTAAGACCATTTTTGTTCCTCTGTCACTACTTTGACATGTACAGTTTCCTGTACACAAATCAACCCCATTGGTCATTTTGCCACTGGCTTAAAACAAGACACACAAAGGAAAGAATAATTAAAGGGGAGGAGAGGGACTCTATACAACACTACTTTAAACACCAAGTTAAGTGTTGCAAATTTTACAATGCAAAAAAAAAAATTAAAAAAAAAAAAAGGTTAAGGTAATTAACCAAACATTATATGTACGCAACCAGCAAGTTCTGAGCTAAAATGAATTTCTGGTAATTTACAAAAACCCACCTTGATTTATCAGGTATTGCACTTTCAGTAGTATTTACCAATTTTTGCGGCCAGCAGATGCTTTCGAAAAGGTTGTCAGTTGCTAGTATTTAAAAAGAGACAGTGAGAAAATGATCTATCGAGCTAAGAAAGACAACTCCCGCTGCACAATGCAAAAAGCAGAGTACAGCGCTGAGAATAAAACAAAGACTAATAGCAGCGTTGGGAAGTGCTCTTGTGTAGCTGTTAGGTAGGCACAAACTTCTTGTTTCAGATCAAGCGTTGTGTCTTCAGCGCGATTTCTCTTTGGTGTTACGATTGGTTACGATTGTGGCGGATGTTCCTTGACTGATCTGAACTTGAAGCAGCAGTTTCAGGTGGTAGTTTCTGTTCTGTTACACTTCATACTACAAAAAGAGAAATGACAAGAGTCAATAAAAAATTGTGTGTAATGCCACACACCAGATGCTCTCATACAAGGAACCACCCAGCAGCAGATTACAGGAATTTGCCCAAATCTTTTATCATACCATTGCATTAGTTGCAGACTAAACTTCCTCAGTGACATTTTTTCATTTTTGTCAGTGATAGAAGACGGGGAGGAGGAGGACACCTATGCCCATGTATTACAGTATCATCCACTGCAAATTTACCAATTTACATATCCATAAAACAAGGACATTTTGTAATGGCTATGTTTTTTTGCAAGATAATGAAAAGCTTATTCTAAAATGTTATCTTAACCTGTAAAAAAAACAATGCTTTAATTCAAACATTAGGTATTATGTTTGGAACAAATTTTGTGGTGTAGGAGCATTTTGCTGAACTGTAAATTATATTAAAACTGTATAAATATAGTATACACTTTTTCTCTAAGTGTAACCCCTTTTTTGGATCTGTAACAGAAGAAAAGCAAGTAAATGCTTTAAAGAACTAAACTTCGGGTATACTCACTGCTCCCCGTTCCATCGTGGGCACCTCCATTTTCTCCTTGACTTCCGCATTACAATCTTTGGCAATCTAGATTGGCTGGATTTGAATCAAAAAACCCCCTTGTGGGTACACGATGGCCAGTTCAGTTCCTGGACCCGCCGGGAAAGCAGGGATTGCTGGGTATCCCAGGAAACCAGTGATGAGCTGTGGCTGTGCACCATGACATTTTAACATGCCATTAGGCAGGTTAAAAAAAGCTTATTGCAAAAGAGACATTAACTGCCCCATTCTGCAATAAGGACATACCTGACGCCAATTTTTTTAAAGTGTAACTTTATTTTTTAATAAACTCTTTTCTGCCCATCTCATCATAACGCATACAGATGCAAGTTTAAATATGTATAGAACTTGCAAAAGGCATTTTGCATCTCTATTAAGCAAAGTAAAAAAACGGTGACCAAATACCAAATTCCACCAAATACACATGTATAAGACAAATCACCTCTTGCGGCCATTATTTTGAGCTTTGCAACAATCCATTACCACAAGGTTTCTGAATGGGATGCCAGTGCACAGTAACAAATGTAAACCACAGGCAGATTCATACAACGCCTGGTTGGGGGTCAGACTGTCAAACTACAAAATACAAGTACTAGTATACTAATGATACTATACAAGTATAGTACAACTATAACAAAACTACATAATACAAGTACTGTAACAAAACCTAGAAGTACACTACAAGAAAAGCAGATATTGTATGTAACAAACTGTTTGCCCCCCTTCTCTAGGGAAAACCCATGGATTTATCATCTGCTCTACATAACAGCTGCATATACACATGTAAAAAGAAGAGCTATTCTAAACATCCACGCCGAACTATTAATAGTGACACCGAGTATTGTGAATGACAGTTGTATGCCCAAGCTATGGCTTTCTGGGAGGGTGACTTGCAGTTTCTGCAACAGTTCTAAATCTACATTGTAGGATGCTCCAAGACTTAATCAATATTGACTGCAGTACAAGTATTGTACAGAGAATGACGAAAACTCTGATTTAATTTTAATGCCAGCAGTAGTATAAAGCGAGAAATGTTAGGATGGATCAAAGCTTTATCTTGAGGGAGGATATAAAAAAAATGGTCCTCATTAGAAACAAACTCAATTTTCTAGTCAGCATTAGCAACAGCAGAGGTTTTCTTTAAAAGTACATATGGATGATGAAAATAAAATTTTTTATAACCTTTAAGATTGCGTGCACTTAATTCACATAGTCAAGACTTGCCTTCCTCCATACTACATCTTTGTGTCTAAGCAGCAACCAGAAAAATGTACCTTCTGCCCTGCGTGAAACTAAACCTGCTATACTCAAGTGTGCCATCACGGAGCCTCCATCTTCTACCAATAGTGGCCAGGATGGCATAACACCAAAATCAGTCCTGGCAAAAGCAGGGGAAGCTGGGATTGCCGTGAATCCTGGCAACCAAAGCCAAGTTCCACACATTGGCCGTTGGGCTTTTTTGATGTCTCAAGGAGCAATAAGGTAGGAGGGATTAATAGAGAAGGCACATCGCCTGTCCCTTTCTACAATAATGACCTGCCTGATCATGGATTTTTAAAAGAGGAACTTTGGTCCTGCTTTAAAGCTCATCTTCGTAAACACCCAATACCCATACCTTTCTAAATACTGTTGCTGCAAAACCTTGAAAATTACTTTAATGCCTTCAGGAGCATCTGAGCAGCAGTGTAACATGGCTTCCTCTGGTGTATTGGGACTACATGTACTGTGATTTACCAGCATTGCATTGTTAGCAGAAGACACAGGCTGAAACTGGACAGGATCAGGCGGGTGGTGTGGAAAGTATCACACTGATCACGCACACATTACCCCATTATGATGCCATCCTATGAGTTGAAACCACAGGAAGGGGGACCAGACAACAGCAAAATATCGAGGGAAAACTGTCCTCAGGATATGACATATAATGAACCCCATTTGTACACAAATGGAAATTTCATTAAAAGTAAATATGTGGTTGCATTCCAAACTGTCCAACTACAAAATAAACCTCCAGAAGTCTGGGGTCACTCTTCCCAAAGTTACTCAAGGAGCACTAATGCCTTCCTTCCCATTCAAATAGACAAGCAAGTACCTTAAATATTTACGTACCCAGATGCCATCTACTACTCAATTTTATTCCACTTTTAAATGAGATATGAAAGGATATGCAGAGATAATGTAAGATGACGTTCACTTGGTTTGGGAGGTGTAACATACTTAAAATGAATGCCATGCCATAGTTGCTTTACTTACTGCAGGCCCTTCCTGTGAAGATTCCTGAACACATGTTAGCCAAATTTAGAACAGAATTTGGTAAATTTGTATGGAACCTGCAGTCTCCTCGTATCTGGATAAATACACTCAGAGATCCGAAACCTAATGGGCGTATGGCATTGCCAGATCCGGTTCTGTATTAGAGGGCAGTACACATTGCATGTTTGATAGATTGGTGTACTAACAAGCAGACAAAACTATGGGTGCAATTGGAGGATGCGGTCAGTCCAGTTCCAATAAAAATCTTAGCATGGACACCACATGCCTGTATCAAATCTATGAAGAAACGCCCACTAATAGGTCCTACATTGTCAACTGTTTCTAATCACTTCAAATCTTGTTTCTGCCCCACATATTCGTCTCCTGTGACCAGCGCTTGGTCACCCAGATTTTCCTTCTGGTCGGATAGATCCGAATTTTAAATTATGGCAGGATAGGGGCCTATATCATGTGCTACACTTTCTAGTTGATAACACATGGGTTCACACTGCACAACTCCAAATAGACAAAGAGCTACCTGAACTAGGCCCTTGGCGGGAGATATAATTGGCTTACCTGCTTAGATCTCTTTCCCCACCAATGCAATTTGTACGTCAGCTACTCCCACTGGAATCTGTGTGTGTTAAGGCAACACAGTTCAGGGGAACTCTCTTGTATGCTTACAGAACATTGTTGGATGCACAGTCAACCCCTAGATATGTCTCTAAATGGGAGGAAGACTTAGGTGTTTCATTCACAGATGAACAAAAAGATACAATGCTGTATTTCCGACATAAGGCTGCTATCAGTAAAAAGTACCAAAAGACAAACTACATACTGCTGACCCACTGGTACAGAACACCCACTAAACTCCCGAAAATATACCCTCACACTGATAATAGGTGCTGCAGATGCAAAGCTGCTTCAGGCACGCTTCTGCACAGTTTTTGGAAGTGTCCAGTGTTGGCGAGTTATTAGAAAAAAAGTAGCTGAAATTATACACGAACTACGGGCATTCCCGTAACGAATAGAGCAGAGGTGGGTCTTCTTCATGTTTCCAATACGTCAAGAAAAAGGTACAAACACTCTCTGGCGCCATTTACCTAATGCTGCTAAGCGTGCTTGTTGGAAACAGTAGAACCCCCCCAACTGTTGGTCAATTGCTAAAAAGAGTGCAAGACAACTACAGTATGGAGTAATTATTGACACTAGGTACTGAAAAGGCCAAGAAGTTCTCTCGAACCTGGTTTTACTGGATTACGTATTGTACAACTCCAGAATTTGGTAGGTTTCTACCTCCAACCACAATCGGGGGGACTGGTTTGATGCAAGACACCTTGGAGTTTTTATATAGTGTGGAAAGTAAATGGCATCTTTCTCTTGATGGATTGCTGATGTTCTCCCCCCACCCCTCTTTTAGTTCATCTCATATTTTTGGTTTGCATGTTTATCATTGCAAAATGGGAAGAAAAAAAAAAAAGATACAGGGGATCATTATGTAAAGTTCAACTTATATCTAACCTAGCATTTCTCATGTTAGATGTACACAGTTTAAATGTTGTAATACACTGCAAAAGTTGTAATTGTATGAACCAGCTTGTTTATCAATAAAAATTTATATATACACACACACACACAAATATATATATAAAATAAGGGACACAAGATTTTTTTCAGGGCTTTCTTGCAAGTTGAACTTCACAGTTATTGGTGATTAGTTTATAGTGTGACCGCCCCCTTGTGGACGCCACAAACACAGCAATACTGAGATTTCAGATCACATCAGATCCAACCCAGGTTTAAGGGGAAGCAGCACCCTGCCTAGCTCTTCTATCACTTCCTGGGAAGAGGGGGCTTCTGATATGAACTGATTGGCTCCTTGTGCTGCCTCTTCTTCCCAACTCCAGCCCTGCCATATAGGTCAGATTAAACTGCTTACATTAACAAACAAAAAAACATTACACAACAGAGCTGCATTATTTTGGATCTTTTAAATCTTCCCAATAGCTTAGCATGTTAAAAATATTTAGCTGTTTAATTCCTAAGGCATTGTTTGAAAGTTCCAGTTTTCATTAAACATACTTTGTATATCAGAGATCTTTTCTCAGGCACTTCCAGCCATAGGAAGTCATTTTTCTGCCATTGCCATCTCCCAAATGTTCTTGAGCATTGTTATACATACCTCCAGTCTAGTTGGCATCCTTCTGGTCTGTATGGTGAAAACCTAACCCACTGAAAACATTACTAACAGAAAAGAGATAAAGTTGTGTTTTTTCATTGCCAAAATAGTTAGCACCAACACCCCCCCCCCTGACCACGAGGAGCAGGGAGCTCCACCCACTGCATTATTTGGGGGCAAAGCAATGAGGGGGAGGGGCGTGGATCAGAACCTGGAATCCCATTTATTATTTCATATATTGATCATTATTTGCAATGCCCTCATCTCTGATTGACCTGTGCTGGTCCCCTTTAGTAAACATTGGGAAGCTTTGTGAAGATTATAGCAACATGTCACCAGCAGCCCCAGGAATCCCATGCAGCTAGGTAGATGGGAGGTTGGTGCAGTGTGCAGATATGAACAACAACAAGGGTGCAAATAAAAGCCCACTTGTATGTAACGAAGCCAATACACTTGTCATCTATGGGGCTACAGGGCAATGTGTGTGGGATACCAGGGTGCCACCATGCTGCTGGGTACACAGTACACCATTCCCAATGTCATCATCTCTCCCCTCGTCTTTCCTGTCCATGAGTCATGCGACACAGGAGTTATGTAATATTGGAGGCAGCCCTGCAGGAAAACCTCACTAAATCAATCATGCTCGGTTCCTACCCAGCACAAATAATCTGCAGTACGAGCCCAGCAACATTCTCGTAAACATCGCTCAATGAGGGGATTCATTTGCCGAGGTTATTGCGACACTCAGCTGAGGAAAATGGATCACTGCATCCAAGAAGCACGTTCCTCATCAGGGCCGCGCTGCGCCCTGGTACATGTAGTTTTACACCAGGCCTAAAACACGAAGCACGATACACGTGGAAACTACGACTCCCGTCAACCCTTGCTCCGATCTACACGAGACAGTCGGCTAGCACCCTACACAGCCAGCTGCGTACCAGCAACTCCACCCGCCAACTGATTGGTTGCCTGGCCATTCGGTGCCCGCCCTCTCTCCTCACCGAGCGCCTTTGTCCAGGCGCTACGGCTTTGTGTGGTGCGGGCGGGCGCACCCCTGACACCCCTGAAAGTCACTGACTTGTAAAAGGAAAGGAAAATGAAAATGCTTTCATTCCAACCCTAAATAGCAGGCTTGTAAGAAAAACGTAACACGAGGCCAACAAACCCACAGCTGAGGAGCAGCAGATGACAAAGCACCTTATAAATACATTCCCCCGGTGCCGCACCGACCCCCCTCACAGCTCTACCCCGGCCCCAGGCCGCACACACCTCGGCACGACACAACACACCATTTCCTGAGGGATACAACGAGAAATAAACGCAAACTCACCCCAACAGCTCACAGCACTATCACCAGCGCCGCCATAAGCAGCACGGCACATTACGTAGGAATAAAACACGGAGATATCGCGAGAACTTGTAATCTCACTGGAGGGGGAAGGGCATGCGCGTTCTGCAGGATGGAATGCGGCGCTGGCTGGAGATTCGCGCATGCTCACTAGAGATTTCCAAACATGGTGCGGGTGATGTCATGTTGTTGGCTCCAGCCCAGTGTTTTCATGCGTTGTCCTAATGCTGACCCCGGACTGAAGCAATAGGATGGTGGAAATGGCCTCAGCAGAAGAATATTTTGGTTAAAGTTTTTGTATTACTAACTCAACCAGTTTAATGACTTCACAAGAGTTGGGAGTTGGTCAAAAGTTGGAAATAGTGATAAAGTACCACCTGTACAAAAGTAAGGGTCAATCTGGATTAAAAAATCTATTTTGTTAGAAACCTCACAAACGCTGTGCTAATTCTTAATGTGCCAGAAATTCAATGTATTGAGGAGAGCAGTGTGCCGAAATCAACTTCTCGCTACTTCTCATTCCCTACAGGTGATTGTAGGTGAGGCACTATACGAGACCTCAACAGCGACACAGATCACAGCACGTGAGGGAGAGGTAACCACACCACAACCTCACTGTTCATTGGCAAAGACAACTGGTTGGACAATGAAAAATAGTCAGCCATAGCTGTCTGTCCTAAAGTTTTGCATATTTAGTGATACTTTGTAAAGTTAAAATTATTATTTAACTATTATTATATTAACAGGTGCATGCAAAAGAATCCTTCATCTTTATACTTCAGATCAGCCTCAGTTCCTGCACCTTCACATCTTAGATCAGCCCCAAATCCTGCACCTTCACATCTCAGATCAGCCCCAGTTTCCGCACCTTCACATCTCAGATAAGACCAACATCCTGCACCTTAACATCTCAGATCAGCCCCAGTTCCTGCACCTTCACGTCTTAGATCAGCCTAATTTCTGTACCTTCACATCTCAGATCAGCCTAAATCCCCCATCTTTACTTTTCAGATCAGCCTCAGTTCCTGCACCTTCTCACCACGGATCAGCCCCAATTTCTTAACTTTCACACCTCTGATCAGCCCCAATTTCTTAACTTTCACATCTCAGATCAGCCCAAAATCCTGCACCTTAATTTTTCAGATCAGCCCCAGTTCCTGCACCTTCACATCCCAGATCAGCCCCAAATCCTGCACCTTCACATCTCAGATCAGCCCCAGTTCCTGCACCTTCA